>NC_086291.1:44881576-45205147 GCF_963924245.1 Chroicocephalus ridibundus | reverse complement strand
ACAGGCTAAATGTAAAATAAATAAAATAATTAAATAGACTTGTTCTTTTTACTCAACGACAATTTCTTACTAGGATTGTGTAGCAAACAGTTAATATCAATATTGTTACATATTGTCTTGAGCCTTACCAGGCTCATATACCAAAGTCTGTTTCTGTGGACCAAGGCCATCTGGGTCTACTTGATTTTTTTTCAGCATATAACTTTTGTTGGAAGCAAATCTGTTTATAGAAAAGTTGCTCAGAAGCTATATTGCTATGTGACTAACATTGCTGGAACCTACCAATAAAAAGAAAAAGAAAAAAGTCATATCAGTGAAACCTAAACCAATTCAGACTAGTAATTCTTAATGTGACTTACAGCTTTTCTCTAGGAAGGGAAGCTGAGAGGTTGGCATTTTTAGCAAACAGGGAATGAACACTGGAATAGACCGGATAGAGGTGTTTTAACTCTACCTAAGAAGAAAATGTCTTTAGAAAGGATTTGTAGGCAGCAGAAGAGTATCTTTGCTTGCTAAGCTGATGAGCCCGTATTTGGACTTGTTCAATTTAGGTATAGGATAGACTGACTAGAGAATCAAAGTCCCTAAGAAACAGGCGAGGCTTTGAACACCTGCCAGTTTTCAATATTACTACTAGCCTTGCAAAATAAACTTTGTCTTGCTAAAATTTGCTTTGCAAGGCACAGTTTATGCTGTATTTTTTTCCTCTTGGACTGAACTACAATACCCTTTTACTTGCTGTTTTGATTTACAAATTTAAATAGAACAGGGAAGAATATTCAAGTTACTGCTTTCAGAACTTGTTTCTTTTTAAGTATACAAGCTTATAGGCTAGCAACCTCATATGCTATATTACATTTATGTTGTGCCCAATGCTTGATAAACTTGTGTAATTCACTATATTACATTGAATACATTATTTGAGTGACTGTTTTAAAATGTTTTTAAAAATCAAATAGAAATTTTAGAAGTACATATCTGTTAAAGTAGGACTGGCTTTTCATCTTAACCTGTTACACAGCCATTTCCTCTTCTCTGTCCTCTGGGGGGAGATAAAAGCACTCCTCTGCACCTGCTTCAGTTCAGACTTTGGCTTCTGTCTGCATTAGCAATTAAGTACAGAGCAGTAGCGCAGTTTTGAAGGAAATGCCCTGATTATTTCAATTTGGTTCATGTTGGTTCAGTCCTTAAAGCAGTGTTTGCATGTATAAATTAGATTCCTTTCGAAGGAAAGGAAAGCAGAAGCTCTGCTCCAAATGAATTTTGAAGGCTGATGAGACCATTAGGTTCTGAATCTGCCCATAGAAGCTCCAGAGAGGTGATAGTAGTAGTTGGAGCTCTTACTGGAGATGCTTCATTACCTTCTAGAATGATCATATCCCTCATCTAGGAAGCATTTGCTGGGGAAGCTGTATGAAGAATCAAAAAAGAAGAAAGTTTGGCTGAGCACCCTACCCACTCCACGGTGCCAGAATTTGGCTGGAAGGACAAGGTGTGACAGCAGGCTCGGACCAGCTTGAGCACTGCCAGGCCCTGTTCTTTTCTCCCAGCGTGTTGAGGCATTGTGTTTGCCCCGTAGGTCATATTCACTTCAGCAGAAGTGAAACAGGCAAAGATCTATGGGATAATGTTCTGAAGTTCACTTACGCTTTTTAGTTTGTAATATTTTAGCATGATGCTCCATCTTCTGGAGAAGAGGTGACATTTAACAGGCTTAGAATGTCTCATTGGCTTCTTCTCTCTATTTATCTAATAATTATGAGTCCTATTGAACATGTTCTTAGAGCATTTCTGTTGAGGAATTTGTTTACCAGTAATCCCCATTGTCTTGCCTCCTTTCCTACTGTGTGTGGGGTTTTTTTGTTTATCCAAACACTTTTTTTTTTGATTGATTGATTGTTTTTAGAGGTCTTTATATATATATTTATACTGATTACAAGGTTTTAAAAAAGTGCCAGAGAATTTGGAATTTACATTAGAAAGAAAGCAGATGTTTGTCAGTTTCCAGTCAGTTCAACCAGTCACAAAATGTGAAAGAGAAAGAATGACATAAAGAAAAAATAAGAAGAACTAAAGATGTAGGTGTAGGCTATCAGTTAATGAGTCAGTGTTACCTCTCTCTCCAGCTTCAGGGACAAAATCCCAAAGTTTTTACCAGTTTTGAAGTGAAAATTTCATCTCTGACCACATTTCAAACCTAGGTCTTGAAGTTAGGGTTTAAAATAATTTTTGTGAAGTTAGGCTGATCCTCAGAGGCCCCAACACCACCCATTCTTTCCAGAATTCTGTCACATTTATAATAGTCTGCCATTTCCCTCTGTAGGGAAAAATAGGAACAATAACAAGGTCAATTCTTAGTACATTAATTTGGTGGAAAGGACATTTTAAGTAAAACTGAATGCAGTTCCTGAGTGCTACTATAATTCACCGATGCTGCAAAAAAATAATAAAATCCTGAAGCAAAGAAAATTAATTTTACAACAGTAGTCACAGGTAGTTCTTAACATTTTCCAAATCAATATTAAAAATATGAAGTAGTACTAAAGGTCATATGCAATTACTTTTCATCCAGAAAGGCACTTGCAGGTTGCCTGCAGAACAAACAGATTAAGGTAGAAGGAAAGAATCAGATTCTTGCTCCCAATCTTTGACAGCAGTGGTATCTGACAGTGGGTGAATCTGAATGGCTACTGATAACAGCAAGTTATGGTGTTTGGATTAAGTTCTTTGGTCTTGTCAGAAAATGGGAATTTTTATCCTCCCCCCTCCTCGCTCTTAGATTTTGATATAAGTTGTTTCAGATTCAGGAGGTTGCTTGCAATACTGCTGAGATTGGATAGTTGATTTAATTCTTAGTTTGTGGTGAGGTTACAGTCTGAGGACCTCATTAAATTTTGCTAATTTTAATGTGGAAATAGATAAGCAAGATATGTCTGATATGCTTGGGTCCATAGTACTTCAAAATGTTAATGCTTTTTGAACAGAACAAAATAAGTCACCAGGAGTGGTTGTCTGCTGTGGCTTCAGTTATATGGCTTTCTGTTCTTTGTCTTTGATAGCAGAAACAGACTTGCATTGCACCAGTGAAGAGCAGATGAACACTGCTTCATGAACATATGGTATATGGAGTAGTGCTGTGATGTGGTATTTACACACAGATCTGGAAAAAATGGCTTAAAATCACATGAACCTTATATTCATAAATCAGGATATAGAATATGTGTTCTTGACTTTTACTTTTTAAATGCAGGTCACGGTATTGTTTTGTTTTATCTTGTCTTATGTGTGCCTTAATACACAGAACTTCCATACTGCATCTTTTCATGTGGCAGAACATACGTGCTGTGCTTCAAATTCATGTTAATTGCTTACCAACTGTAATGAGTAGCAGGACGTCAGAATATAATCAATGCCTACCACATGCTATTCTGTTCCTACGCTTCTATTCTTAAATTTAGTTTAGCTCAAAAATTTTCTGAAGCCACGTTTAGTCAGGCTAGTAATTGGAGGTAAGTTCTGCTGTTGGGAAAAATCTGCAGGATAATTGGGATTCCACTAGTAGCTCCATCAGGTGGTGCAATTGCTGCATGGGCTGGATAAGAGATTTTTCTTCAAAGGCTGGGAGCAGGGACTAAATGGAGTCATCCTCTTGTTTTACTGAAAAACATTTCAAAAGAAATGCCATCCTGCAATAAATAAATTAAATTTAATGTCTCATATAGGGAGCACTAGTTATGAAACAATATTTACAGTAAAAGATGATCTTAACAGTCAAGAATGAACTAGCAGAATTGTCCAAAGAACGAAGGTGCTAGTAAGTACTCTCTATAGCAGGACTGAAGACAGCATTCAGCATCTGGAAAGAAAGTCACCCGGATGAACCTTTACATCTTAGTTTTCCCAATTCTTGTGCTGAAATTAAAAGTACCGAGGTATTTTCTTGTGTGGGAGGAAAGGCATAAAATGATAATGGAATAGTTTTGTATAGAAGTTATAATTTTGTGTAGCTTTTATTTAAAAAAGGCACTCAAAAGGATGTATGAAATAGCCTAGTATCATGTGAGACTTTTTTCAAAATTATCCTTAAGAGGTTCTCAGAGGTACATTATGCTAAAGTTTGTCATTGTCCAAAAGATTGAAATAACCCATGGAACTAAGTAAAATATTCCTAAGAGCTAGAGAAAAACTTGTTTCTCTACAGCATAGGGCAATAAAAAAACAGGGAAAAGTAAAAGCCTTTGATAGAGAAAATCTGATAATTCTTCTTCCCCTCAACTCCATATCACTAAGAGAGGGTTTAACATGCACTTCTGTTTTTAACTGTCATGAATTGGAGACTTTGGTATGGTAGTAGAGAGGAGCATCAGCCATTGATTCTGAGCACTGCCATATGAGCTGCACAAGTGTGGATGAGACACAAATCAGATTGACCATATGCACTTAGGCTTGTATGTTTTAGCACTTTACTATATAGTGTCTGTAGGAAGAGTCTGTATGGCTGCCAGCGTCTATATGTCAGAGCAAAAGTGGATGCTTAGATATGACTAATAATTGTGAATCTACCCAAACTGTAAAAATATACTTTCCAGATAAAAAGCTGTCAGATGTAAGACAAATATATGAAGATTTATTTGGGAATACAGTCTTGTTATAAAATTAGGAGACATTTGAAGTATTACTAAAAAGAAAATATCCAACTGTTCTCCTTAACTGTAACAAATTGCATTAACTGCAAAAGTCCAACTCAGTGTAGTGTAAATCTTTGATAAGAAAATGTATTTGATTTTTCCTCCTTACCTCTTGGGGGAGAAAGATAAAGAAAGTAAACTTTTAAATGTTACGTAGAAAAGTAGAACTTGAATTCTACAGTAGCCCAGTACAGATCTTTACAGAATGCTTTTGCCTATCAAGCATCTCAGTTAGAATTAGTGCTGTTGGTTTTTAACAAGCAGCAAGTGTCATATAGTAAGCTGAGAGATATGAAATGAAAGGGAAATAAGTCAAGACGTGGTGGCAGAGTGATGATAAATATTTTAACTGTTATCTACCAACACTTAACTTTTTTGTCTAAATTTTTAATACAGATCTGGAATAGCACAAGGAGATCTAAGGGGGAACTAATTGGAAAAAAAATGTATATTGATTAGTCAGATTAAAAAGTGAAAGTGATTCTTTTTAATAATTTAATGTCTTACATAGATTTGTAGAGTATGGAGATTTGTTTCAAAACTTTGGAAAACTTACTGCATCAGAAAGTTAGTGGTCGTATTAAGAAACCTTCCTTGAAATTGTGCAAAGTAGCATAATTTTGTTGAATTGTTTTATTTTTGTGTTTATTGATGACCTTCCATAATTTCATGGCTTGCTTTAACAGCACTTCCAGGCCAAATGATTTATGATTTCCTAGAAAAGTCACATTTATTGCCTTTCATAAAAACACAACACTAAGCTTTCCTCCATTTTCTTTCTGGAAATAATCTGGAGCTCCCCTAGTTTTTTCAAGAATGATTTAAAAATTAATATAAATACTTCGTGGAGTTCTCCAGCATATTCTTTCGCTGTTCTGTGGTGCATATTTGGCACGTTAAAGTCTTTAATGACTTGATATTTCTTATCCTCCCTATCATGAATAATAAGTGTGCCATTACCATGCTAAAATATGAACTTCTTACATGAAATATACCTCAAGTATCAGTTCTTATGTGCAAACTTGGATATACTCTGTAATTGCTGTATTAATGTGCTTCTTTTTCCCCATGCTAGCTGCAGACAGCAGTCAGACCTAACTAAATAAACATCAGTAGTTATTACAGTAAATTTATACTGTAATTTTAAATACTGAGTGACTCTTGTATCCCGCTGGTATTTTAAAAAAAAGACTGGTTCATTGATTAAGCATAGTATGTGACAACTACCTTTGCCTTCAGGGGAAAAAAGTCCCTGAACTGCCTTCATACAGGAACTCCCAAATTTGAAAAAGTTACAGCTCAAGTGTATATACAAGGAAGAAAATAAGTTCAGCAAAATATAATACAAATTGTAACTATTCATCCTAGTTTTCACTTATATGCACATAGGATGACACACAAAAAATTCATGTCATCCCTAAAGGCTAGTATTTTCTTGTGAAGTCAGTAACGTCATTGTGACATCTACAGTCAGATTAATTGTCCACATTTTCCTGAACAAAAGGCATTATACTGAATTCCTGCATTACAGCATACTGTGGACATACTTTCATTCTTTTGTACTTATGAGAGAGAAGCAAAATTACCTTTTCTGACCTATTACAGTAAAAGTGTGTGTTTGTTTTTAATGCCAGAAGTCAAAATATTATGGAAGATGCACTGTGGAACTGGAGAATAGCAGAATTAATTGTGCCTTAAAATCAGCACTATCTGGATCACAAACTTGGGATTTCATTATAAAAATAACTGAGAGTTCATTGTGCTGTTTTTGTTGACCACATGCCCTTCCTTGAACTTCAGTAATCAATTGCACTGTGCCAAGACTGAATGATCACTGAGAATACTAATGAAAAATGGTACGAGTATCTCATGATGCTTTTATGCCAACTTAAAAAAATAATTTATGTTCTCCCTATATAATTCTGACTCCTTCGTGTTCTATTTGGGCAATCCTGGCTTATAATATGAAGTTATTTTCCTCATCTGTGTAAGTGCACTTACATTACTTTTCCTACATCTTCCCAAAGGGAAGCCCCGAGAGCTGTTGTTACACCGGTAGTGGATGCTGCCATGCTCCAAGGTATACTTGTCTCTTCAGATCTGTCATTCTTCTAGGGACCAGCTTCCAAGCTTTTCCATATGTTTTGTTCGTTTGTCTTGTCTTCTTGCAACTTCTCTTAGTGTTGTGACAGAAGCAAATGAGAGTATGTTTACCTTCATTTTGCAAGTACCAGTAAGGCGTGATAAAGACGCATGCTACTCAGGTGGATAAATGTCAAAATAACTATACCTTTCCCATCTACATTAGAGTATAATCAGTAAAAGTCTTTTAAATTATGAAGTTTGGGATTATTTGGCCACCTTCAATTAAAGGCTAGGTATGCTATCTTTATGCAGTAGAGATGAGAAATAGCCACTGGCATGTGGCAGCTTTATAAAGGAGAGGACTTGAATCATTCCTCAAAAAGAGATGCCCAGTGTCTTGCTTAACCGTGTTAGTTCATGAGGATATTGGTAGACTGGGGAGAAGGCACTAGCTTTTGAGGTCTTAGTAAGTCTTCCAGTTGTTTTGGTTTACATGGCCATAGTGAGAATTTGAGTCTTGTGGTCTCTGTCTTAGGTTTTTATGGCTGCCTTCCCTGGGGAAGCCTAGCACTATCTGATGCACTCCAGGCTGAAGAACTTCTTCTCCTGACCCTCTCATAATTTTCTCAAGTTTTCATATCTTTGATTTATTGCTGTAGGTGTTTCCTCTGGATCATCTAATCTTTCAGTCATTAACTTTCTTCCTCTGGCAATAATATCCAATAGCCATTTAAAACTTGGGGCTTCTGGCTTGGGAAATAGCAGTGGATGACACACTTTCCTTTAAAGTAAAGGCCTGAACTGAAACACTTGTGTCTCATCTAGAAAGCACACTGTAGCTTGTCCTTAATACCATAAGTTAGGTAACATTAAACATCAAACCTGAGGGTAGCCTAAGTGTGTATTGAGATCGTATATGAAATTTTTATGTATGCATCCTGTCTGACAGAATGATTCATTCAAGTCTTTATTTTCTAATCACTTTAAGCTACTAAATAAGTAGTTATATGTGCCATTACACAACAGCTTAAACTCATTCAAGTCAACACTGTCACAGTTCCACCTTTCCCCTTCCCTCCATATGACGCAGTCTCATAGTCTCTCTACAGGGCAGCTGTATAATCCATGCAGAGCTTGTTCAGGGAGCTGACTAACAGGATGTGCGTTGTGCTTTTTTTTTCCAAGTCAGCTTTGTTGGGTCAGCGTAGAGCCAGCACCTGTGTGATGGACAGACATAATTTAGGCTGTGGTAATGCTGACTTACATTATCATAGCTGTTTTGGAAACGCATGAGTGGCTAAGCTGATCTAATAGCTTGCTGCTGCTGGCAGGAAGGAAGGAGTAGTAGTTCTCCTCCCCTGCCCCCCAAAACAAAAACTTGGCTATGTTCCCTCCCTGCTTTCATTGTTAGTTCTGGAGGTCTGTCTGATGGTGTGATGTTCTGATGACTTTGCTAACAAGGCAGAAAAATAACCTAAGATGTTAAGTAGTTTGCTCTATGTTAGCAGGGAGACATGGCTTACCATAAATTCAGATTAACTCCAGAGGCAGTGCGAAAGGGGAGGAAGAAAATGAGGTAACAGGATTGTAAATCTGAAAGAGTGAACTAGTAGGTAGGGTGTAGTTAAGAAATGTGTACTCATAGCTTGAGTATGGCTAGTCAGATCAGTGACATTTGGCCTGTGGCTTTACAGAGCAGTTCAGTGTAAGTCTCAAAGAAAGTGAAAAGATCTATTAAGCAACATGAACAAAACCCACGTGTTACGGTGAAGTCAAATTTCAAAGTAGTACTGTCACGCAGCATTATCATATGGGACTACTTGCTGCTCCAAAAAAGACACTCTGGCCTTTGAAGGATAAATGTGATTTAGGCCTCTGCTTTTTCTTGTTTGCCTTATTTGCTTTGAACTTGTGCAATTTCATAGGTAATGAATTTTTGGCATCTGAAGGCTGGTACTTGCATGATGGAGAAAAGGAAATGCATGATTCTAGAACAGTTAACTTGGCGCTTTATACTGTGTGTTCAAATAGGTTCAAACTTGTATTCTGTCTGTTATGTTTAGGGTGTCCTGTTGCTCCTATCTTCGATTCCGCATGTTTTTGTCTTGACTAGACATTCATACCAGAAGTTACACGGCGTGCAGATGCTAGTCCATCTTGCTTTGTGTAGGTGTCATTAGCAAAGCGGAATCACTCTGTGTGTGTGTGACCTGTCTTAAGGTGAATGTTAATAAGGACACTGTTGTACCGTTCCAGTTGAGACATGTGTTTTGGCTCTGTGAAAGCAGGGAAGATGTTATGGGCATGACCCCCAGGGCTTATGCTGATTTGCATTTTATTTTGTACAGCGGAACAGTGATGTCGATTGATTTTTGATTTATAGATATTTCCCAACCCCTTCTAAGGACACTAAACAGTACAAGTATTTTAACTGCTTTTAAAAAAAAGTTTTACCTTCAAAAGTTGAGATGCATTAAAGTAAAAAAAAGTGAGATGGTTTTGTCTAAATTGGTGATCAAAAGGTAGTATTCCACTCAAAACTTTGATAGAAGGATTTATGCCTCTTTTCAAAGATTGAGAAAGTACCATGACTGTTTGATGAAAATTCTCATCTCCCACTAACACCTACATCAAAAAAAATTGATCTTCTAGAAAAATACCAGGCAAGTTTTATGGGGAAGATACCCTTGAATCAGCTTGACATGATCGGCCTGTTCACGCAGGGAACCTGGGATTGGAGCTGCTTGCTTTTGAGAGCATATGTCCTTTGGCTGCAAAAGTCAAAGGGTCTGTGCTGTAATCCTTCCTACAAGCGACTCAGTGTCTCCTAGTCATGTGGTCATCAAAACATACTTTACTGTTGTGGACAGGCGGCTAAATAAGGCAAGCAGTTACATACAGTGTCTAATATAAACCTTTCTTTGGAGATACTGTGGAACAGTCAAGAAAATGGATATGTGGGTGGGATCATATGTGTCTTTATCTTCAGTTTCAAGACACTGTTTTGAGTTGAGACTATTGTATGCTTTTGGGTGTTATGTTGCACTGTATGTTCTTTCGCCATAAGTTGTCAAAATAAAGACATGGAAGCACACTAGCTAATTGGCTGAGCAGGACCTCTGGGAATAGAGGTCTTGACTTCTAATCCCTGAGCTGTTTCTACGGCTCAGGGAGAAAAGCCTTTTTGATTGCCTTAGATAAATTACCACTACACAGTACAATTCATTTTAATGTTCGTGCTTTCTGCATTCAGTGATTGAAATTTGATCACTCAGAAGAGAAAGAACATACAAAGCCTAGTATGCGTGACTGTCCATATTTGTAAAGAAGATTTATGTTCTTAGGAAAATACTTGCCGTTTGTAGCAAAGCTCTAGAGTCTGCCTCGGGTATCATTTCAACCCATTCAAACTGGGATGCTATTATTTGAGATAGTTGCCAAATGATGTCTGTTGAATTATATAGACTGAAATAGCATCAGGGCTTTCAAAACTGCTTGAACAGTAAGTTTAAGAAAAGGTGAAATGTGAATTCACTCATCTACTATTTAGCAACGTCTTTAATTTCTTGAAATATAGTATAATGTACCTCAGACTTGGAAGTGGGAGAAACTAACTTGTGTTAACAATTGGTTATTTTAAATAGTGAGAAAAAAAATCCACCTACTGCATCATTTAGCATCTGAAATGGTATTCAGAACTAAGAATCAGTGGTGCAGGTTGCTCTTAGGAATATTATTAAGAGTGTCCCTGAAAAAGGCTATTTTTAAGAAGAGGCAAAACCGAAGTGCAGTTCACCTGTGTATTTAGAAGTTCGTATTCCTATTCATCACACATATATTATTAGAGAAGATGGGGTAGAGAAGAGAAGGATAGATCATGGCAGGAAACACTTAGAGCAGAAGGCGGTTGAGCGTAGCTGTAGGCAACAACAGCAATGGACAAAAATATATGTGTAGGTGAAACTGGAAGATCAGAAAAAGTTAACAGATTTTCATAGATGAAGAGTAAATTATAGGCAAATAAAGTGCAAAGTGGAGCAAGCAAACTGTATCCAGGACAAACTTAAATGCAGATGAGTCAGAACAAGCTGACACACCAGCATATGCCATAGCTGCAATATCAAAGGCAAAATGAGATTCCTATATTTGCCTTATTTTAGAAGGCAGGCGGTCTTTAAAGAGAAACAAGTAAACCGGTAAAGAGGAAAGTGCAGGTTTTAAAACTGCTGCTTTGACTGCTGTTGTCAGGGCCATGAGGGCACTAATAGGCCTTGATAGCCTTGACCAGCCTCACCTGGGGCCTCCACCCACAGCCATGGGCCCAGGCCCCATTTAAACTCGGTCTTCAGCTCATACCCAGTTGTGCTGTTGGGAGTGCTGGTCTCTAGCTTAGCCATGGCTATGCCCTGCCTGGCTGTGGGTCCTATGGAGCTGGACCCTGGGGACCTGGCTGTCACTGGGCCTGATCCTGATGGTGTGGACTGACTTCTTGGTTTGACCTCAGATCTGTGTCGTCATCCTGGATTTGCCTGATGATCTGGCCTCTTGGCTGAACCTGCCCTCCTCCCTTGCTTGGGTTCTGGCTTTGGCTGGCAAGGCCCTTGCCCTCTTGGCTGTGCTGCTGTGCTTGGCTCCCTGTTCTGTGGGGGAAAAACCGTCCCTTGCTTTGATTTGACAAGTGCTTTATTGGCTGGAGTATGGTAGACTCAAGGAAAATCACAAATTTACACTTTATTTATTCTTTTGAAGTATTAGGTTGGCAGAGGAGAACCTATCTATTCCAGAAATGAACCACTTTAACTGATTTTTATCTTTCAAATAATTCCTTGCGTAATAAAATAAGAAAAAATATACTAGTGCATGGTATTCTCCCAAATACTATTTTCCCAATAATCACCCCTTCTAGGTCTACAGTTCTGCTAAAATGAGCTGGGTTTTAATGACAATATATGTGACTTGGTATGTTGCTGTAATAACTGGGGGAATCTAACAGTAGATGTTTGTAGTAGGTAGTAATGGCACTGTAGCCAATGATATCAGATCAGAGTTTGCAAGTGCTGAGCTTTATGACAGCTTACCTGGTATTTGAAACTGTAGTTTTAATATTCTTAGATATTTCAGCTGAAACTGTGTAACAGATGTTATTAACAAGTTAATTCTTTAAGCATGAATTACATTAGTTTGGAATAACTTTAGATCTTGAGATCTAGTTCGTTTGACAGTTAACAGTTATACAGAAATCTTCTTGCCAATGATTACCTTCTATAGTTTATTCTAGTCTTCTAATGTATGACTTCTCAGCAAGAAAGACTTTAGCCTTTGTAAGTACTATTACCTTGCAAAAAACTTATTGTATTCATCTGTTCTTTCTTTTGTTAGAACAGCTAGCCTTGATACGATATCCAGTTTGCTTCCCTGCATTTACAGTATATCTGCTTTCTAAAGGAAGTGTGCCTGACTTTAAGTTAAATGCTTAATGAAATACTTCTTCGATTGATTAAGATATGTTCAATGTTTCTTCTATTGCTTCTAATTACACAATACAAAAAAACATTTCCATTCCCCAGAATAGACTTTTCTGCTCAGCCTTTTCTGTCCAAATGATAGATGAAACTGTCCTATTAACTAGCCTGCATTAAAGTGAAGATAAATGGTAAAGCAATGGCAGAGGCATCAACCATGACCCTAGTCTTTTGCTGGTTATGCAGGCTCTGCCTTGCAAGTCCTCTATTTAGGAGACTAAGATAGGGCATGGGATTACAAATACAATATCTAATATATGTTCTTAAGGATTTGTTTTCTATGTAGGTATTGGTTAAATTGCTTTCATTGATTGCTACTGTTTCTGACATTACAACTACCAGTACTTCAGAATATCACTTCTAGATTTCAGTTTGTTTTCTAGCTCAGTAGCTATTGTTTAGATCTAATTAAAATTTTATCTGTAGTCTGACCTTGGCAGTTGGTCCTGCCCATCCTCCATTTTCAGAGATGCAGCATGTGCTTCAGCTATGTTATAAACACACTGCAGAGATGAGCAATTACTTAAATTATTTCTTGGCTTTAGCTATGTGCTTACTCACAAAACTAGATGCTTTACTCATCTCCCTGTGAGATATGGGAGGGTGGTTCTTGGTTCTAGGAATTATGTAGAACTTCAGATTTCCAATAGAGAATGTCGGAAAGTGAACTAACATTATAAACAACTCAGTCTTGTGCTGGTTTGTTAGGCCCTTTCAAAAAACAAGCCAGTACAGGGTATCATTTTCCTTCAGTTGTGTAAATGCAAGAAGGACTTCCATTTCCCAGACTTCTTTGCTTAGTTTTGTTGTATGAATAATAAACCATACTCATATTTACCAACAAGTTTTACAGTGGAGGGGGGAAAAGGGTAGAGCAATAACAAGGTCATCAACTGTAGCAGAATAAAGAACTTGCCTTATGCAAGTTAGAATTATCTGGAAGTGATGAATAAAGTACTTTATGAAAACCACAGCTCAAAAAGTCAAAATGGAAACAAACTACCTGGGATCTGTGCTGTGACCTGGGGACTTTGGCCTTATGTATTAGGGATTCTACAGGAAGCAGTAGTGAAGATAGTCTAGCTAATTTACTTTTGGGCTGCCAACCTACAGAAGAAAACCAGAGCAAGACTAATATACTGTATTTTGTTGCCAGCTGGTCTTGACATTATTCTGGGATTGCTGTCCCAGTACAGGACCTTGAGCTCAGATTGGCTTTCCTTATCTATGCTTTAGAAGATTGAAGTAACTTGCAAACTTGTTTTCTTGGGCTTCCTGTGCTTCTTCCTTTTATTCACTGCCCTTTGTGAAGTACGGGTTAGATGAACCCTTAGATTAATAGTGGAGAGTTTGAGTAAGTTTGCAAGCTTGCTCTCTTTTGTGCTGCTGAGGAACAGCGAGCCTCTTGTGTTGCTCTCTACCCTTCTAGATTTTTCAAGTAGTACTGGATCGTGGTCTTTTGTGGGAAGTTACCATCTTAAAGTCTTTTTACAATACAGTGCTATTATATTGCAGAAAATGGAAAGTTGTAAGCAGAGTTACATTAAATACAATAACTTCAGGCACCTGAATAAACAGATCCTAAAGAAGATCCATGTGGAGTGAAGGATTGAAAATATTTTCAAAACTGGGTCTTTTGGTCAGTTGCAATGGAGATATAACCATACTGAGATTGCTGTAAAAAAAATTTACCACGTGTCTCCCCATGAGATGCAGCATAAGAAAGACTGAAAACCAGTCCCAATTTTACTGAAATGGCATAACATCGATAATGTAACTTAAAAACTTGACATGTCAGTTCATTACATATCATCTGATAAATAAAAGCTACTTCAGACGTGATTGCAGGGATGTAGTGACTTGCCACTGAATAGTCGTCTGATTATAACCTCCCTAAAATACTTAATTTAACTTGTTCATGAATTATTGAAAATATATGATAGTGAAACAGATATCTCAGTAATATTTTCAATGTTCTTTCCTCCTCTCATTTAATCATGTCACCTTTTTACTGTGACTGTTCTACATAGAGCAAGGGAATAATGTGATTTTCTCATCTTGTAGATCTCAAAGGGTGAAGTATTCCATTATCACAACAGCTGCTCTAAAAGCTGAATGTCCCTGACAAAAGGATGTTCCCCCTCCACCCACCACCTTTCAGGTGCGCAGTTCCTTCCTCTTCTCCAGTGTTGTGCTGTCAGACCCCTTGCTGAGCCAATTCAGCTAACTGAGCTGCACAGCCAAGAGGAGTGAAATATTTTTGGTAGGGTAGGGAGTTGTATCAATTCAGCAAAGAGTCTCAGAAGCCACAACAGGAGGAGCTGGGACCATTTGCTTTTAGCTGTGATGAAGTTAGTTTCATCATCAGTCTCCAGAGTCCTTATATGATTTGCTGTTGCAAAGAGTATCTGGCTGGCTTGCTTGGTTGACTATTAGAGTTTTCTGAGTTTAAAAAAAAAAAAAAGCCTTAATCAAAATTCGTGTTGTGTTATTCAGAGTGAGAATTGAAAATATGGAGGCTGGCTGCTTCAAAGGCAGTGAAAAAAACTATATTTTTATCTTCAAAGTAGGGATTTGATTGTTTCTGCTTATTTCTGAAATATATATGAGCCACGAGCTGCTGCCTTGGCCGGCTGTGAGATGCTACATTTCTGATCAGCAAGTGGGCGGCATCTTCTTTGTAAGGGATGCTGACTTCCGGTTCCTCTATATTGTGAAGCTTGAAATTCAGGGGGAACAGGAAGCAAGAAGCAGCTGCCCCTCTCAAAAAGATGTGACTTCCAACTTCTGGCACTGTTACATGGCTGTTGTCCTCTAATTCTGTCCTTTTCCCCCAAGTTTTAGCAGCCATGTTCTGGGTTTTTTTGTCTATACTTTCCTGTGCCTATTAGTTATTCTTCATTACTCTCTTTCCTGGTCTATTTTTTTTTTTCTATTAACAATGTTTTCATTTATTGCTTTCCCTTTTTTACTTATCATTCCTGTTCCCAGAGCTTTGGTTGCAGACGAACATTGTGTATAAGTTGTCATGTGACTAAAAATACAGTTTTTCTCTGCCGCTTAATGGCTGTAGCTTTTGGAGAATATACAGTGCTTTCCAGAGGTTCAAGTGAAACTTAGCAGTTACTCTGTTAACTGGAAATTATAAAGTTTAACAGATTCTTTACTTCTGCATCTTATGTGGTTAGTAGATGAAAGATGAAACATATCTGCAGACAGTGAAGAAGATTTTGGCTGTGCTATTCAGGTAAACTTCCTTTATGATGACAGTTAAAATAAAAAGGGTTAATAAAATTCCATTAGTATGGATTTGTCACAGCCCTCCTTTCCATGAATATAAGACATGGCACAGAGTAATCTAGTTCTTTAAATAATGCAGTTGTCTTGAGCAAAGATTTATGAATCCTTCTGTAATATGAAACATATAAGATTGGCGTGGCACTTTTTCTGTCAAAATAGTTCACCCTATCCTAAATTTGGATTTAATGGCTTTGGGGGAAGAAGGCAGAGCCCTCCTTCCCTTATCAATACCTCAGGCTGTGTGACAGCTCCTGTATCATAAGACAGCACTGTGCAGTCCGTCATTCATGTTGGGGCTGTATTTGCATTTGTTTGCTGTGTTTTTCAGCAGGTTAAACTTTAATTTTAATTTGCGTCAGGAGAAATTAAAGGTGATTGCCTTCTCATCCTACTTTCAGATGCTTACAGTTATATATTCTTACTGTTCTAGGCAAAAAAAAAAGCTTTTCTGTATAGAACATTTACACAGCTATGGTCTGTGTCATAATGTTCCTAAGGCTTTAGGTGTTTTTTTTTTTTGTTTGTTTTGTTTCTGGTCAAATTATCTCATAGCATCATGATAGTGAATACGTTTTAAGTGTTTGTTCAAATGTATTAATCGTGCTAACGTGCCTGCAGTTACTGTACCTTGTGTGTTTATGATCTATGCTGCAGTATCATCAAAACAAGGAAACCCTTCTGTGCTTATTGTACTTACAAGATTTACTCTTTTATTTCAGAATCTATCTCTGGGCTTAATCAAGTATTATAAGGGACTGGATTTCCTGAAGTAGAGTTGGACTCAGTACCTTGGTTGGACAGCGTCCTACTTGCAGGCAGTGAAGTTGTGAACCAGGATTGTGGCAGGTGAGCAAAAAATTCAGTAAACAGAAATAAATATAAGGATTCATTTGTACGATAAGGAGACATCTTGGACACTGGTAGAATCTCTGCTACTTAGGGTACTGGGTATTAGGATATTTAAATTTTAGTATAATTCAGACCGAAAAAAACCCCAAACCACAAAAAAACAGATGAATATAATTTAAACTTTATATATTTTCTCTACCCTCCTTTGTTTTCCGTCTCTTTCTGACCTCTTTTCAACCAAATCTTGGATGGTAAGGTAAGGTTTCTGGAAAAAGAATCGCTGAATTGCAGAACACTTGCATCTTAATCAGAGAGTAGGTAGGTTAAGGGATCTGTACTGGCTCTGAGCAGGAATCCTTAACTACAGGATTCCCACTGTAGACTGTCTAGCCATGTTCTGTTCTGTGCATTGCAGTGTCTGGGGAGGTTCAGGATGTCTTTGAGTTTTGCAGAATCCGCGTATACTCTTGAAATCTGATCAAAAGGTAATAATGGTGATTTCCCAACTGCAACTGGGCAAGGAGTGTGGTGAGAAGGATATCTTTGTGCTGCATTTCATGGCTTCAGGTGGTGACAATGGAATTAAGGAAATTATTCTTCAGGATTTTGTGTGTTTTCAGCCCTACCTCCCCCTTTCAGTTCACACCTAAGAACAGATTGACCAGTAAATATGATTGAATTGGTCTGAAGTCAGGCTTTAATGATGCTAGCAGAGGGCTGGTACATTACAAGTTCAGTTGTTACTGACTTCAATGACTTGATTTGCAGGAAAGAGAACTCGAAATAGACTTATATATAAGTAGCCAATTCTTCAGCATCATGTATAGGTCTTCTAAAACTTTATTGCTCTTCTTGCTAAGGGCAAATTCAGTGATTATTTTTTTTTAAATTTTTTTTGTATAATTATTTTCTTAACTCTATTTAAACCAGAGTGCTGAATACTAGACGTCTGCTATGGTCATCCAGGAGTTCTATCCAAATTTTTAAATCTTAGTGATTTTTGAACTAGGGTGTATCTTGACTCTGTCAGCAGTTTCCATGAACTAAATCCTTCTTGCATTTAACAGTGGTTACTGTTTTAGGTAAATCTGTATAGTTTTGTTGCCTGTTTTTCTCTGCTGTGGTCTTGTGAGTCTCTAAAATGAGAATAGAGCTTGCTTTTTCTGGAAAATTTGAAAGGCTACATTGCACAAAGGATGCCCCTCTGATGCATAATATGCACTGAAGGTTCAACTTTGGGCACACTAGAGGTACATGGGAAGCAAAATATCAGGGAAGTTGAGGGTTCACATCTGTAGTAGTGAAACCACTGGAATTGTGCCTTCATCCTACTTTCATCCAAACTGACAAACATAATTTTATTGTCTGTGAAAGCTGTACTTTAAAAACACTGTCATTTGAAAAGTGCTTCCTGAAATTCAATGTCACTGAATACTTCACAAGATTATGCTTGTAAGTAAGTGGGTCCCAACTTCTTGGTAGCCAGACCTTACAGACCCAGCGTTCTATGGGTAACTGGGTCATGCTCTGAATGGGGAATACTCTAAGAGGCAGAAAGAGCACAAGTCTACCACAGATGTGCATGCATAAAAGAAGACATATATCAGCAAATACAGTTTTCAGTATTACTGTTCTAACTTTTCCAAACATAATTACCTTTCTTAAGATGGTCTCCTTACATACGTGACTCTTATTTTTGTTGATGATTTCATTATGGAAATATATGTGGACAAACTATGTAGTGTCCATGTATGCTGCTTTCAAGTAATGTCTAAATTGCTGTGGAGCTAAGGAAAGTGCTGGTATTACTCTCTGTGTTATACTGTCCTACTGCCCATACTCTCTGCACACATTAAAGTATCTTAACCTCTGGCAATCATTTTGAAGCTACTTTCTGTGTGCAGTGTTATTTGACCTCAAGGAATGTTTAAGTAGCTGAGTAACTGGATAAACAACCTGTTAGGTGCTTGAACAAAACTTACTTGTGGTGAAAATGGATGTGCCTGTGAAAACAGAAGGCCATTAGCTCTACCACTGTGGGGGGGAAAAAAATTCCATCAACTTAAAAACTGTTTTGACTACTCTCTGTTATTCAGGTAGTGTTTGTTACTGATATTTGAATAGCATAAGGTAAATATAAAACCATTGCTTATCATTCTTGTATTTCATTTTTGTACTTGGTGGTATAAATACTCATGTCAGCACAAACTCATATGTATGCTAATCACTTAACTATTATATCTCAAACAGTAGGAATGCCTACTCAAAAACAGAAGACAGAACAATTTTGCTAGGTATTTCCGCAAAAGTCCCATGTATTGCTTCAGGGATGGGGTTTCTAGTGATCATCCACTTCTCAGATATCAGTAAATCACTGGTTTTCTGAGAACTTTTTGGGAGGGTAAGAAAATCAAGAGATACTTAAGCATATCTCCAAAATGAGTACTTTATAGACATATGGCTAGGCAAGTAAATTAACTTCACCTTTTTAGTGTCTTCACTGCACAGCTGGTATCAACTTTTCTTTTTCATTTTGAGATAAAGAAATGTTAAGTCAGTTTATTTTTGGTGATAATAAGCAGTTTGTGTAATTGCTCTTAGGTAATAAAAATAGAACTTTTTATATGATTTTTCACTACTTTTGGATACCTCATTCATATGCAGAAAGACCTTGAAATTAAAACATTTATTATCAGCTGTTTACAAGGTTATATCTATTTATGACTGCTTAACTTGAAATATAGGAGCTGGCACTCAGGATTTCCCTTTTTGAAATTGTTTCTTCTGGTGCACTCTCCTCTGGCTGCATGAATTGTTGCACTGCACCTTGTGCAACTTGTGGGCTGAAGAAACACTTCATATGCAAAGGCAAAGCCAGGAATTTATTGTTAGCCTAATTAAAGTCTTAACAGTCTAATTGAATAGCATATTATTAATCTAGGAATCATTATTGCAGAGAAAGGAGAGTACTCTTGTAGAAAAGGTCTCGGTCATAATACAGTTAAATTTGTTATTCACATGCACCCTAGTATCTACCCCTTTTTCTCCTGGTGGTGTTCATCCATTTGCTACCCTTCTGTACCCTAAGGTCAACAGTCACAGCCTTCCTTAGCAAGGAATACGGAGGGACTTAAAGCCTGGCAAATTTTCACAAGGAAGGCACTTGATGTTGATGGTGGTGTTTTATTCTTCTTCTAGAGCCCCCTTGGGGCTCTATTTGTTTTCTAATGCATGCCGGGACCTTACTCTTTCTACCCCTATACAGCTGAATTTCCCAAACGTAAAATATACTGTATGCATATCTATATTGGATGCTTATTCTTTGTTCTCCATTATATCTGGTTTTGCCCAGCTCCCAAATTTGCATGCATTTAATGACCAGTAATCAACTATTCATGACTTGAATATAGCTGAGAGCTCTCTTACTTTCCTCTTCTTGTACTTTCAAGCCCTATGCTGTCATCCTCTGCCTGAAGTACTCTACACATGGCAGGGAGGAGATGTGGAATTCATCCTCACGGCTCCTCTTTGCTGGCTGACTGCTCTGGTGCGGTCCTTTTCTCTACCTGTCTGGGGCTGGTTGAAGAGAAAGCACCTAAATTTAAAGAGAGATTGATTTCAATTTTGGTGCATTTTCCAATAACAGGAAATAGACAAACCAAAACTGAGACAATATAGAAAGTGCAAAGATAGTTACATTCTCTAATGTGAGATACAGGAAATGGTAAAAGTACCTTTTCCCTCAAATGTGTGGGGAAGAGATGGTCCATAAATGTTTTTTTTCATCCTCTTGTACATGCTTTCTTGACATCTCTGTTCTGATCTCTCTGTTCATTTCATCTGGACATGTTAGGAGCTTTTTGAAAAACAAGTTGTGATTCTTCAGTGTGTTCATTTCTTTAGAGCCTGTTCGGAGATGTACTAAAAGTGCATTTTAGGAAAAATCCTGAATATTTTATTTTTCATATCTCATTACAAAAATGCTAACCAATTTTGAAGGTCTTGGCTGTGCTTTTGATACAAAGTTAATTATATGCTTTCTTAATACGCTGTGAGAGGCGAACGATGCTTTAATGTTTATGGAAGAAATGCAGATACTGTCTGAGAAACTAGTAGTGAGGCAGTTGCCCAAAAATGTTCAATACTGCAGCTTGGTGTTTGTAATAGGCTATTATAATAAAAGATAAACTTCCTTATAGGATTTAAATCTGTAATTAGTAAGCGTGCTGTTGAGGATTCGGTCAGTTAAATGAGTAAAGTGGGTATTAAAATTCTTGTTGTGCTTACAGGCCAGTGAGAAACTGACTGCCTGCCAACCTCCTTGACTCATCTTGATGCCTCAAAATTAACATAAAGCACTTCACTTATAGATTAACTTGCTCGAAGATTGAAGCTAAGGATGAGGTGACTGATGGGAGATTAGACTGGAGTTTTGTGGTGTAAATAGAGAATTCCCCTGTATCAGGAATAACAAGTTCATGTTTCCATAGTTCTAGAAGGGAACAGTGGCTCCTTGGACTTCAGTGTACTTCAGGTGGGGTTGGCTGCTCTATGTACTTCAGAGCATGGGAGTAATAGAGATGATTTGATTTATTAATGAAATTTCCGTCACTGTTTTCTCCCATCCATTTTCTTTTCTGGGCAGAGGGGTTCAAAGCATTCAGACATCAGTCTCCAGTGTTTTTTTTACACTTGTAAATTGTTAAAAAGCATTGAGGGTTCAGATTTTGACCATTTTTTTCCTACTGCTTTGTCCTTTGCCTGAGTTCTGATTTTGCTGTGAAGATTAAATGTTATATGCAGTGGTTGTAGAGTTAACCATTTTAATAGAAGTGCTTTAGAGATTAAATAAGCATTGAGACTTTAGTGTTGCACAACTTGTGATGGTTTTGTTGAGGATTCTGTATACCGGCTTCCCAAAGTTGCTGTAGCATGTCACATGGATGCCACTGAGGATTTCTACCTCTGGCTACGCTATGCAGCATCTGCTGTTGGAAGCTTACTAGAAGCATCTGGGTTTTTTATCCATTTTTGCACTTTTTTAAAAAAAAAAAAAACAAACCACAAAGTGCCAAGGAAATTTACCCTATCCAGATAAAGGAAATCTAATCCCCAAAATCTGTGTGGTGCACCTTTTTCCCCAGGTAAGAGAGCTGCTTTTACGGTATTTTCACAAGACTCCAAAGAGTTCCTTGAAACTGTGGGTTTGTGCACATAGGGACAAGAGCAGGAGGTTTGTGAAAGATGTAATTTTCTACCCTTTGGTAAAGACAAACTGAATTTCAGAGCAATTAGTTAAGTATTTGTTTTAATGTATCCTAAATTTCATATCCCTTTTCGTACTAATATACAGCATGTGATTTAACTCTGGTATACAGAAATCCATTGCTTTTACATCTCGTGTAAATCTCATCTCATGAATGCTTTAGATGAGGCACTCATTTCTGACATGCTTCTTAAAGGTCTCTAGATACAGCATTTGGAAGAATGTCAATTTATAATTAATACTTAAATGTTGAAAATTGCTAAGCTGTAACTTGCAACAGAATGAAGCATGTGGAAAAAAGTAATACACAGTAGAATGAGGCAAACTACTAAATTTAGATCAGCCCTCAAATTTGAGGGCCTAGCCATAAATATGAATTATTACCTAATTTCTTTGACTTTGCATGAGTATATAATCAGGGTCTCTTGAGTATCAGAGTTCTTAACTGATGGCGATTCTAAGCTTTGTGAATTCTTGAATATGCAGTGGTGGAAATCTTTGCTGTTCCCTTTATTGGAAGAGGTGAAGGTCAAAACTCTAAATCCAAACCCCATCCCAGGCCAAAAATAAAAATCACAAACTTAATCATGAGCCAAGTAAGGTATGGGCTGAAAAATACATAAAAGCCCGTCTAGTGAAAATACAAGTTATTTTTCCTAGAAAGGGTATATAGAAATGTTAAAGTGTCACACTTCAATTGTTACTACTTCAGGTGAAATTTATATTGAATTTGAGAAGAAGCTCTGATCTGAAATATTGAGTTCTACTGCCTCAAATTGTACGTAGCAAAAATATAACGCTCTGTTAAGTGCAGTTCCTAGTATATTTTTGTCTGGATGGATACAGGGCCGAGATGCATACCCGGGTGTCTCTTGCCTTATCAGTTACTGCAGAGCAGCTTGACTGTGGAGGCTGTAAAATTCATTAACCTTTTGCAGTGAGCTTTCTTTATTGGTACGTCTCCATATAGGTAACCACATCCAAGTCAGAGGGAGAGTTAGCTAGGGAGTAAAATCCTTGGGCAATGCAAAGTAATTCCCTTTGCTTTATTACTTGTCCTGCAAATAAAATAGAGAAACTACCCATTAGTCAGTGGCAGTTTACTACGTGTGTCCCTAGCATCTCAAGGAAGTAACGTAAATTCAATGGGAGCATGGTCTGTGATGTGAATCACACACAACTGCAATGCTTGGCATCATCATTCATTGAAGGTCATTACCCAACTTTTAATTTAAAACATTATTTTAGCTATGACCATAAGGACAGGATATTGAATGTAGGTTGGAAATCACCTTTTAAATTAATTTAGAAAAGCTAAAGAAACCATTAAACATGAACTCATACAGAGCTGGAAAATAAACATTGAAAATGCTTTATCTACTTTGTAATGATGAATAAGTGTTAATTAAAATGGTTCACTATACCTGTTTGACAACTGCTTTAGTGGTAAATAAATGTTTTTTAGTGCTGCTGAATAAGTACCTGATCAAGAACGTTTAAAGCAATCACGATGGGCTGAACTGACTTCTAACCATGACATTCATGCTCTGCAGTTCTGAAGATCTGAGCATTTAAAATTTCAGTGTAATAATCAATGTACAGAGACGAGGTTATTTTTTGCATAACAGTAACCTTTTGCATTTCTTACACAAAACTGTTGAAGGTAAAATACTTTTTGCTCAAACAATGAAGCAGAAAAATCAAGTTTATGTTTTGCAATATAGGGTATTACTGTTGATCTCAGATCAAATTTGGCCGGAATTCCTTTCTTGTTGAAGGGCATTAGTCTGCGTATCTGAGTTTATTGGTCTAATGCCTTTGTTGGTGGTGTGAATGAATGTGTGCTAGCTATTTTTAAGCTTAGTTAGTCTTAAGGGGTTTAGTTGCATGTCATTTAATTTTGCATGGAATTGGGCTGACAGCCCAAATGATGACTGTAATGACTTTGGTTCTAAGTGTATGATGAATTTGTTTGAGGGCAGCTTCTGATGCGAAATGCTAGACTTGTGAAGCAAGCATGGAAATTGTGATCTGAAGTTTGTTTCATATATTTTATATATATTTTTATATTTACTTTATATATAAACTTCATAGATGTGAGTTAGAGAATGAGTTTCTGTTTAGGAAAATTCATGAAATGCATAGAACAAATAGATACAGTGCATCAAACAGTAGAAGAAGAAAGGACGCAAGAGTGGGTTTATTGGAAGACTCATATGAGTCATTAGTGAAGACTAAATTCTTCATGGCTGTGTTGGTTATGAAAAATATATATTTTGATTACATCCCACCACCACCTCGCCCTGGTCCTCCTTTTCTTTTTCCTTTTTAAATGACAGTTAACTGTCTGTATAGCAAGACAGGAGGCTTTTCTCATTTTGCATAATTTGGTTTTAGGCTTTGATCCTTACTTTTCCTGTTCTGCATGGGGATAAATCAACTTCTCCCAAAGCTCATGAATTGGGAGCCAGTCTCTTCAGCATTATGTGAATTGCGACTTTGAGTCAGGGGTTTTGTATTCCAAGTTAGTGTCGGTAAACTGTTTTATTTTCTGGGCCTCTTTCTGCTGGAAATTCAGCAATAGATTCTTTATTGGGGCTGCTACTCCCTATGGAAATGTTTATTTTCTAGAAGAGCAGCTTGTTGGCAAATTTCTGATGACATGTTCTCCCTGTACAAAGTGAGAGGGGTAGGTAGATACTGAGAATACCTAAGAGAAGAGAACAATCCAGAAGGGAAATGAAATTGTGATTAGCTCATAATGAAAACAAATAGAGGAAAGTGATGTTAGGGAGTTTGAAAGAAATGCATATAAAAAAAAAAAACATAAGAAAAAGATGATGTTCAAGTGGCAGATGAGGTATTTGAAGAAGCTGGACTGATGAACTACAACGTTGCAAATCTTGATAGGGAGGAGCTATTTCACCCAGATCTGCAAAGAAGGTGCAAATGGTTGGAATAAAAGAAATACAGAAACGGCTCGTGGCAGATAGTGCTGGCTGGTTTTCTGAGTGCAAAAGAATATTGCCTCTTGGCTTTTGTTGTTGGCCAGTGCAGCTGTGGGACCTGCATAGCTGAAACAGTCTCTTCTTGAATCACATCTGTGTTCAGTGGCAGAAATCTCTTCCTCTCCTCCGACTGCCTGTGCTCAGAGGATTTCAGGGGCTCTCTTGCGTAATGTTCCTAAATTTCACAGAGGCATAAGTTGGTTGGAACTGAATAGATTATGAAATCCTAATGACTCCTAAGAGAGCAGGTTGCATTACCAGCTTGCTTGTGTCCACAACAGAAGGCCACAGTTGCCTTTGGCAGGTCTACCAGAAGTTATCCATCTTCTTACCCTAGAGGATGGCTCCTATGGTTTTTTGTTGAGAAGGAATGAATGAGTTGGCCAAATTTTTTTGCAGCGTGACATTTTCTGACTTAAACGTATTTAAAAAGCAAAACAAGTAACATGTAGTAGAATAAATGTGCATACTTGGATAAGTAGCAATTCCGTAATGATTTCAGTGAAATTCCCGGAAGGGGAATCTGTAAAATAAAATAAACCAACATGAATTCCCACAGAGTGTATTTAATTTAGGAGATGGTGAACAGTTTTCAGTCAAGTGAATGGATGGCACCTGCTGTTTGCCAGTTGTGCTGAGGCTGCAGTGGCAGAATATGCACTGTTTTATCCCTTTTTATCCTTATCCATAATGAACAAGATGAAAGTAGAAGAGAATAGAGGCATTTCTACTGTATCACCAAGAAGCAGGTGTCCCTACTCAGTTATTTATAGACCACAAGAATGCATATCATGGAAATGGGCTGTGAATGGCCAGTTACCCATCTGTTTTATCTGCTGGGTATCGTAACTGATTGTGTGGTAACTGACTGATTTTAGCTGATGAAAATTGGGGTTCTGAACAAACCATTACATGGCTGACTTCTTGTTTCTGCTATCCTGTTAGCCCTGGAAATTAGTCATATGTGATTTCGGTTTTAAACAAAAAAAGGCTCTTACTGTAGACCTTTTCTCATTCCTGCTGAGCAAACAGATTTCTTCTATCTGGCCTTGAATGCAACATTCTAGCTTGTAGATATTTAGTACAATTGGTTTACTAGCTGATTTCGCCTATTTCTTCATTATGGGTCTATTGGTTTCTGTGTTTGCTTGTTGTCCCTTTCAGTTTCAGACACTTAGCTGAAAGAAATGTCAATACCTGCTTTCCAGTACTTCCTCCCCGCATTAATCTAAGCCTGTGTCCCAGAATTGTGGCTGTCACTGAGACTATGTAAGCTCTGAGTTCTAGCTTGGAAATACCCTATTTCTTAAGATCTAGGTCAGAAGCCAATTCAAATGTAGTAATTTATAATAATGAAACTAGGGCAAAAGAAAAAAATAAATGCAGCTTTTCAAGTATGGAGAGAGGGGAATAATCCATTACAAACAAAACAGACAGCACCTCATGAGTTGAGAGAACGTATTACTGGTCTTTAGCAAATGAAGCTGTACAGACCCATTCAAGCAGTTTTCTTTAGTAACCATTGCTAGTTCCTTATTGCTTAGTTCTTCCCCTTTCAATTTGTGGAGAATGGTGACATCTACAAATATTGCTCTAGCTTTCACAGAGAAAATCTGACCTCCTTTAATGCACAGTCGTCTACACTATGAACAGTGAAAATCTGCTCATTGGTAGATTAATTTTGTGTGATTATGCATTAAAACAGGTAAATATTTTTAAATGTCCTGCTTGTATACATGATAATGTTATAAATAAACCAATCTTGTGCCCCCTCTATAACAGTGAGATTATTACATCTTGGAGTTGCTAGTATTGTCAGGTCTGCATTTAAAGTATAGCTATTCTGGATAAAATAAAATGCTAAAGAATATATTCTCACTTTGCATACTTGTTTAAAAATTTGAGCTTGTAACAGTGATGTTGCTTCTGTTGCTCTGAAGTTATAACCTAGAGCATGTCTTTTATTGAAATTTTGTACAAAAAATGCATTCCCTCTGTGGAATGTGGGATTTGTCATATTAATTTGAATTAAATTGATTGGGGAATATTTTTATAATTCAAAGTGTAAGTTCCTTCTATAACATTTATATGCAATTTTGTTTATTTGTGCTACCTAATATCAGAGTCTGTTCATAGGGCATATTATGAGTTAACATTCCCAAAAATGCCCTGGTGGAGAAAGGCTTATTGAAGAGTCAGTGAATGAAAAGGTTGCCCTCCTGGGGAGTAAGGCTATAAGGTAAATACTATGGTGTACTTTTAGTGGTTAACAGCAACTAATCCTCTCTCTGATCTGCTCAAAATATTTCATGAGGAAGGCAGAGGAGCATTCGCTGGAGGCACTGAGATCCTACAGGATCAGCAGTCCTTTTGATGGGTCAGGACAGATAAAGGGGCACACAAAGTGGAAAGCTTCTAAAGTGTTCTATTTATGAGTAGAACTGGGCTGTATTTTTCTGGATACTTATTTATTCAGTACGAAATACAGATCTGGGTCAGCCAAAAGTCTGATATTGATATGTAATCCTATTGAATTTGTCCAGTTGTTACAGAAATAATTTTGACCCGGTGTTTTTGAAACAAATCTATCTTGCTGAGATATCCATTTAAAAGGTTAATATCCCAGCATTTCCTTCAAAGTAAAGTTTTGATTTAAAGTGAACCAAATTGTTTTTCTTTATTGGATTAACCAGTGAACTGAAAATATCCTTCATTCATGTAGCAATATTTGCGATGCTTCTGTTGGAAGAAGCTACAAACAAGTCAAAGCTTCAAAGTAAATCTGCTTTAATGTGTTTAAAAAAACATGTGAGATATTCCTTGATGGGAAACAGAACACTTCTATATTATTATGTAAAGATGAAGGAGCTGAGGAAAAAAGATTAAATGACTCATAGCAAAGAAAGATGATGGAAAAACATTTGCTCCTTTTCTCCATCACAAGAGACCTGTGGATAACCGTATTAGGAGATCGTGAGCTGCTGAAATACAACAAGTGGGGGACGTATCTCTAGTTTGAGAAAATCCCATACATTACACTTTCTCTTCTATCCTGACTTTTGCATGGAGATCGCTTAGCTTCTTTCAGCCATAAATTTTTAAAGTTTTTGCAAAGGCAATATAGAGTTGGTTGACAATGATTATGCATACAGAAATGCTAGTATGCTAGGAAGAAGGATGTGGCATGGAAGAGTTAGGATCTACAGGCAGGCTAGGTTCCTGGCTGTGCTGCAGCACCTCTTTCCTTCTATTTAGTGCCTTTTCACCTACTTAAAGTGATAGGAATAGTTGGGACTGAGGTACAAACTCAGCCCAATTGAAGTGAATCCACGGTTGCAGTGCTGAAGCAGTAGAAGGTATGCTGGAATGAAAGTGGTTGATAAAACCATTCTTCTGTCTGTCCTGGCATACAAAGCAGACAGAATTGGTTCCTCACAAGTCATGGTACTAACACTTCACAAAAAGTTGTTAAATAGTTGAAGCCTGTGCTTCAATGCAACCCAGCTTGCTTTGGCTATGCCTTAGGTTCCCTTTCAAGTCTTTCTTTAAAATCTTACAAAGGAAAAAACACATGAATATAGAACTTCTATAGTGGAACAGAAGCACAAACTCAGTTATGACTTGGGAATGCCAGCCCAAACCTGAATAATCTGATCCGAGCTCTGTGTGTGTAGAGGATGGAAAAGGGATACAAAGAGAATGGTATTTGCTTTCTGTCCTTTTGTTTTTTCCCCTCCAGACATTTCCAGGCAGGCTATGGCAGCAATGTAAGCTGTGAACTTTTAAAGGGAAGGAAGCTGTGGTTCCAGTTATAAACTTGGCATGCTCTTAAATAAATGACCAGGGTCAGAGTATATGCCCACAGCCTTCACAAACTGATTAGAAGAGCATCAGGAGAAATAAAGCAATCCTACTACTGCATTTGACAAAGCAAAAAAACCTCAAATCTCCAGGCAGTGAACTGAAATGTTGGTCTCTTCAGAAAGGTCTTGAGACTCATTTTTTACCAGGGTCTGGGAAGAAAGGAAGCAGCATCTGTAATTTGTTTTGCTTGTCTGTATACTCCAGAGTACTTGAAGGCACTTCACGTGCACGCATGCTGTGACTGCATGCTTGCTGTGTTCTAGAAATGTTCCCATGCCCCAAGCAGATTAGTCTTGTGAAGAGCTAAATAAGGGGATTCCTCCAATGCTGGCTATGCTTTTGCTATTTGTTGGGACCATCTCTGAAGAGTTAAATGTGCTATTCTTAGCTCTCTGTGTTTCTTGCTTGTTTCACCTCTGATGCAATGCAGTGCTGAACTGCAATGTATTGTCAGTTTATATCACATTACACCAGTAATGATTTTTAAATCAGCACAAGGTTACATGATTTGTTTTCCTTTCCTGTGGTTAGATGCCTACTAAGTAATCAGGGCTGCATGATAATGACTCAAGAGTAGTTACAGATCATACCTTGACAAAATAATTTGATGTGGACAGTATGTGAATAGCTTCTCAAAGAGTTTTTGTGTAAACAATATAAATATAGCTGTGCACTGGAAAACTTCAACCCAGTTTTGAATGTAGTTTCCATGCAGAAGCAAACTAAAATAACTTATGCTGAACACTAACTTTGGGCTGTTTCATGCAGGATAGACTTTATTTTGCAAAAACAAATGCAGTTGACTAGAGTCAACTGTTTTACTCTGTGTTCTGTCCAACTAATACTCTGTAAATATTACTGGCTAGAATTTTGCTCTGAGAGCAAATATGCCCAATCATATGGCCACCCAGCGTTAGGGTGGTGACACATTGGAACAGGTTGCCCAGAGAAGCTGGACGAGACCCATCCCTGGGGCATGGTTCATGGGCAGGTTGGATGGGGCTTTGAGCAACCTGGTCTAATGGGAGGTGTCCTTGCCCAAGGCAGGGGGATTGGAACTAGATGATCTTTAAGGTCCCTTCCAACCCAAACCATTCTATGATATGTTTGGTATCATTCTGGATTTGACTTTTTGCACAGTTGGACAGAACCACAGAGAAATTTTTCCATAGCTTGTGCAACAGGAATTATAATCAAGTGTCCAACCAAGAAGCTTTATGGACTTGTTTTGTAGATCCAACTGGGCAAACTGCAGTACAGTTGCAGGCCTGGATTTTAAACCTAGTCTGAGACAACTTCAAGCATTTGGTTTAAGCACAGTTTATTTCAGTGTATCATTTCACTGCTGCCTGCAAGAGCGTAAGAAGCTTGAAGACCGACATTCACACCGCACAGGAACAGAGGAGTTCTCACTAGGTGGAATTAGTACCAATGACTCTACAAGCAGCCTGAATGGTTTGCAGTTTTAACAAGCTTAGTCATTCTTCTGCTGCAGTTGGAAGGTGTGGTTACTGCTGAAATAGCTGTTTTCAGGTTCTAAGTTTACCTTTCCTATAGAACAACGTGCAGCGTGCAGTTGCTTTGTGCTTATGCAAGGCTGCTGTACTCTGGTGACATGCAGCATATTTTAGGTAATTGCTATTCAAGACAATGTATGGAGTTGCTTTTTGTCCCCTTGAATAGTTCTAATGTCCTTTGACTTTTAGACCATCTTTCCATCCATTTTAGGGAATGGATTGTACCCTGTTGTTCCCTTTCTTTTTCTCAGTGGGAAGTCAAACTCTGGGATGCTGTTCAGCTTGATACGAGTAGTCATAGTGGAATTTTGGGATTTAGCCAGAGCTTTAACTATTCAAAAGCCCTTGTGAAAGAAGTGTCATATGCTCAGAATAACTTAAGAGGAGCATTTTATAGAGTGATGTACTTGATACTAAAAATAGACATGATTTCATGTACTTAGATTAACAATCGCATGCTCCAAAGGTGACATGTATACAATCTGTTTCAGTCTGCATGCGATTCTTGAAGATGAGATGTGATGGGCTCTTGGCATTCTCTGTAGTCACTAGAACGTATCTTTGTGTGATGCTTGTTACTGTGTTTATCTAGCTGCAGCAGGACATGGTTTGTTGGGATATGGCTCTACAGGCTGCATCTTGGGACAAGTGAACAACTATCACGTCAGACCTTATTTTAAATGGTAAATCATGTTATTATGGCCCACAGTCCTTTTCTACAGGAAACAACAAAAATAATTTGAATATAAGAAATATAAGGGAAACAATTTCTTTCTGCCGCAATCCCCTTGATGCAGTTCCTCAGTAAAATACCTACTGGGTTTATAGAGGATTCATCACTCACCCTTTAGAGAAGAAATTATTGATTACATTTTTAGTCTTTCTTTTAGAAATTGAGTGCTTCATACTATAATGTTTATAAGTTCAGTGGAATTTTTGACTTAATGCTCCCTCCTATCATAAGCTAGTGTCTTTTATGGATCTATATATAAAATCAAAGATTCTGGATCTGTGCTGATTTGTCAGATCAAGCGTGTGTTTATTCTTCATGAAATGAACATATTTGCAAAACAGTCTGAATGAGAAAATACTATCCATTTATCCCTAGAAAATGAGGTTCATTTCTCCGTATGCTCTTCTCTCTCAGCAGTCTAGGTGCCTAGAATCTTACTGCCACTCAAGAATTGCTAGAGACCACATGGTCCAGGACAGCACTGTGGCCCCCCTTGGCTACCAGGGTGATGCTCCTGCACAGGTGCCATGGCTCCCTCACCTTCCCTGGTCCTGCTGGGATTACCATGGCTGCCACTCCCCAGGCTGGAGCCACGAGTGACCAATAGGAAGACGCCTTGCTGCAAGGTGGGGAAAGCAGTGGCCAATCAGAGAGGCCCTCATGTCTCTTGCACTGGGGTGGGGAGGAAGGACGTTGGCCAGTCCTTGGCACTGTCACTCCAGGGTGGCAAGCATCACCGCCAGCCACAGTGTGGCTTCTTGGTGCGTGCTCCTGGTGCCGTGCAGCATGGCTGACGTTGTGGGGCTGTGGGCGGGGAGAGCGGGGCCATCCCCATGCACAGAATGCGCTGGAGAGCCAGCGCAGCAAGTGCATCTGCTCCAGCACAAGGTGCTGTTGGATGGACACCTGCAATGGAGACTGCCACCACCTCTCAATGTGACTGTCCGTGCTCTTTGAGAAACTCCATCCTTCATTTGAGCACTACTCTGTGTTTTCTTTTTAAAAAACACACAGGCCATGTGTGTCTGCACAAAAGCTCAGTGCAGCTTTGCCCAGCAACAAGTGAGCAGTGGAAGACTGTGTTCTCCACCTCTTTTGACTCTTTTTAAGAATCTGTATTTCTTCAATATCTCAGTGGACTGTGATAAGAGCCTTTTGTCTGGATTCTCGTGCTTGTTGTAGGAGGCTGATTAAATCAGGGTGGTGAAGGAGTTGTTTGATTATAGTTAGATTAATTCCTGTAGGTGTGGGTTGTAGCTCGCGATAAAGCGTGTAATCAAAAGACAAATCATCGTGAGTAGTTATTGGTACAGAGAATTAAAATCACAATGAACAATAATGGAAAAGTTGCATACATATAATGTAAGCTGATTGGTTATCATCTATCAATAAAGATTCACACAATGTTCACATGCAGATGCACCCTTTTCCACTGTATATGACTGTGGTTTCAGGAACTTCATTTGGGTGGATTTCAAAGTGGCAGATGTCTTGTTCTGTGTCTAGACAGATGTCTTGAGCTTGAAGAGTGTTACGTTCACAAATGAAGCCTTGTTGGTCTTGCACAATGCATGCATTTGCATCAATTGCCTGCCAGTTTTCCTCTTTTTGATGGGCCCACACTCTGTGCTCTAAGGGATAGATTATGGTTCCATTGCGATTCACTCCCAATGCAAAGATTGAGTATATAGTGTACACTGAAGCATTGTGTATTGTGAGGATGAAGGCAACAATCTTACCACTTTCTACAGGATAAGTGGAGTTGATTAATTGACACCATGATTGAAACTCCTTTCAAATTCTGAAGCATAGTCCCAATTTAATTTACGAATATCGGCGGGTAGGGTTCCTACTTCTCCTTCTCTAATAATGGCTGCTACTATAGACTGTATCCACCATTGTTCTTGCATAGAACACAAGGCAAGAGAGGTATTACCTTGGGTTGCTATGCGGGCTTTTACAATTCCTTCCCAATGAGGTAAAATGTCTGTTACAATTCATTGACTTGCTTCCAAGGCTGATAAAGATGACTTCAGTGGGCATTCCAACTTGGTTAGACCATTGGCAGTAGCAGTTAGTTTGTTCATTAGGACTTCAGTGTCTATGCTATTTAGTACTCCTAATCCTTTCCCCAATAAGCCGATGGTGTCCCGTTGTGTGCATTGGGATTGCTTATTGTTAAAAGATTGTCCATGTAACCATGCTAGCCAGCCAGTGTGAGCAACTCCCCAAAAGGTAGAACAGTCTGGGTTAATTGATCGCTGATGCATTAACGTGCAGCACTCGACCCACTCTTTTTAGAGACCAACTGGAGTGATAGAGAACTCGCTGCTGTCCAGTATTTTTAATTATGTAAGAGCCTGTGTAGTATATGTGAGGAGACAGTTTAGTAGGAGGCCGAATTGGCAAAAACGGTTGTTGAATTTTGATTTTTAACTTGGAAAGCCAAACTGGAATGGAAATCGCAGTCGGCCCAGAAACACGTTATGAGTACTGAGTGGAAGTTGGTAAATGTATACCAATATTCATATCCATAAGGACAACCATGTGTGTGGTCAAAATCATGTTTATTTCCAGTGTATTTGACAGTAATGTGCCCCACTGTGACCTGCCACATGCCACTGGGCAGGGAGCCCACCCACGATTGGCCCATAGGTCCTCTCGGGGTGCCACCAGGCCCCCATCTGCCCTTTGAAAAGTTTCTAAGATGCTCCTTACTTGTGCCTTTAGAGATTTCTTGAGATTTCTAAGGTATGCAGTGGAGAGGATAGACTTTTTTTTATGGTGTCTGCAATCTCACTGCTTAACAAAGCTCTCGTTCATTTTTGTCTTCATCAATGCTGGCTCAAGGTGCAACTCACAGCTTTAAAAAGAGAGAAAATGTTGGAGGTTGCAGACCATGAAAGGAGAAAACTAGTTGGCCTGGGGTGAAACTGATGAGACTATAAAGGGAAAACCTGTCAGACAAAAGATCGGAAAGTATAGCATCAGGATAAAAGAGGAAAAGACGGAATAGAAGGTGCAGCTAGGAATGAGACTGGGACTCCTGCGGGTCCCAGTCCAGCAGCCCTGTACCTGCCAGTGCGGCCTGCAGCAGGACAAGAAACCTGTTGCCCTGCCTGTACCGCCTGTGTGTGACTGGCTGCTGGAGTCAGGCGGACCTGGCACACTCCCCGGTGCCAGCCAAGGTGTACCTCAGAGAGGGCGCGGGGGGATCCAACCTCTCCTGATACAGTAGCTGGTGATACAGTAGCCTTGAACAGCACAAAATGCTAGGGTGGAAGGCCCCTCGAGTTGCAAACTAAGCCAAAAGATGAACTGAGTAAGCGCGAAGATCGAGTTCAACCAGCGGACACGGTGAGGAAGACTATCAATGACCACCAGAGGACCCTGGAAGACCACCAATGGACAGGGTTGTGCATGCGTCAAGGACATTTACATGTATTAATGAGTTCTAGGACATGGAAGAGCTATGGATATCATCTACCTGGACTTCTGCAAGGCCTTTGACACAGTCCCCCACAACATGCTTCTCCCTAAGTTGGAGAGATATGAATTTGATGGGTGGACTGTTTGGTGGATAAGCAACTGGCTGGATGGTCGCATCCGGAGGGCGGTCGTCAATGGCTTGATGCCCAGATGGAGAGGGGTGACAAGTGGTGTCCCTCATGGATCTGTACTGGGACCGGTGCTGTTCAACGTCTTCATCAATGATTTAGACAGTGGGATCAAGTGCACCCTCAGCAAGTTTGCCAATGACACCAAGCTGAGTGGTGCAGTTGACAGGCCAGAGGGACCTGGATGAGCTAGAGAGCAAACCTTATGAAGTTCAACAAGGCCAAGTGCAAGGTCCTACACTTGGCTTGGGACAATCCTCGTTATCAATACAGGCTGGGAGATGATGTGATAGAGAGCAGCCCTGTGGAAAAGAACTTGGGGAGTACTCGTGGATGAAAAGCTGGACATGAGCCAACAATGTGCACTTGCAGCCCAGAAGGCCAACTGCATCCTGGACTGCATCAAAAGAACTGTGGGTAGCAGATCGAGAGAGATGATTCTCCCCTTCTACTCTGCTCTGGTGAGACCCCACCTGGAGTACTGTGTCCAGCTCTGGGACCCTCAACAGAAGAAGGACGTAGACCTGTTGGAGCGGGTCCAGAGGAGGCCATGAAGATGATCAAAGGGCTGGAGCACCTATCCTATGAAGGCAGGCTGAGAGAGTTGGGGTTGTTCAGCCCGGAGAAGAGAAGGCTCCGGGGAGACCTTATAGCGACCTTCCAGTACCTGAAGGCGGCCTACAAGAAAGATGGGAGAGGGGCTGTTTTCAAGGGCATGTAGCGATAGGACGAGGGGCAATGTTTTTAAACTAGAGCAGGGCAGGTTTAGATTAGACATTAGGAAGAAGCTCTTTACAATGAGGGTGGTGGGACACTGGAACAGGTTGCTCAGGGAGGTGGTGGAGGCCCCATCCCTGGAGACATTCAAGGCCAGGCTTGATCTAGTTAAAGATGTCCCTGTGCTTACTGCAGGGGGGTTGGACTACATGAACTTTAAAGGTCCCTTCCAACCCAATGCATTCTACGATTCTGTGATTCTATGATTTAAATCCTCATATGAGCCCACTCATGCACCAGCCCCAACACCTGTCTACTGCTCCCTTGCCCCCCAACACCCTCTCAGCACAATACAAACCCTTGTGTGAACCCTTGAGCAAGGCTTCATGCAAATCCTTGTTCTAGCCCCCTTGTACACAACCACCCCTCCTCCATCATAATGCAGATTTTACAGCCTGTTTCTGCGTGTAGCGGTCGCAGTCACAGCCTGTGAGGGTGACCCAATCTCTGGGTGGGTAAAGATTGTGACCAGGGGGTTCTCAGGATTCCACAACACACAAGGACACAGAGGTCTGGGTTTCTAAGAATTTTGTTTCTTACAAATTACTGTAAAACTACTGTTAGTGGAAAACTTATATGTATATATACACACATGTACACACATATACAAAACCACATACTACAAGTCACTACAAAATTAGTCTCCAGAGTGCCCTGGTGGTTGAGCCCACAGGGTGTCCTAGGACTCCTAGGGTTTTCCCCTTGGATCTCAAGTATGCCAGGGCAGTCCCAGGGTGTTTCGGGTGGTCCCAGGTGTCCGAGGCCCCTTTGGGCAACCTGTCCCCTTACTCGCAGCCGTTGATCCTGGAGGGTTGGGGCTGTCTCAAGTCTTTCTGTGGCTACCGCATCCAGGTCCTTCCTGCAGGGACAGAGCTAAACAAGGGGATGTGGGGGAGGAGGGGAAGGGGACAGTGGGTTCTGGTGGGAGCAGGAGGACAGTTGGGCATGAGGGGACCCAGCTAGGCAGCTGTGAATACAAGGACCTGGGGAGTCCTGGAGGGCAAAATAAGGGACAGGAAGGATGCTATTATGGACCTATTATGATTGGTTGGAGAAAAGAAAAATTGCCAAAGTTATTCAGCAATCTTGTCTGATGTGATATATTTACAATATATACATTATACAGTGTGCACAAAAAGATGTATTTTAAAATAGTAAATGTATAGCAGTTTTGTGTATAGATTGTTTAGGTGATTTCTTAAGGAACCAAAAGTTTCTGTCGTTAAGAGGATAGCTGAGTGTTGAGGTTGTTTTTTTTCCTTCAGAATATGCCCAACTGAGATTCTTGGAGGACATCTCTTTTGGGTCAAAATTGTACATTCTTTTCAAAGGTGCGGGGGAGGGGACTGTTCTTGGCTACTTTCTTACTCAATTGTACAGTAATTATTGGTGTTCTGTATTGTCATATACATTGCTCTGTTTTGTAATTTTCAAACTGACACTAGACTTTAAAAAGATGTAATAGAAGGCAAACCGGTCTCTTACCTTTCCCTGGAAGGTGACTTATTGCGCAAAGATAGTTAGGTGGTCTTCAGGCTTTCATTGCTTCTCTTAACTAGCGTACTTTCTAATAAGTTGTGTGGAGGAATGAATGGAAGGTTGTAATTTTTTTTAAGTTGAAGCTAAATTTGGTAATCCTTCTGCAGATACACAAATGTCAGTGTCCAGTTTGTAGAGTAGTGAAGATCTAAGAGCTAATAGTCCTCTGAAGAACAAGAAACTGGAAAGATAGTGCAGGCTTGAGGCACAATTTTATTGTGGCAAGAAGCGACAGTGATTTGAAGTTATAGAGCAAGATATTAGTGAGAAGGTTTGTGACATATTTGTTTGGCATAATCTAAATAAATTGAAATTGAGTGAGGCAGCTGGTGATGGAGGGAAGGGTGAAAGTTGGGTGGTAGTAGGTAAAAACCAGGATGCTTGATTTACATTAGAAAGCGTATTGAAACAGTCTTCTCCCTGTTACCTTTGAACTTGTTTTTTTTCACTGATACTAAAAGCTTTTGTTTTGGAAAGTCTGTCTCTCCATCATCCGGTACTCTCTTCAATAACAGTGCTCTTTTAAGTACTATCTTTAACTTTCTGAGTGCCTGTGTAATTGATGGTGGTGGTGTTTTAATGACTCTAAATCTAGAGGAACTGGCTATGCCAAACATCAAAGCTCTCAGGATTGTCAACCTCAGGAAATTATGTCAACTGTGAGCATGTTTCAAATGCCATAATGTTAGCAAGGGCAAAGGAACTCTAGTAAGTGAAAAAAATGTTCTAGATGAGCGAAGATGAACATCTATAAATCTGTCTTTATGCATGTATATATGCTTATGGCTAGTGGAGCTGATGAAGGTTTGAAGAAGGTAAAAGACACCAAAAAACCACTTGTAAATGGTATGAACACGTTTTCATAATAATGGTTAAAATTAATTGCTTAAACCCCACTCCATGTGTGCTATTTAAAAACTGAGCCAACTCCTACTTCAGAGCATTAAGATGTCCCAGCCCCCAAATGGTCATTGAGGAAAAATTTCCCCCTTTGCAATTTACTCCTGGGGTAAATGACTAGTCTAGGAACTTGTGTTATTAAAAAGATCGTTTAGTTCACCTGGGGTAAAAATGAAGGCTGGAAAATCTGCAAAGACTAGGCATGGAGTCTATTTTTCATTTCGTTGTTGAACCTTGAAGTGTTTATCTAGGATGAACAGCTCTTACACCTGCATTCAAGGATGAATGTTGATAACCAGCAAAGATGAAAACTGAATTGGTAAAAAATACGATGTTTAAAGTTTTTCAGACTTGGATCAAGGAGAACTCGGAACCATGAAATAAATCTGTGATGGACTAGGACAACAGAGATCAGTGAGGTCAAGCAGTTATTACTTTAACAGTTGCATAGGAGTGAATAGAAACGCAATGTCTTTTGAAATTTCTTAAACAATATAGCTGTTTTATGTTAAGTATCTTTAACTTGGGATACTGTGGAAGCACATACTGTTTCTCCTGCAAATACTCACATATTCTGTGGGTTTTGATATGGGAGTATAATCAAGTATGTAAAGATAAACACAACAGAAGGTAATTATGGATGGGTAGCTCATGAACCCTTGCCCAGCGTCTGTACCTTGGAAGAGCTCATTGTTCTCCACTTAGCAAGAAGGTCTAAGAAGGAAGTCTTACCTTTTGGTTATCATCTTCCATCATTTTATCTTCCTGGCTAAAATCAAGAAAGCAAGAAATCTGTCTGATTTTTGCAGATGAAAGATAAGATCTGGCAAGCTTAAACTAGAAAAGTATTCTTGTTCCTACATCTATCGCAGTTATTTTGGGATATGTGTTACAGAAAGGACTGGTGGGAACAGAAATAGTTGTGTGAAAGTAGATAGCATACAACTGTCTGCCAAGCAAGATTCCAGTTAATTGGCTTATAAAAATTAAGTGATTGTATATTAATTCCAGAAAGCAGGTCTGGGACCATTTTTTTTTCAATAGATTGGTGAATACCTTCAGATGTTTAGGTTTGTTTAGATGATTCCACATATGTAGTTGTCACCTAAAAAAAACCCCTAACCCTGCATGTATTTTAATGTGATTGAATGTGATTGTCAGGTAAAACAAAACTGAGGATATTTAAAGTTTAAAATATATACTTGAGCATATACTTGAGTTGATCTTATGAGTTTAAAAAGAGGTTTAATACTTGTTGATATGTTAGTGCTATTGTTTAGCAGATGGTATTTCAGAGTAGTTGAGCTCAATTTAAAGAATGTCAGTAATGTAAGCAAAGATTCCGTTCATATCCATTTAAGTTGCTATAATGAGGTCACGATCATGAAGTCATTCCAGTGAATCATGGAAGACTCCTTATTTGGAAAAAGTTACTTTTTGTTTTGCTTTCAGTTTCTGTATTTCTTAATGGTTATCATAATAAAGTTTAGCAGAAAGCATGCACCCATGTATATTTTAAATATAAAATGCATTTGGGTGTCTATGTTCAAATATGAAAGCAACAAAACAACACAAATCTTTGTGCAAGTGATTCACATCATTGAATGTGAACAGAACTACGTCTTGAACACTGAACCAGCTTGGAAAGATCAGATCATAGCAATGCTGCAAGCAAAGTCTGCAGTCAGCAGTATTCTCCCTGCTGTAACTGAGGCTCCCGAGTATAGGATTCACATAAATCTCAACCTCTGAACTCGACTTCCTTTTCAAAGCAACATAGAACTGTATTATGTGACACCTGGAGAACTAGGAGCTTCCCATCTCCAGTCAAGTGTTTAAAGCTATAGTGTGACCTTTGAGGTTTAGAAGTAATGATGTATAAAAGCTAGAAATGAGTCTATACAGTCCTTGAGCTCTCTTTGTGGAATTCATACAGGAATGAATTATTTTTCTGTCCCCTTAGTGTGGGAGAGGAGGAAAGAATAGGGTTCTCAACAGTAACTTTTCTGGGAAAAGGTCTATTTAAACCTGTAACTTTTGACAGTACAGAAACCACCACAAGCAAAAGCTGTTTCTCCTCCTAAGGGATGATTCCGTATGAGTTACCTTGAAGGTAGGCAAGAGAGCAGACAATTCCTGTGTTTCTAGCAACCTGAAAAAATTCCTTGAATCCTTCCATCCAACTTGACCTTCCCTGCCATAAGAAGCAGAAGCCAGCTCTTTCAGGCTTAAGAGCTACTGTCAGTCAGACAAAAGTTTAAAGGCAGGTGAAATAGTATTTGCTTTTTTGGGAGCGGGTTCCAGAACTGTAGGAATAATTGATTTGGATATCAATTCCTAGAAAAATGTGGTCATCTGGGTAAGTTAAGCTTGCATTTTAGGTAGGAGACAAATGTGTTTTAATATGTTATTTTATTTAAAGTTCCTTTGTCTTTTTCGTTGTTCCCACCAATGAGATTAAGCTATGCAAGGTTTGCAAATGCAGTAGAATGAAACTAATTAGATCTACTGGTAATCACAGTTGGTGTAGAGAGCACAGCAGCCCAGAATTCTCCTTGGTCAGGGGAAAGCAAGAGGCTTTGTTTCTATAGGAAGCAAGTAATAGGGTTACTTAGACTGGACCGAGAGCAGACTAAATGCAAAACCTGGAAGCACCAGGACAATTGCTTTTTAAAGAAAACTGATATTCAGGTGGCTCAATAGAATTCCTGTATGTGAACGAAAGCCACATAGCATGTATGCAGAAATAGGTAACAGAAGGCTCTGACTCATTATGTGGAACTGTAATTTAAATCCTATGGGGATTTTTCTATCTTGGATCTATTCCTACTGGCTCAGATGTCTCATAAGCCTTTAGCACCTAGTTTTAATAGAGCTAGTGCCTACAATTGAGAAATGGGTTGGATGCAAGGAGCAAAATACTACTCATCTTAAAAATATCTTCCAGCTAGAGCTGAGGTAACTTTGTGTTGATAGGAAGCTTCCATCGACCTTTACTAAACTTGATTTTCTGGATTTAGAAAAGTCTCAACTCCCTAAGCAAAAATTTGCTTAGTGAAGCACTGAGAAGCAGATGCAGTGTAGGCATCTTGGTGCTTCCCACTCAGTACAGCTTTCTTTTAGCAACAAGTTATCACCAATGAACAATGTGTGAGAGGTCGCTGCTGTCTCTTACCAGTCATAAGTAGTAATTTTCTTTGTGTTGAATCAAATTTTGAGTGAAATAAGTTCAGAATATTCCATGAGAGTTTGTTTTACAAGCAATACTAGTATTGGTAAGACTAGTAGCTCACCTATCTTCAAGACTCGTAAGATATTTTTCTGATTAATATTTTCAAAACTAGCAAGTCTGCCCAGCTCCTTGAATACCTTATACTTATTCAAGGGACTAGGCTTTAGAACCATGTATTTTCCTCAAAGATCAGAATGACAGTAATCTCTGATTTAAAACAAATTTTTGGTAAAACTTTTGAAAATATACATCCATTATATACATAGGGGCTTTTTTAGGTACATAAAATCAGTGTTCATCACAAAGACCATCGCAAATGTGGAGACACAGAGAATGTTCCATGTGAGGCAGGAACAAAACTAATCCTGTCGTTACACACTTCAAGAATCTGAGCATCCTTTAGATAGACTAATACAAGCTGGTCCTACTTGGCTAGGAGGCCCATTGTGCTGTCCAGAAATAGATACAGAAGAGACAGATTTATATAGTTCGGGGGGGAGTGAAAAGAAGACTTAAAATAGCATTTTTAAAAATTCTGATTCATAAAGGGTTGTCACTTTCACTGACTTCAGAGAGGAGTGGGAGATCATGTTTTGGCCCTAAATAAATAATGGTCGTTTTTGACTGCTCCTCTACTGTTCTAGGTATTAATGAACAAGCTGTACTGGCTCTGCAGTAGTCAGGTGTTTTCTTGGGTGTTCTTAGCAGGTTTTATTAGAGATACACTGATACTTCACAATTTCTGTGTGGGGAGAGCAGGGAGAGAAGAGGAGCAGTCTTAAACTAGGTATTTACACCTGATTTGATTCCCTGAAGCCCAGACCTTGTGCAGGCAGTTGAATGTGTAATGGGATTGTAACTAACACAGTCTTCACAGGGCCGCATTGTTGTGACACAGATTTCTTTGTTAATAGAGCAGCTTTAATTAAAAAGTACAGAGTTCATCACGAAATTCTGGCTTCACCCTCAGAGTTAGATTTGACTAATTCAGTGATTTCCCAGAGAAAGAGAATTCATCTTGGGAACTGCATAGCAGAGTTTGGAAATAAAGCTAAAGATTAATTTGATGCGGAAAATTGATTACAAAAGAGGCAAAGACACAATCCTGGTGAATCCTGGTGAATAACTCTGATAATTGGAGGTGAGGTGGGAAGGCTGAACTCTGGAGCTGAACTTTCCCTGGGGTGTTCCTTCCCTGCTGGATGTTGTTTGCAGAGAAGCTGAAGTGCTGTAACAGCCTCAAGCTCCATTCAGCGATGTTGCCTCCTTTTTTTCTGTGACAGCCAGCTCATGTCCTTTGCAAAATGGAGAGTAGCTTAAGGCCATCATTTCATGCATGACTTGGTAAATCGTGCAAGAAAGGACACTGCCAAATGAGGAGCGAAGCCAGTTTTCAATAAGAGGGCCATCTGTGACCAAATGTTTTAGCAAGTTCGAAAACAATTGAGTTCTTTCCCATTTTTACTTTGGGTTCATTTAGCACGTATGTAACTCTGCTGCCCCTCAAGAGTGAGCTTATGTTACTGTATCCTTGTTTGCTATGAATTAAACTTTTGTTGACTCAAGTGGTTTCATTTCAGACTTGATCTTGTGTGGTCCTGAAAAATGACTTTGCATCAATATCGCTTTCGATTCCTGCTTGAGAGTTTTCTTGGGGTACATGAATTCAGATATTTGTGGCAGGTAAGATAGATGCATGTAAATGTATTGTTCCTGGTTACAGAAATATTCCCTAACTGTAAGAGGAGATTATTGCTGGAACTAGAAACATTTTTAAAATTGGAATTAATTCTAAGTAAGCGTCTCTCGCTTAACCTAGCCAGTTACTTGTAATCTCCTGTTACCATTTTGTTTCACAAAACGTGAAGTCTTGTGTAATAGTGTTTGCACGTAGGAATGGTTACTCAGTAGATCTGCAATTTGGTTTAGAGATCTCTTGAATCATGGCTTAAACTTTTGTAACAAAGACTATTCCTATTGAAAATACAGTGGCAATAATTTGATATTTAGTGTGTTGAAGGATTTTTCTTGGCTAACTTTAGTGTCATTGCATGAGAACAAATTCTTTTTAAGAAGGGTGACTATACTTACCTTCCTTAACGCTGCTTTCTTTAAGAGCAAGAGGAAAATGATGGAGTTGTTTCCATTGATCTCGGGGTTAAATCTGGCTTTTAATTTAGCTAACATGTCTGAGGCAAGCATTTTACACCTGGTAAAGTAAAGCAAATGGAGAGAAAGTAACAGGCACGGTGTCACTAATGAGTCAGCAACAGAGACAGAAATGTGCCTTGTGCCTGACCATGAGACCCCACTGCCTCTCTCCCCTCCTTTGGAAACACTGCTTCTGCCTGATAATTTGGCTGCTTGTTTCTGTTGACAAGTGTACTCTGCAACAGGTAATTTTCAGGAAAGGGAAACCTTTTTGTAATTTAATGTTGCTTTGGAAAGGACTGAGTAAGAAGAAAGTTTCTGACCTTTAAATACGGGTTTATGTAGCATGCGGGAGGTAGGGAAACCCCAGCTGGAAAGTATCCTCAGAAGTGCACGATTCCAAACTTCTTGAAGTTATGTTGTAGCTTCTTTTAGATAAGTGCACAGCTGTTTGTGTGGAGAAGGCAATCACTTACATATCAATCCATCTGCCTTTCAGAATAAATGTTCTCCATGAAAATACTAAATTTGTAACTGAATCTCCCAAGTGCAGGGATGTTAGTGTTTGTTACACTGCTTCTAAAGTAAGTGTTCCCTTTTTACACACAAATTACAAGGGTAGGTTAAAGACACTTAAATGCAAATTTTGTTTTCTTGTTTCTGCTGAGTGAAGTTGATTTCTTAAAATGTTTGCAGCCCTTCTTTTAAATCTTAAATTAAATTGTGCAAATATACCTAGAAATGGACTATGGATGTCTATTAAAATAGCAGTCTAATTTTGCAGCATTTACTCAACTCTGTAGGCAGTAATCTGCTTGACTTTGAGGTTTTTGGGACGACTGCATATGTACTGCCAAGACGGGTCTCAGTGTCTTTGGGCAAACTTTTAATTTGTAAATTTATTTGGACTAAGTTTTAATGTGATATTTCACAAGCTTTTATAAGAGTAATTGAGGAAAAAGATTGAAAATAATGCTAAATATGCCTAAATTTACATTAATGAAAATCCTATAGCTCTGTTGAAGTTGGAAAACTTGGCTATTTCTTGTATTGGTCTTTCAAACCATTAAATTCAGTCAATGCACTGTGCACAGCATATTGTATACTAAGTATTTTCCAAAACCACTGTGTCACTTCTAATATTTTAAGCATATACTAATGTTAGAGCCACATTTTTTTGCCATTGTGAATTTCACTTGCATTTGAGGATCTTGATTGCTGCTGTTTCATTGAATCTACTGAATGATCACAGTGAAATAACCCTTACACAAGGATGGAGATGCTACCTAATCTCCAGTAACTGCAACAAACATCACTGTAATATTTACAGGAGAAAAGTGTGCATCAAGGGTGAAATGCAAAGATGCCTTAAAACATCAAACTTAAAAAAAAAAAAAAGGCACAGTTGTAGCTGCTTAATTGCTTTGCTTAGAAGGACTAATGCAATGTCTAAGGAAGTAATCTCTAAATAAGTTAGGAGATGAGGTCTTTCAAAGGAGGAAAAAAGGCATAGACCTATTGGGGAATTTTATGAAGACACTGTCAAGAGCAGTAAAGCTGATGCATTGTTAAATGTCTTTGGGAGCAAGTTCTCAGTATTCTGTGGCTTAATGTGGTGAAAAGCAAACTTTGGTGAGTGGACGCTTGGCATTATCCTATTTGAACTCAAAGGTTTCCTCTGGCACAGGTGCCTCGTTGAGTGGGTCTGTCAAAACGTGTGAATTGGCCGTACTCTGAAGTATTCAGCATAGAAATGTGTATGGTTGTAAAGGATGGAGCACAAAAGAGGACATCACCTACGCGGTAGTTAGCCGGTATATTCATTCGTGCAAAAACAAATAAGTTGTGGCAGCTGGAGCAGGATGGTGGAAAAGGGAAAGCAGAAGAGCAAGGGAGGAGGTGTGGTAGTGTGTGGTGGAGGAACGTAGTGGTGGCGTGGGGTCTGGGCAAGGAGGAAAGAGCTGCTCAACAGCAAGGTGGGTCTGACACCAGGGCTGTGCTACATGAGTGGGAGATGGAGAAACGGGCACAGTGCTGTGGGGGGATGGAGCAGTGGGGATGCCCAGATGGAGCCAACTTCTACAGAGCATTTTTGTGATATTTGGCTGTGGTCTGGAGCTTTTTAGGGCTGCTTTTAGTGTGGAAGCTGCTGCTCCACATTTGTTCCCCTGAGCCTGTGGCAGGAATTTCTGGTTGACAGCCCCTGTATCAAGGGAAAGGAGAACACTCAGGGGTTTCCTGGGCTACCAGCCTTTCGCTGGGGCTGTTAACGTGGGAAGAGCGCTCAAGTTTGCGACTCTTCTGCCCCAAACCTGGTGTTTTCGCTGCCCCCCCCCCCAGATCTGACACCCCCTCCCCCGATTGTCTGCCTCTGACTCATTCGCTGGTGCTTGTGGAAGCGGAACGGGGCGGGGGGAGCCTTCAAAGTAGCCGCGATTGGTCTCGGTTTGACAAGGCGCCCGTGAGCTTCAGCCCCTGAAAGGGCGGCGGTGCCGGGGGCGGCGGAACGGAGCGGAGCGGGCCGGCGCTGCCAGTCCCCGCAGCGGCGCGCAGGCGGCCCCCGCGCGGCCGCCGCCGGGTGGATCCCGCCGCGCTTTCAGCAACCGGCGCTGCCGGTCCCCGCCGCTTCCAGGAAGCTGAGGGGAACGTGGGCGCTCCGAGGCTGCCGTCCTGAGGAACTGCTGCGGCAATATTGCAATTGCCCTTTACACGGCCAAAAAAAGGGGGAGGAAAAAAAAAAGAAAGGAAAATAAAAAGATGAAGACGCTTAAATGTCTCCTGACAAAAGTAAAGAGCAAACCTCAGTTGCAATGGCTGTGCTAAAACTTGATCATGCGGGATTTCAAGCGATAAAGAGGTGCCGGGCTTGTATTTACTGCGGTGGGAACAAGTTGCAGGATGAAATCCAGGCATTAAGGGACCTATTTTCCACTTCGTTGTTTGCAAAGGAATCTACTGAAATGACTTTGAGGATCTTTAAACTGGAACTATGTGGAGGGAGAATGCAGTAAGTATTGCCTTTCTGGCCAGCGCTAATACGCGCCCAGGAGTTGGGAAGGGGCTGGGAGCCCCGGCGCGGCGCAGGGATGCCAGCGCTGCCGGCACCGCGCTTCCGCGCTTGGCTCGGAGTTTCTAGTCCGCACCGAGGACCAGTTACAGGGAACGCCGGTCGCCTTTGGCTGGCGCGCCGGCGTCCTACATTTAACTGGGGATGCTTGGAGGAGTATATTTACTGGAAATAGTGAATGAAAAATCAAAGCAACCCGAGATTTTCGTGGAGGATCTGCTAGAGTGTGTCTCCCTGGGTTTGTTTAGGATAAATTGAGAATGAATCTGTTCCGTTACAAGATCAAAAAGAGCTTTATCCCACACCGATTTAGCTGTTTTCCAGATTATGCTTGTTTTGAACCTGTCAAGAAAACTCCTGGCCTTGATCATGTGAATTAGTTTGCTTCTACCTGCTCTTTCCAGGTTGGATGTCTGTTCCCTTAGAGCTCAAACCCGTGCGTTTCTCTTGGAAGCAAACGCGCAGTTGGGAGCCCAGGATTTTCCTGACCTGGATAGGATGAGGGACGTTTCCCGGACGGCTGCGGGCTCACGGGCGCTGCTGTTAGGAAAGAGCTTAAATTTATTTCGAAGTGAAGCGTGGGGGGAGGGAAACTTTTGAGTCTAGCCACTTTATTTCGGTTCACATGCCACATGAGATTAAATTATTTCTAGTTTATTTTCTTTCCCGCTGTCAAATCTTCAACCTGACTAACGGCTTTTCATCGTCTTCTCTTCTCCCCCCACGTTATCCCGTTCCGTCCCCTTCCCCGTGTCCAGCCCCCCTTTGCCTGTCTCCCTGTCCGCCTAGCTGCCCTCCCGGGATGCGATGTCGCCGGCAGGCTGCGGCGGGGATCACGCGTGCGGCCAGCGGCGCGGAGGCCGCCCCTGAGCCCGGGCACCGAGGGGCGCGACATGCCTGCGGCCGCGGCATGCCCTGCACCAGCACCGGCACCACCGGCACCCGCCGCCGCTCCGTCTCCTGAGGCGCAGGGTACGTGGGACGGCGCCCCGCCGCCGCCAGGGGGCGCCATCGCGCCGCGCCGCCGCGGGAGCCGGGGGCGCTCCCGGTGCGGTGCGGCTGGTTACGGGCAGCGAACTGTGCCCGAGGCGGGCAAAGAGGGGTTCTGCGGGTGGTGTTTGCTATTATAATTAGTATTTCTCGGGGTCTGAAGGAAGCTGAAGCGTCTTCGCGTCTGCGGGCATTTAGGTTTGTTTATTTCTACCCCTTTCCGTGCTACCTCTTGTGCTGCAGCGGCGGGAAGCTGGCCCGCAGTGCAATGACTTAGGAAGCACAGTGGCACTGATTTGCAATTAAATGGTCTCTCAAGTGCTCATCTCCTTGTCTGGCCCGAAAGGAGGTGATGATACAGCAAGCCCTTGTCGTGGTGTCTGTTTTGGTAGCAGATGATTCTGATTGATGATGGAGGTAGGGCTGGCAGGATGAGACGGGAGATCTAAAAAATGCCACTCCTAATTGGACAGCCCTGCTAGTGTTTTCTGCGTGGCGCTTTGCAACAAGCTTGGCTTTATGTGGCACAGGGACTCCCTTCTTGCAGCTAGCAGAGAGCCAGTTATGGGGGTGGAAATCCCTCGGGGCACAGAAACAGAGGGAGATCTTGCAGAGTCAGACCTGCTCTCCTCCTTCTCCCTCCTTCAGATAGTTCAGATCACTTCTATGGCTCATTTCTCTCCCCGTCCTACTCTGTCTATATTCAGCCCCCTACAGAGATTCAGTGAAGACATGAAGTAAACCAATGCAGTGATGCTCATTTATGGAACACCCTCCCCTTCAGCACCAGTGACAACTTTGTGTCTGAGATCAGCAGTTCTGAGATACTCAAGTGAATGCTGCGTAAGAGGAGGGAGAAGAATTAAGATAGAATATTGTGCTTCTGAATCTGTTCCAGAAATACAGTAGACTGTGCTTGAGCAGCAGCTGTCTAGGAGAGATCTTCAGAAATAAAACAGCATGGTTCTGGGATGCTGTGAAATGTATGGAATATATGGACTGGGGTTTTCAGCGGACTTCTGGCTCGCTTCTCTCATTTTGAGCTAAAGCACCTCTTCCTGTTAGACTGACTAAACTTTAAATAGACATTCAGGACAAAGGAAGATAGATTTCTGTGTTTTACCTGTTTTAGGACGGCAAGGATGATAATGTCTTTTTTTAATGATGTCAGTCATTTCAGTTTTGTTGGCTGTCCAGGAAGAATTTTAGCAGGTCTTTCCTCTGAACTTATGCTACATTTTTTGCCTTGCTTGCGGGAGACCAGTTGTAACACTGTCATTGGCAAGCCAACTTTTTGAGAGGATGTAAGAGGCTTGAATTGAAACTAAGGTGAAGAATGCATTATAAAAGGCTGCTAAAGTTTGCATTGTGTCCAGAAGTTTTCTGTTTAAAACCTTCATTGGAGATACACAGTATATATTTTTTTCCTCTCTGTTTTTCTCACACAATGTGATCACTTTTGCAGGGGATAAAGCTGGCAAAGATGAGGAAAATTGGCTGTGCTCTCCTGGTACTCCAAGCTCTTCTGGCGCCTCTGGATCTTGTTCATGGAGCGGAGAAAAGTTATCCCATCCTGAACATTGCAGTGATTCTGGGAAGGACCAAGGATATCACGGAGAGAGATATCAGAGCTCTCTGGACCAGGGAAATGTCAGCAGACCTGACTGTTGATGTCAATGTAGTGACCCTTCTGGTGAACCAGACTGACCCTAAAAGCATCATAACACATGTTTGCGACTTGATGTCAGGCACCAAGATCCATGGAGTGGTTTTTGGAGATGATACTGATCAGGAGGCAGTAGCTCAGATTTTGGATTTTATTTCATCTCAGACTTCTATTCCAATTCTTGGAATTCATGGCGGAGCCTCCATGATAATGGCAGATAAGGTAGGAAAATTTATTAAAAGCTTTTGCTAGTCTAATGTACTTCACTGTTGGTCTCTATCATGAATAATCACTACAGGCAGTTCTAAAAGGATGCTTCTAATTGTCTCTCTGTACTTTAAAAAAGAAAAAATATACAGAGCAGTGTCCTTGTTGATCACTCATCAAATATTCTGAAATATTTTGGGATTCATTCCTGAAACTCAACTTTCTGCCCATTGTAAGAGCAGTCCTATTGAAATTTTACTCTCCGGTCCACTGAATGCTGGTCAGTTTGGTAACTTTGCTAGAAAATATGTCATACGGCTGTAAAAACAACCTCAAAATAGTAGGTCCATAAAATGATTGTAGGGATAAGATGTAAAATTATAAGCAGATATTCTGCGGTGCTTATAAGAAATAGCAAGCAATAGACCTGAATGTATTTGAGGACAATAGTAGTAACAGGACAATTGTATCAAGTTGGACTTCTGTGATCCACTACAGTCTATAAATTAACTAAACTTGAACCACCTTTTGTATTTATTATATTTATTAAATTAGATTTTGCTAACCGGATACTTCTAATTTCCGACTGTAGTTCATGAAAATCCACAATGGAGTTGTCTGAACTCTGGAGATAATGAGAAATTTTTTTGTTGGAAAACATCTCTATATAATCTGTTGTGGGACTGTGGAATGACAAAAGCGACTCATGTACCCAGCTCATGTTCCTTAACATTGTAAAAATTTTTTAAAAATCCTTGCTGTCCTTACAGCATTGATCTTGTAAAGTGATCACTGCTGTTTCTGAAACAGGTGCTTAGCACCGCACAGGACTAAGCTCTCTGGCATGGACTGCTGCTTGGCTCGACAGTCTGAGAGGAGCTCCCACCTTGGTGTAAAAGAGGGTAGCTGAAGAGGGAGTTTCAGTGTGGGAAGTCACTTACTGGTTTCCCAGCACACAAGGCTTTTCAATGCTAATTGCAACTTATTTCCTGATATTTGCGCCCTTTAGGGTTTCTTATTCATTAAATATTGTTATTCCTTACAAGTGGCTTTTCAATAGTACTTGAATAGTAAAGAGCTCTCTGAATCCAACTAAAAATGAAGTGGTCCAGATACGTTATTTCATAACTTGAGTGGTAAAAAGAAGCAGGAAAGATGCAATGATTAATTACAACTGAGGAATCAGCTTTGAATTTTTGAAACTTTAACCTCTGGGAAAGACATTTTTCATTGGGATAAGAGATCTATCTCTCTTGTTATTCTGAATGGCCTTCCTTTAAAACTTCTGTCATACAAGGGGAGGACGATAAGTGCTGAATTATAGCACAGATTCTATAACGATGGCTTTGACATCTTGATTTTTTTGGAAAGATCATTACAGTCAATGCTACTGTCTTAAATGTAACTGTAGTGACCAAGTTACAGAGGCAGTTATTTCATGTGCTTTTAAATTACTGTACAGATTTACCCATCTTTATAAAGCTTGCTTTATCTGTATTTAGGAATTTTATTCGATATGTATTTCACTCAACTTTCTATGCCAGTGTAAGAACATTTGAAGATTCCAGCCAGTGCTGAGTGATGAAACACTGGCAAAAATCCTTACGGAATCAACTTCACGCTCGGTTAGCAGATGCAGGATGTTACTGATACAGATCTATTTTTCACTTTTATGTAGGAGTCTCTAGAAAATGAAATAGATTGTATTTTTCTTGTCTCAGTAAGTTAATACTATTTTCATTGCATGTTAACATTGTCATTATTATATCACCGTCTTTGATTTTAGGGGTTATCACAGTTTGCTAGTAAAACATTTTTGTGCTGAAACTTGGCTTCTAAGATTTCCACTTGGGAAATCAAAATTGTTCTTTTGTGCATTAAGACAATCTAACAGAGCTGTCTTCAGTAGCTTGAATTGGCTGAAGGAATTGTTCATGTAACTAGACTTGCCTTAATTTTTACCTTGGCTTTTCCAATGTGCAATGTCTTGCAACTGGGTTTGGAACATCACAGTAATGAGACTCAATTAACCATTCATTTAGGAATTAATTCCTGGGAGTTGAAGGTGAAATTCACATTGCTGTCATAAAGGCAGAGGAGATGAAATCTGAGGGAGAAGGACTGCAAATGTAAAATCTGTTTTCCAAGTTAGTGTCAGGATTTCAGTTGAAACACATGGGTGTTGGCTGAACGGTGAAGTTGATCAGTGTTTAAAGTCTTCTGTTTTGTCTCATACATTGACATGCTGGATATGCAAAAAAGATGTTTGGCCCTGATCCTGCCTGTGGATGTAGTTCTCTGGCACTCTAATAAGGCCATTTCATTTATGTCCTTATTGTGTGGCTCTAACAGATATTTTCTTCCTCTGTGGCATTATGTTGGTACTGTGTTTTAGATTACTTTTACTTCAAAATGAGTGTGTGTGTAGTACCTGCTCCTTTGTAGTCTACCAAGCACAGCTGACACAAAGGCTGCATGATAGTTCAGTGAATTCTGTGCCAGGTGGTTGTTATATGCTGCTTTACATCCTTAACAGTCCTAAACATGAAGTAAACTGAAGGCACAGAAATGAGCAGTCATCTATAATGCTCTATACTGCTAAAGACTGGAATGACTCAGAGTAGATAAGCCTACCATATTCTCTATGGCTCATAAATACTATGTCAATGTGAATCTCACATGAAGAGCAGTGTCTTTAACAAAGAAAAAGTTTCTAGGCTTCTAAATATGAGAGATGCCCACATTTGGATTATGCAGTGATTAATGCAGAACATACAGCTTTTGAAGTACCGAGTCCCTGTGTGAACATCTGCTGTGAACGGTGCGTAGTTTAGACTGCCTCCTCCATTGGCCCAGCTGACTGTACTCAGCTTCAGTTTGGTTAAAGTTTGCCTGCACCAGCTGAGAAGATATGTTGCTTGATATAGACTATGAAAATTGACAGGCATGTGAAGCCAACAAAACTGCAATGTTTCTGGAACCTAGCCGATCTGCCTTCACCTGACATCTGCTGTCAGAACCCTATCAATAAACCAAGGTGACGCTTAAGGATTTATGGTACCTACCTGATCCCAACTGTGCTGTAGAGATACCCTTTGGACAGTGCCACATGCTCTGTCTCCAGCTGACTTTATCACCTGCTGTTGGCAGGAATTCTCCTGCCAATGAACTGCTCCTTGGCTTTGGTCCCCAGTTCTGCCACAAACTTAAAACATATTCAGATGTGGGATAGTCTACTGAAACAAGATGAGAATTGTGTCTGGGGCATCTGTGCCAACCTCCTGTGCATCAGCATCCCTCATCCCTTGGAGGATGCTGAAAACAGACTGGTTGTTTATTCATCATCTCTCTGTTGACATTTGAGGGATCTCAAACCAAACATTACTTAGGAACTGTTTCCTGACTTGAGCGTTTGGTTTTAAACTTAGTTATGTTTGTTTCACCACATGCTATCATTACAATGGTAGTATTTGGGATATTTTCTAAAACTGAACATCATGGTTAGTTTTACAACAATAATAAAAGATTTGTTTCCTTCAGGAGTGGGGGGAAAAAACCCCTATGTATTATAAATACATCCAGGAATACTTAGTGTCCTTGAACCATACTACTCTTGCATATTGCAAAATTAAGTGTTTCTAACTTCTCATTAGAAATCTTTCTGAAAGGCATAACCTGAAGCATTTTATCGTCATGAAGTACTGACAGTTATAATGCGTAGCCAAACAGCGTTAAAGGTGAGGCTAATTTTCCAGAAGGGGTATTACAAAGCTTCTTGAAACAGCTCTGGAAATGTTATGCAAAATAAATTTTTGCTTTTCAAAAAATAAGTACTATGCATGGTTAAATTATCCTTCTTCATTATTTTTTATGCTGATAATATTAGCAAGAAATACTTTTAATTGTTTAGTATAAAATTCCTTTTGCATTTACCACCACCTTCAGCTTTCCTTTTTTACCCGCATCCTCCTCTAAAATAGTAAACATAGGATCACAGAGCAATGGAAGTTAGAAGGGATCACTGGAGGTTGTCTAACTCAACCTTTGCTCAGTGATGAGCTAACATCAAACTTAGATCAGATCATCCAGTCACGTTTTGAATATCACCATGGATGTAGATACCACAACCTCTCTGGACAATCTGTTCCAGTACTTAACCTTTCTCACCATGCAAATATTTTTGATATTTCTCATTAGAATTTCCCTCTGTACCATGCCCAGGGGCTCTTGTTCTTTTGCTGTGAGTCTCTGAGTCCAGCTCTCTCTCTGAGTAACTGTAGGCTGCAATTATACCTGTCCTTTCCTACCCCTTTTCTGGGGAAAAGAGTTGTCTCAGCCCTTTCTTGCACCTGCTGCACTGCAGTCCTCTAGACTCACTCAGGTATATTGACATCTTGTATGGAGGAACCCAAAACTGGACAGAGGAGTGCAGATGTGGCCTCAGGAGGACCAAAGAGGGGAATAATGCCTCCCCTCAAGCAGCTGGCTGTGCCGGTGCAGCCTGGTTAGGCTTTATCACCGGAAGGGTGCACTGCTGACTCATGTTCAGCTCATCCCCCTGCCTCCTGCAGTGCTGCTGGGATACTTGTTAAGACATCTAACTGTGAATAAATAGTGAGGGAAACTACTTTTTAATCTTGTTTGTCCTTTTGATGGATATTTTTCAGATATTTTACTGAAATACTTCCAGATGTTTGCAGTACCTGTCATTTTTAGCTCATAGCTGGAATTGCTCTGTTTTTCCTCATTCTTGAGATACAAACCCCATACTGTACTTGTGCAAACCAGAACTCTCAGCCCAGCCTGGTGACTATGATCAGAGCACACCCAGACTCCTGGCTCTGGTAATGAAAATTTACACTCCCTTATACGTATACAGCTTTTTACGCTGCTCTTAAGGTTCTTCTACATGTTACAACTTCTTTGCCATATGTCCTCATAGTGCAGTGATCATGTAAGAAAAAAAAGAAAAAGTTCAAAAGCTACACTTCACGTTTGCACTATGCATCCGTGTGCTTCGACTCTTATGCTCTAAAAATAAATGTGATGAATGGGGTGCATGTGTTGAGTTTGTTATAGAATCTTTTCTGGAGATCATACTTCATGGAATGTGCTCATCAATTTGCATGTCTTCGATATGCGTTATGTAGAATTCTGTCCAGCTCATCTAGTTGGCTCATAAAAGCGCTCCTGTATTTTTTCCAGAAAATCTTAAATTTAAATTTTGTAACTTTTCATTCCTGCCCTTCCTGATAACTGATATTAGCATGTGTATGGCAGTATACTCCTGAGATTGATATTAACTTTGGCTTTGGTTGGTACTGCAAAAGACTGGAAGATTAAACCATAGTTTAATAATTGCTTTAGTGCAGAAATACCTGTATTCATGTAATTGGTGTTTCAGGTCTAGATATAGTAGCTTGCACTATTCCATTGCACGCAATACTTCCAGCTTGTGCCTCTTTTAAAGAAGCAGTTGAATTTGATTTTCTTTCCTTCTAGCTGTACTAATGCTGCTATGGGAAGCATAACTTTCAGATATTCTCATTTTTATTTTGATTTGCAAATCTGTGTTTAATTGACCATATCCATAAAAGTCAATCTATATGTGTTTTTTTAAAAATAAAGTTGTGTTGCACATCCATAAGGATTTTTTAGAACTAGGCTCCTAATCTGTGGTCATACCTTTTATGCACACATGCATATAATCACTGTTATTAAATGGTTAAAAACATGCTTGAAATCTGTCTTACTGAGGTGAATGGAGCGGTTACAATATCTTCAACAGGAGCCAGTGCTCTGGGAGCGTGAGGTGGTTATGATACAGGATGCTGGCTTACATTACTATTCTTGTACTGTCATTGCTCTGAGAAAGTAAAGCTTTAACAGCGTTCGCTGCTTTGAGCTGTGTCTCAGAACTCGGAAGAGCATTATATTAATGACGTGAGCCTTGCTTTATTGCGCACTCTCTCTCCCACTCTCTCTTTTCTAAAGGATTTTCCTAGCTATTTCTAGAGGGGATTTTATTATTCCTCATTCTCTTGTCCACACAAAAGTTTCCCTCATAATTTAGCAAAGGAAAGCATGGAGGGTTTTCTGGAATACCATGAGAGTAGACTTGAACTGTCACTTCTGTGGAGTTGAAGGGTGGGATATTTGCTTTAATTTTCCTAAGGAGAAGGAACGTAATTTGTGAAGAGATTGGGAATTTCCGTAACTAATAAGCAGACTGTAGGAAATAGAAATTGTTTAGAGTTTACTTGATTTTTTGATGCAGCTGAGGTGCGGGCAAGTTCCTGTTTTTTTTAGCTTGCTTGTGTTGACACAGTTGAAGGTGAGCCCACGGTGCAGGGTGGGGGTCCTATAAGCCGTTCTTATTTAGGAGAGAGGGGTGTTTGGTTTCCCTTGGATCCAATCATTTGCAGTAAGAGCAATATATTTTAATCTCAAATGTAGTTTTCTTTCTCTTCAAACTGTCTGTTCTTACAGTTCTTGAAAATAGAAATCCATAAGTGTCTTTGTTTTGAGCAACAACATTTTAAAACTGCTAGTAAGTCACTGTTGTAGACTGTCCATGCAATCGCTCCAAACTATTGCCTGCCTATAGGTAATTGTAACACAGCAGACTCCTGAGCTGTAAAAGTAGGACACCAGGCCTTCAGTGTAGTTTTCTGCTTGCAGACATTCCTGGTGGCATCTTTGGAATTATTTTCCCAAGGACATTCTCAAATATAAAATCCAAAATTATTTCCTTTAAGCTACAAAATAATAGTAGAGTACTATAAAGCACAATAGACATTTCTGGCAATCAGAATAGATTCAGAGAACATAACTGAAAATATTAATCCTAATAAAATTATGCAAGAAGGGCCCTGATATCATGTGAAACACATTTTTCGTGTTTCATCTATTAATTATTTTTGAGAGGATGCTTAGATTTTTGAATAGGCAGTTTAATAGTGTATTTTTTGTCACTTATTTGAACTAACAATTTAATTTGAAGAATTTCTTTATAATTTTTTCAGACTTGCTTGGAAGATCTGCTGGGGCAGATCTGCATAGTGATGGTAGAAAGAGCTTTGTATAGATGAAGAGAGAAACTTTGCAGTCTACAACTGCTTTTATTTGTTAGAAATCTGTGGTCATCTGGGCCAGCTTTGCATGTACTCTCTTCTCCCCCTCTCTCCCCCTCCCTCTTCCTCCTCTGCCTACCCTCTTTCCTGAAGCTATGAAGTTGTGTGGATTTTACTGAGGGAGCCCAGCCTGGATTGTCTCCACACCATCTGTCACCATATTGTTTAAATCCTTGAGATATTTTCTTCTGTGCTTCACTGAAATAAATAAATAAAACTGTAGCAGCATCATTGGCTATTTATATTAGATTTATACTTAATGTCCTTAGGAGAAAATCCCTGTGCTTGCAGTTGAGGTGCATAAGCTAGATGCATAGTTTGTAAAAATGGAAATAGTTTAATTCTCTTAGTGCAGAGCTCCAGTTATGCTGCATGTCCACCCTCTCCCCAAGGGCCCCTCTGTCTTCTCAAGATGGAGACCTAGGGGGGGGTCTCATGGCCCCTGAGAGGCAGCGCTGCTCGTGGATCATGCTTGGGTCTCCCCATTGTGTCTAGGAAAAGGTTTTGTGCTCTTGTATAAATGTATAGCAGCTAGCAAGCATTTCTTTTTGAATATTCGCACTCAGAGAAGCTGTGCTAGAAGGCCCATGGTGATGATGTATCTTCCTCTATCCTGAGACTTGATATATGGGGTCAGGGAAAAGTTGAGACTCACAGGCTCTGTGTGAAACCAGAACTGAAGATAAGCTTGGTTAGAACAGGAATATTTCGAAAGAGAAATTAAATTTAAGTGTCTGGAAGAAATGTAGTATAAAAGCTGAACAACCAACAGGAAAACTAGCTTGTTTCCTGACGTGCAAACATGATATTCCAAATTGCAGATGGAGGTTATTTGGTGTCCAGCAGTTAATTCTGTCTCACCTTTCCCAACAGCAATTTCCCCTATACTTTACATACATGTGAAGCTTAAGTGATCAAAAAGCTTGAGTGTTTGGAGGAAGGAGGTCCCATGAATACAAGTTGTCTCTTATTTAAGGAAGAGCAAAATTCCTTGGAGAAAGGTCTGTGCCTTTGGGACTTGGGCACGAGGGGTCCATTGCTGCCTACTGGGGTGGGCTGAGGAGGTGGGCTGATCAGACTTTCTGATTGATTTAAACCTCTTGAAAATGCAACAGTTTCTTGCCAAAATTTATGCCTAAGGTTTCATTTGAATACGGACTCTTTAAGTATCACACACAGATTAAAGATATCATTCCTAAGTGTATCTATCTAGACAGTTTGTGTAACACATTGCTATTCCCCTCATCTCCTCAACAGCCACAGAGACTGAACTAAAACTGACCTAGGACGTCCAGCAACACACCCGAGGTCATAAACTGGTCCTAAACTTCTAGAGTGTGGGCAACAGGGAAACATCTCTATTTGATTGTATGTTTATAGAACAGAGAGCGCCTAGCAAGATTAGCCTGTATTTGGACAGGGGCAAATTCAAAGCAAAAGTGCAGTCCCTTTTGGCTCTAATACACTAAAAAGCACATTGGAGGGCTGTGGATGAGACGTGATTAAAACACTAATATTCTGCATGCAACTCCAAAATGATTTCTGTTTCTTTCGGAAGTCATCTTTCATTTCTTATTTTTAGGCATGATCAGGTCTGAGAAAGCCAGGTCTATTTTTTTCGGTATACTTGCAGGTTTTTCTCCCTGCTTTCTCCCAGATTCTCTTGCTGAAGGTGGAAAGGAAGGGTGAGAGAATAAAAGGTGGTCATCTTCATGTCTTTAATATTTTTCTTCAAGTCCATTGATTTACCTACTCCTCAGGATGGAGCCTACAACTAATAGTGGTTTGGTGTGTGGAATTGTCTGACAGTAGTGTAATTTCCCAGTAGGATCACATACACCTATCTTTGAGTCACCTGAACAAAGTAGGTATTTTCAGATTGAGACCGTACACCTTTCAACTTTAAGATTTATGTATCCCTTAATCTAGGTTTTGAGTCAGCTCTCCTGGGGAGGTGGTTCATTGCCAGATGAATCTTCAGTCAGTGTTTAGGCTTCCTATCTCCATCACAGGTTTGGGAAAGTAATTTCCTTTTAGGCTTTTAATGAAGATAGGCTGGACTGTTTCCTTGTCACGAGTTACCTGTTACAGCATGACTGAGAACACCAATGCTGGTCTTGCTCAACAGCCTCTGCTGAGTGTGCGTAACTGTTTTCAGCCTGCCTTTTGTGCACCTCAGAGCAAAATATTTCTATGAACATCTTTCATTCAAGGGATTGCTGGGTGGGAAGCTGCTTATCTTTTCCTTTTGTTTCCTTTTCTTGATAGTGGGGTCTCTTTTTTTTTTTTAAACGTCCTAACTTTGGATTCAAGATTTCTGTCTATAATTTTGATGATACAAAGTTTTGTCTGTTTGTGCTGACCAGCTTGCCTCTCCACATGACTAGAATTAACAATAGGACTGCTTTGTTTTCACTACATTGATTTTGTGTCTAGTGGAAACGCACTGCATATGTAGAACCACTATGAAAGAGGAAAGAGCAGGGATTTTATAGCCACTGTCCAGCTCAACACAATTTACAATACAATTAGGAATGACAGTTATAATTGAATAAACAGAAAATAGAATTAAGGTAATCTGTTCTAAGTGCATGACATTCCTGTAATGAGTTGCTTTTAGGAGTTACAGAAACATATAATTACCAGACAAATTACATGTTATTTTTTTTGTGTGAGAGGCTAATTAAGAGTTCTGGGTAAATTGTGTTGGCAGAGGCATCAGAGCTGTATGAAGTACCTAATTGTGACAAGATAAGCTGTGAATTCATCGTAAGAAAACAGATGCAGAAACTCTGGAAAGTCTCTGTACTCTAGTCAAGTACCATTTAGGATGGTCATGTTTATTTTCAATAGTCATGTTATCTTTGTAGTAAATAAGCTAACTTTGTCCTTCGTTTCATTTTTATCTGTTTGCCATCCCCTCCTCTCCTTTCTCTGCTTGCATTTTAACTATTGGTATCTGCAAAAAGGCTGAGGTTTGCAGTTTTTAAATCTGGTTTCTAGTGAAAGATGTTGTGGATGACTCCAGTGCTTAGCGTGCAAAATGTTAAGCTCTACCACTTACATAACTATGTAACAGGAAACCGGTACAGAAGTTGCAGAAAGAAACATTTTCTTCCTTCGCTTGCTCTTATTCTGCATTTGTCTTACCTAGTTCATTCTGTATAAAATCTCATTGCACCAAACAGCTGCTTCCAAACACCCTCCTGTTATGCTGCCTTCATCTGCATCCCATCTATTTGCTATTCTACTTTATACTTGGCTGTCGCTCTAGTGATAGAGTTAAGATGGGGTTGGGTTTTTTTCCCCTGTATTGCCTTAGTTCACTTCTAGCAGAAGCAAGGTTGGCTAGCAGAGATTATACCACTCTGCTTAAAATTATGTGTCCCTTAATGTTAGGAGTACTGGGACTCTTTCAGTGTACACAGAGCACAGATGATAATTGTTCTAAAATAAGATTAATTGGAGCAACTAAAAATTTGAAAAGAACAAAGTAAAAACTGTTACAACTTTAAGGCAAGCCTGTTTATATCTAAAAAGCAGAAAATAGAGAAATGATGAAAAACTAAACCAGGTCAGCTAGGGTAATATTGGTGGAGAGCTGAGGTGGTGATAAGCCAGCAGCAGAAATTGCTGATGAAAGCTATCTATTTGTGAACAAAGAAGTATGAGAAACCCAAAAGTATTCAAAGCTCTGAACAGTTTCCATCTTAGTATCTCTTCAGGGTTCCTGGGCTTGGGATTTTTGGCAATTCTTCTCCTGTCCTAAGTGATTCCTTCTGCATTCACTGTGACCAGCTTTACACACTCAGGTAGGGGGACACTTGCTTTTCCTTGTACAATGTAGGGGGTCTGGGCTGTAGTTAGGCATCTGGAAATTGATATACTAGAGTCTGCATGTTTCTCTTCTAATGTCATTTAAAATTTTCCTACTACTTTTGTTTTTTTCTTTATTATAGCCTCTGGGACAGGGTCAGTCTATAGGCTTTCCTAAATACACAACCCTCCCTTTATTTTGCTGTGCACTTGGCTGGCTACTGTGTCCAGCACTGATGTCCTTCTATATAAACACCTATTTCTATAGAAAATGGGAAGAATTTTTAATAATTCTCTGGTAGTAATATATGTACTTTTTTCTGTGTATGTATGTTCACTATGTTCAGGTCCTTTGTTGGGGGTGCCTACTACCTTGGATTTTTAGGAACTGACATTTGAAAATATATTTATGATTCCCTTTTATAATTGATTTTCAATTCAATGAATCTGAATTTCAGATCTCCCATTAGGGGCTTCAGAATACCTGGGGACAGGACAGACTGACAGTTAAAATATATGAAAATAAATTGCTTTCCACACTTAGCTGGTTCGCTGATTCTGCAGTCTCCCCTGTATGTGAATGAGTTTTGCTCTTGCTTTAAAATATCAGGCACTTATAACTGGCACTTATAGCTTAAATTGTAGTTATGTGCACAGAACAAAGTTCTGGATCATGAATAACATAAATGCTGATGTTGTCTAAATAACTGGTTGTATCATGAGGTTGAAAATGAGCAATGTCTTCAGAGAATAGAGTATAGGAAACTGTCAGACAAGGATAGTTTTGGCTCTTTGCAAGGTAAGCTCACTTGTGGAAGGAAAAATAAAAGTTTCCATTGTTATAACTACCCCCTCCCCCCTCAGGTTGGCTAAAGTCAACAAAAGATCTTCATAGCTGATTCCAGATATACTCATCCTGTCATTTTTCCACTCTTAACAATTTTAAAAGTGGTGTCACATGCTTTCTTCTAAACCTTTTCCAGGATACAGGCTTTGGGCTAGAATCTTTTTCACTTTCCTGTTGTTGTTCTTTACTATCCATTACCATTTTATAGCATGAGAGTTACTGGAATATTTCCAATGGTCAGTGAATAACTGAAATGACACTAAAAGCTGACTTATAACAGGTGTAAATAATAAAAAATCTTCACACTTAAAATATCCTGAACAGTTGCTCAGTAGCTTCTCACTATATAAAAATATTTTCAGATTCCCAATTCCTCATAAAAACACATCCCATGGTCTCTGAATTAAAATTTAAATGAACATGTGGGAAGTTTATGTGGGAGCCAGCTGTCACCTGCAGTATGTATGCCTTTAATGGTCATCGAAAGCCTTAACAATCTTTTTTGTGTGCTTGCTTGAGTTGTTTTCTTTCTGTTCGTTTCCTTGTATGAGATGACTCTTGGCTTAAGAAGAGCTGTTTTGTGATTTACCTGTTTCGCAGTACGAGGCGGAGATCTTAAAATAGTGAGTTTTTTCATCCAATAATAAAATGTAACGGTCCAGCTCAGTAATCCTTATTCCAATGTAAATTCTATTGACTTATTAAGCTGCGGTGGACACTGCCTGAAAGCAGTGGAAAACTTAAGCCAAAATAAGAATGAATTTTGCTCATTTCCCACCCTCTACTGCTTTTTTTTACTGTCTGATAAGTAAGTTATAGGCATGCAAAACCTCAGTTTTAAATAACGGGAATCAGTTCTCTGGGTCAGCAAAGGCATTTCTAAATGCCAAGGAGCATACTTCTGCTAGGAAAAGATAGCATCCAGGTCATGTACGCGTCCAACATGGAATGCAAAAATCCTGCTTGTGGGATCCTGGCTGCAGCACGATTGATTTCATTCTGAAGTAAAGGACTAGGAGCAAGTGCAAAGTAAGGAAATACTTTAAATATTTAGTCCTTTAATGCCTACTTAAATGCTTTTCCTGAAGGCTTGAATCCTGCAATGTAAAGAGAAGATGGAGGGGGTTTTGCCTTTCTAATAAGGGGCTTAGTATGTTTATATAAAAGGCATAAAGATGCAGACATAGCCTCTTAATATCTGAGGTGGAAAGTCCGAGCAACACATTAGACTTAAGGCATATTCTGCTTACAAGAGCCATCTCTAGCTAAAGGAATGATTCGGTACGTTAAGGGCTGTAATGGTACTTGGGGTGCTCTCTTTCAAATTACTGGACTGTTGGTGAAATATCTTTCTGACATGCTACCTGGTTTTACTTAAGTTAAACCTGATATTCTATTTAACGTTCATTTTTGGTAATTAGATTTTTGTCTTACTAAGTCACTTTAAGGGTTCATTTCCATGTTTGACCCAGTTTAAAACTTTGTTATTAAAACAGTTTTTCTGATTCAGCTCAGATGGTGATATATTTTCCTTCTTAACAAGCATTCTAGTGTTGTATTAAAAAAAAACAAACCATAACACAATCATTCTCCCTCCCTTAGCTTCTTTTAAAATCAAGTATGTACAATAAGTCTGACTCCCTGTTGAGCTGGTTTAATCATTTGTTTTTCCATCTGCAGAGAGCCAGTTCCCAAAGTAACTTCAAAGAGCCTTGCCTCAGTAAAAGCTTCCAGCTTTGGAGCAACAAAGATTACAGAAATATGCTTATGCAATAGCTTGAAACCTCTGGCTATCTTGGCATGGAGGCTACAGCTGAGTACTTGCCTCTCTTATTCTATTACTCTGGACCTTAAATGTTTGTAACTGAAAGTTTGACTGCCGTTTTGCTCTTGCTTCCCACAGTAACTGTGCGCAGTGTGATATGTTACGCAAGTGTGCAGACATGGCGTTTGTAGCTCAAAGGGAGCACTGCCTTTCTGGGTCTTGAAGTGATCTCGTGTAACTTCATCAAGAAAACAACCATAAACTTCAGGCTAGACATAAATTGTCTATAGAGAAGCCTGGAGACTTGCAGCAGCAAATATAGAGTATTTGTTATATTTGAGATTTAATCTAGCCTGATTTGTGCAGCCTTTAATCAAATGACGAAGAAGCTTCAAGTGAAATGGCTCCTGGGAGAGTGGTATCTTCCCTTCTTCATTTCTAAAATTTTCTGTGTTGACATGTGTAATCTCTCGGTTTGCTAAAAAGAAAAACAATCCCCTGCCCAATACAGATAAATAGATACAGGATAAATATTTTATATGTAATGGGTATGTCATGTTTTTGAGTACAGTAACAAATATAAAGTAGTTAAAATTGCCACTAGGGTGTTTGTGAGAATCTGCTTTATAAAATTGCAATATAAGTAATTGTCTTTATTTCTGTGGTCTTTCTAACTGGATGCTGTGCCTTATTCACAGCATTCCAGTCCAGCAGCTGTCACCATCATTTTGGAGAAATGCTGATTTTTTTATTTTCTTTTTCTTTTTTGACAAAACTCCTATCTGAAAATCAGTGTGTCTGGGATTTGTCCCAAATTAATTTCCTGTGGTGAGAAGGGCTATGAGTTTGGTCTCAGTACAATGACTCTTCTGGATTATAATATCTGTCAGTAGAAATGCACTATTTTGATTTTAACTGAAGCTATTTCAGATCTTAATTTTTGGCTTAATAGAATCCTTACCACAAGCAAATCTAATTCTGATATACTATTTCAGTTGCACAGACTTTCATTTCTGACTAAGGATTGGAAGGCTTAACCCAGATTTTAGCAGCTCTCTCCATGACCGGGTGGATAGGATTTAAAAACTCTGTGCTGCTCATTGTGCCTGTTTATTCCAGTTTCTGAATATTAGTTATGTCTGTTGACTGGGACTGGAAATTTTCTGAGAATGAGTACAGCTATAAAGGACAGCATATTGAATTCACTGGATTGCATTTTATTTCAATTAAAAAAAACCTCAAACACACTTTGCCTGGCAGGGTGTTCCTGTATTTTTTTCTGTTAGTGTTGCTATTAGGAATAGAGACAATTTCACTCCACTGTGCAGGAAATAGAGGAACTTCTGGAATATTGTCTGCAATTAGTCTCCTACATTCTAAAAAGCCCTGGCTAATCTCGGAATTGGTTTAGAAATCAGTTATTTGAGTGACTGGGGAATGGAGAGTCTCCCCTGTAGGAGATGAGGTGAGTTGGTTTTGCTTAATTTAGTAAAAATGAGCCTGGGAGGGGAATATGGTAGCTAGATATAGGATGAAGAAAAGCTGATTAAACAACATAAAATGAATTATAGGAGGACTGAAACTAAGGTGGGCATCATTTGGGTGGGAAACTGGAAGTAGTGAAAAGTAGTGTCATGGTTTAACCCCAGCCAGCAACTAGGATAATGCAGCCGCTTGCTCACTCTTCCCCTCAGCCCCCACAAGTAGGGCAGGGAGAAGAGGGAGAAAAAGAGAGGAAGTAACTCGTCATTTGAGATAAACACAGTTTAATAGAACAATAATGAAAAAGGAAAATAACAATAATAATAATGGTAAAAGAATATGCAAAATAAAGTGATACAACACAAGTCACTCCCACCACCTGATGATCAGTTGCCCGGCCTGTCCTGAGCAGCGATTGCAAATTCCTGTCCCCCCCCAGCCAACCCCCATTTCTACACTGAGCATGACGTCTATGGTATGGAATATTCCTTTGCCCACCTCGTCCTATCTATGCTCCCTCTCAGTTTCTATGGGAAGCTGAAAAAGTCCACTTAGCAACAACTAAAAAATATGTGTTATCAGCATTATTCTCATACTGAGTCCAAAATGCAGCAGCGACTTGAAAGAAAATTAACTCTACACCAGCTGAAACCAGGACAAGTATTGAGAAGGAAAATTGAGAAGTTCAGGAATGGCAAGAAGCTGGTTAGTAGTGTTATGATGGAAACTGGTCAATGAATGGAGGAGGATGAGGACTTGCAGCATGAAGTTCTTTCTAATACCACATTCTTATTTAAATTTATAAAAAGCTTCAGATAACCTTACAATACCATAAAAAGATTGTCTCCAAATCTAGCCAGGCTTATATAAATGCTAGATTTGGTGAAGATGAAGTGGGATGAGTAGAATTCTGAAGTACAGCTCATCAGAACATCAGGGACTGTGCTTATCACCCTTGGAAAGACAGACTGGCCTTGGGATCCTTGTAGGAATATAGTAAACTATATTCCAAGAATTTCTAAAGCCTCACCTCCTAGAAAAGGATATATTTTTTTTATTTCCTGAGGAAATGTTAATTTTACCTTTTTATTTTAAGTAGGAGAATTTATGACTATTCTTTGGGTATTTCTGCCTTTTTGTATTTTATTCTCTTGTGCCTTAGGCAACAGCATAATTCTCAAGAGAGATGTGATGAAGACACACTCTCGACTTGGAAAAATGGTGCTGTTTGCTGCGTGTCACCCTATTTTATTAGGGAAAAAGAGAACTTGTTAACAGCCATGGAGCTGCGTGGTTGGAAGGTTACAGTATTCATAATGGTGAAAGCCTTGTGAATTCTGTGGTCTTATCTCACCGTAATCTCCGCGTGATGTTGCCTGCATGTCAGACATGCTATGCAGTGGTTTACATTACAGAAATTTGTGGGCAGTCTGGGTTGCAGTTGCAGCTGAACACACAAAATGCTATAGTTTTTAATGGTTGTGCTGGACATTCATTGCTACTCTGTGGATTGAAGACGTAAGTGGAACAAAGCGTGAAAAAAATCTGATGTATTGCGCGATGGCAACGTGTACATAATTATGTAAAAATCAGATCCCCATTGTGTTTTCTTCTAGTAGCTGAGTGACCTTGTTTTTCTTTGGAAAACCAAGCCATTAGTACCCCGTTTGCATGAGTATGTTCCACAGGATGCTTTTAATTTTGTTCTGTTTGGTTTCTGTGTTACATAGGCATCTAGAAGCCAATCATAAACTGTTAATGTTTTTCATGTTCTTGCAGATTACCAGGTTTAACAGGTTCCTCACTCCTATCCAATTGCTTCTGCATATTATCAGTTACTGGGATAATTTCTTCCAGAGATCTTAATTCTATGGCCTCCAAATACCAGAAAGAAAGATTTAAAACCTCTTCATGCTCAATTAAATGTTTTCGGGTTCAAGTCTGTGGTGGTGTTTCTCTCTCTGTAAATAATCAGGAGTTCTAGACCAATAAACTGCCTTTGGCACTGAGAATTGACTTCCTGAATATGCTGTCTGACTCTCAGAAGTTTGGTTCATAGAGCAAAATCCATTAGTTTGTTCTTGTGCTCTGGAGAAGGGGTTTCTAGTACTGCTGTGACACGCAGGGGATATCTCATGTGCCATGAGCTAATACGTACGTAGTGAACATAAGAGAGATAATGATGGTGTGATTATTGTAAGTAACCAGGTGAAGGAAGTAGAAATTCTAAGTATGACTTCATTTTGGTGAGGAGGAAAAGTTGATGGAACTGTGTCTGTGAAGAGATGTAGACCTGTGTTTCTTCATATCTAGGGAAGAATATACTTTAAAAGAAAAAATCTAGGTAAGTGTACAGATAAGCATTTTTCTGGATTTTAGGCACTTTGTCATTTCATTTCAGGGTTCTGGTCCCAGTCCCTTGTCTGTCCACACTTCACTCCTGAGATTGTACCTGGAGAAAACTAACTATTTCCCTCCAGGTGGAAACCTGAGCATGAAAGGTAGGATAGGTTGCTCTAGGGTGTTCTCCTTGCGGGTGATATGTGCGCAGCAGATCTACTCCCACGGGCATGAAGGGGAGCACAGCCCTGGATGGGGAGGCCAGCACTTGCCCTATGGCTCAAGAGCAGCAGTAATGCAGGGGGTGCCACTTCTCTCTGGCTGACTTAAGCTGCGAGAAAGAGTTTCAAAGATGAGAATAAGAGTTAGAGATAATGATAAATATCCTTTTAAAATTTGAAAATCTCTCCTGGCTGTTTCCCCTGGGCTACTGTGTTTTTCTCCACAGCTGTCCCAAGGAACTGACGATTTCAGGTGTCTGCTCACAGAGCTTGCACAGTCTTCAACTATGAAGGGTTCCTCAGAGACAGCAGGCTTCATGTGGCCTTGTTGAGCAATTGAAAATGAGTGTTACTATCACTGAGAATTTGATTTTATTATTGGATAGCTCTTAAAAAGGGCTGTATAAGGTAATGCATTTCAGAATCCTTAATTTTTGTGTAGATTCAAGCTAGGTAAGGATGTATTCTCAGTCTGCGAGAGAGGCTGTGCTCCAAGTGCAGGACATGACATACACATACAGCAGACCATTAGCGAAGGAAGACTGTAAAAACATTAGTTATGCTGCATTATTTGTTGCTGTTCGGTGTGGCTGTGCTTAAAGAACTGAAATGGTGTCCTTGCAGGAATGGAATATTCTTCCTAAAATACTTTAATGAAATGGCCAAAGTCTTTACTGATAATTTACTGTGGCTGTAGAAGAAGGGTAAAGTGATGTGCTAATGAATGCTATATATGGTCTGCAACACATAGGTAGTACTGGTTATAAAGAATTTTTTCAACAAAAAAGGCTGAACAGCAAATAGGATAAAATTCTGTTTCAAAGTGACCAAGCCTCTTTCTTCCCTGAAGCAATTCAGACTTCTTCCAGACTTCACTAATGCTGGAATTATCATCATCTATTTATCTCTTACAGCTGTTTCATTTTCAGGGACCCGCAGAAGCCAATTATTTTGTGATAAAGTGCTTATTAATGAAAATATGTGGCCAAGCGGAAAGAAAAGGCCAGTGCAGGTGTAAAAAAACAAACAAACAAAAAAAAAACCAAACCAAAAACAAACAAACAAACAAACCAAAAAAAAAACCCCAAACTTCCTGCTTCAGAAAGTTGAAGGCACTCCTACCTCTGCTTTTGGGAGAGAAGAAAAAAGTCAGAGCAGTATCCTTGGTTTTAGTGTTGTTTTGTCGTTTGCGTGATGACCCTTGCTTTCTTGCAGTGGGAGTGAGGTAAAAAGAAGGATACATCTTAGTTTGAAAAAGAAAACAGATGTGTGCTCTGTTTGTACTCATGCCATTAAGTAAGGCAGCATGAAGTGCTGGAAAAAGTTAGTGCAGTTTTGTGTAGTACATGGCTTAATCTCTAAGTTAGTGAACCCAGTTCACCAATTTACCTAACAGAAGAGAGCATGTGCAGAGTCATGAAACAAAGCTGTGTTACTAGCACAGCCAAAACTCCTGGAACTGCCTTCGTGTGCACCAATAAAGCCAGTTCCTCTGAGCACCCAGGGCTTCATTCCCTGACTCTGCGGGGCAGTTGGTATCTTTCTGCTTGAGCATTTTTGTTATAATAGTTTTACCTCCCCACAAAAGCATCTGCTTCATGAACTTGAGCCCACATATGATTTTCCTCAGAAATGTAGTTCCAATGGCATGGTGTAATGTTATAGTTCCCCTGATTCTTACAAACATTCTATTGGGAATGCCTTCGCCATTTTGGATTTTTTTCCCCTTTGTTGCCTTTATTATTTGAGGTTTAGGTTTTTAATGTTTAGATGACCGCCATCCGCTTTCAGCTTTACGTTCTTCATATGAGTTGGGCCTTAATTCCCCTCTTCCTCCCCCATGCTGACAGTGTCTTTGTGTTCTAGACCTACTTCTTCTGCAGATACACAGAGAGATTTGGAAAAGTATTTTGAGTTTAAGTTGTCTTTTACATTCCTTTGCTCCATTGCTGCATCTGATCTAGTCTGACTGGCACACAGAAGCCCTCAGGGCCTTAGCTGAGTCGCCTGTGGTCTGCCTCTGCTAAAAGTGAGAGCTGGCCTCCTGCCTCAGTTTCGTTTGAAATGCCTTGGAATGGCAGCTGTGCTTTGTGTGCTATTTTGGATAGAAAATTGGCAGAATTCACCACCTGCTTTTTCCAAAGTGAAGATCAACATGCTGCAAAGAGAGCAAAACAGTAAGAAACATCTAGCGAGTCAGCAAATGAACAGTCTGCTCTCTTTTGTTCAATGGCACTTTTGAAAAAACCCTCACCAAATAACTAAAACCTATGCATTCATAGTTTCTACTTTTAGTCAAGTTACAACACAGACTCAAAATCATACCCCGATTTTCAAACTTGACTGTTCTTAGAGTAAGCATTTAAGTTTATAAGTACCTAAGTGCCCAAATAGACATGCAGGAAAACTTGTAATCCTCAAAGGACTTAAGTACAATACCAAGGCAGATACTAGTGTGTAAGTAATTGTTGCTCATGTATGAACAGCTGACACATGTGTTGCCTTCTGTGATGTCTTCTTCTATTAGTGTATTTATTTTCTATTGCTTTTCTCTAAGAGATGATTAAGAAGTCCTGGTAAGTGATAAATTTGCTCAAAAAGTGGTGCTGCCAATGAAGAGGTATTTCTGTGAAGAGGGAGAAATCCGAAAGGTTGCAGGCAAGACTCCTGGAGTAGGGCATGTGGGTCAGGTTCATTTGCTCATGTAGGCACCAAGAGCTCTGAAGTTTGAGCTGGCACTTTGTCCAAGGGGCAGTAAATCTGCTTTCCCAAACTTCTTATGTGGTTTGGGAATAGCAGCAATTTTTACTTGTTACTTCAGACTTAGACTGTGGAACCGTGTTGCAGTGTTAGCTTAGTAGACAATTTTTGTGTATATTTGTAATATTTTAGGGTTGAAGCAGTAGACGTTATCAGACACGCTAATGAAAGAAGTAAATAGCCAAAGCAATATGGCAGAATGAAGCAGAGGATCCTATTATTCATGCTGTCAGAAAGGCAGCTTCTGCCAGTTATATGATCTTACTCTTTTGAGGGTGGGGAATCAATAACCCAACATGTTTTCCCACTCTGGCACTTACTGTTCTAACTTTTCCCATTTTCTCCAAGTTAGTCCAGTGAGCACAGTCTCTTATTGACCCCACCAGGTATATGAAAAATCTGTATTTCACTTTGGCATTTAGAATCCCTGCCATGTTGATTAAAATCCTGCTGATTGTTTCTCTTTGGGAACAGCGTTGGTACAGTTTTGAGTGGTGAACTAAGAACCGCTTGCTGTTGCAAAAAGAGCATCAGGTAAATAAGCTGGAAATCCCAACTGAGAACAAGTGCCCTAATAGCATACCGGGTCTGAATATTAATTTTACATTACCAAGTATTCCCAGTAGACACATAGTCCACTAGCTGTTCAAGTAACCTGATTTTCACATCTGAATAATCAGTATGGTGACAAGTACCTATGAGATAATGTATGGGTAATGAAATGGTCCCCTTCTATAATGTTTGATTGGGCCTTTCATTGTGGACAACAAAGCTTTTGATTACTGGAAGAAACAAACAAAGCAACAAATTAAACTACTGTTTATTTCTCCTTAGCTTAATTTAGCATTTACATAGTTGCACGTGCATTGAGAAGAAACCTAGAAAATGTATTTTTTCCACTGAGGCACGTCTTATTAGGGTAGATCAATTGAGCTGGAGATATATGCTGAAACAAACTGAAATATAGCAGTATAGATACTGTAAGCTGTTAAGCAAGTGTTAGCATGCTCTTCTGCGAAAATACTCTTGATGTGAGGCTGCATTAATCCACTGCGAGTTAAACTGTGGATATGCATGTTGTATAGTAAAAGAATAGTACCTGGAGTCTTGAATGATGCTTTTACATTTAAAGTATTTATTCCTTTTATATTTGTGAGAATATTTATCTCTGTGTTACTGGCCTATGAAAGACCAGAAATAAATCCTGTCCCTGATCTTCAATTATTATTCTTATTGCATAATACCAACAACTCACTGAATTGTTTTGAGCAAATTCATAACATCATTTGTGACACTAGCTAACATTAATCGGAAAACTTTACATGTTAGTCCCATACAGACTTTGACACAGTCCACAACAATCAGGTTTTGCACTATATCATTGCCTCTCTATTCTTTACTTTTTGAGAAGGGTAAGCACAGCACAGGAGAACCACTGGGCAAAACACAGTATGAGGAAAGATCTCTGTGCTTTGACATCTGAAACAAAGCAAACAGCCTTGAAAGAAGGCTTAACAAACTGAAGTTGGCTGATGCAACAGTTGGATGTGTGCAAAATTAAAAAGCAAGCAGAGCTGTTTGTATGGTGGCCATGTCTCTCAAGGAGAGACAAATTGTGTCCCATCTGTGAATAATACCAGAGTGTGTCTGTAGAAGATAGACAAAACTGAGAATTTTTGCAACGTGGCAATGTGCAAAATAAGTCCTGCAAGTAGTATGCTATTGAATGAAATGGTTTTAGTCCAGAAACAGGTAACTTGTTGCCTCCTTTTATTGTCTGTCCTATACTTATCCCTTAAACTTGCTAGTCATTATTAATGGTAATTCATATTAGTTCACCCTATCAAATCAAGTTAAAATGGTAGCATTGCTGAGACTATGGGAAAATATTTGGTTATGAGGGGAAAAAAGAGTATGTGAAGTACTGTTGTAGAAGGAGAAAAAAACCTGACATTGTCATATGCATAAATGCATTTTCTGCTTATCACATGAATAGTTGTTATAATTACTAAGAACAATGTGTTTTATATAGCTCATGCTATGAAATCTGTTATTAATGTATCTGCACAGTGTATGCAAATGCATTATACCATAGCAATACTTGCCATTTTAAAGGTGTTTTCTTCTGTGTCATATTAAAAGAAGGTGAAAATGGACTGTATCTACATAAGAGCAATCAATAACTACTTACCAAAGAAGTTTCTAAACAAGGATCTCAACAGATTCCTCCTGTTTGTGTGCTTGTGGCAGGTAATTTAGGGCTTTATAAAAGGTTGTTCTTGTCTGGAATACCCTTGAAGTGGTAGTTACAATTAACTGTTCCTCTCTTGGAATATAGAATAATGTTTTTTCTTAAAAGAAAGAGGAACAGTGGTCTGTTTAAGAATAACTGATAGCTTGCCTCCTTCAAACTGTGAATAATGTCAAGATCCTCATCTTGGCATGCACTACTGAGCTATTTTCAGCAAAGTGCAAATAAAAGCTATAATTCCCTCTGGCACATTAGGGGTGTAATGGAGGTGTCTGGCAGCATTTCAGTAAAACAATTAGATTTAGTGAAAAGGATTCCCCCTTGGCATGACTGACAGTCAAAGTATAAATAGAGAGTGAGAACCTACTACCCAGCCTTGGTAACTCCTGGATGGCAAGTTTCAAGCCCTTGCCAGCTAGCACAGGTAATATGTAACTCTTATCCCAATATTTTTGGATTTATAGGTTATGTATTGACAACCTAGATTGAGCACACTTGAAAATTAGACAACATTTACAGTCTCTGAGATGGGGCAGAACTGCAGATATTTCATTGCTCGCAATTTGTAACGAGGTATGTGTCAAGGTGAGGCAGCTCAGATGTGGCTAAATCTTTGGAAAGACTTCCAGAATGATTTATTAGAAATAAGCTTTAGGGAGAGATCTGAAACAATAAACTCCATTTGGCTTAGGCTTTGCATGTGCATGATAGCATAATGATTCATATGCTTTGTATAAGTTGAAAAAAGTAGAAGCACTTGACGTTTGTCATTTGCACATCCATAGCTCATTGTAGGGAACGTAACAAGTGTTAAAATGACACACAAACAGGTACTTGAATGCTCCCTTGAATAGACATGACTAGGAACAAAATAATGACTGGACAGTGGTTGTTTGTAGAATCATAGAATGTTTTGGGTTTGTTTCCAAAGGTTTTATAATAAACTGTCCTTCTGTAAACATAGTGAAATGTGCTTTCTTTAACTGCCATTTCTGGCAATTCAGTTTGGTGACATGTCACCATTTATGTCACTGTAATGTGCACTTTTGAAAATTCCTTCAGAGTGATTGCCTTCTTTTAACAGAGAGCACAGACAGGGCTGGTCTACATGGAATTGCCTTGAGGGCACAGCTGTGCACAAACTGCTGATTTAGACTTGGGATGGGTATCTCGAAGTTTGGTAACTTCTGTTGCTTAATTATTTAAAATATGTAACAAAAAAGTAACGATTATTACATTCCTAATTTAACTTGTAAAATATAATACACGAGACCATCCTCCTCTTATTTTGTGCACGGGAGATAGCGGTTTTTTTTTTTTTTTTTTTCCAGGTAGGATGTATAGAACAGAGAATGAAAATGTGGCATGACTTTTTCTCCTTCTCATGTTAGAGTGACTTTTCTTAAAATACTTTTGTATTTCTTGTTGCAGCGTTAGGTATTTTCATTTTCCCACAACACGGAGAGCCTTAGGGCTCTGCACTTCACTAGATTCCTCTGCCAAAACGCTTCAAAGTGGTGAAAATTCAGATATTATTTCCTTGCAGTTAGATTCCACCTTTATCTCTGACTCTAGTGTTTTTGTTTGCCATTGGTTGTGGTTGTGTCCTACCTCCTAGTTCCACTTCTTTATCTCCGCTAGTCTCCTGCAATTGACTTTCACAACATCTTTTTTCATACCCTTTTGCACCCTCCTCCCAGGAGTTTGCAATGACAGCTCTCCTGGGTATAGATCTTCTGCAGCAACATCTCCGAAATTCAAGCTGATCTTCATGACAATGTAAATAATTGGTTAAAGCTTCAGGGTCCCAAATCCAGAACACAGCATGCTGTTTCATTCCAGGCAGTTATCCGTGGATTGTAGAATATTTAGCTGATGGATTGAAGACAGGTTTTGTAAAAAAGCTCTTGCATCCTTTAGATCACTGCTAGAGATCACTAAATGAGATCGCTTTAAGCATGTTGTAGTCAAGCAACGGTGAGTAGAGGGAAGACACACAAGCATCAGCAAAGTAAAACTTTTGGTTGCAGCTTTTTCTGGTTCCTATTTCTTAGAAATGTCAACTTTTTTTTTTTCTATTCCAAAAGCCCATTTTGGAGCAACTTGTGTGTGGTATATGGGACAATTTATCTGGGCTCTCTGTTTTTCTGTTAACATATGTAAATGAATCTTGCTTCTTTCATATGGAGCTACCCTGAAGATTAGTCAGACTTATTCTGTGGCAGGTGTAGTGTTTCACTTTTAACTTTAATGTGAATTAAGAGCTCATATAGGTAAAAATAGAGCTTTTTTTTTTCCCCCTAGTCCACTTTATAAATTTTCCAAGTATGCAAGTTCCTTTACAAACGTGTTCAAGGCTTTGGGCAGTGTATCAAGGTGTACTAAGGTTTGTATTCAAGGGGAGTGAGCAAATTTCTGAAAAAAAAAGTAACTAAGGTTTTAGTTCAGAGGAAGTACTCTTGATTTAATAAGCATCTTTCTTTTGTCACATTTAACGTACATCCTGTATGCTTGAACAATTGAAATGGAAAATGAGGCTGTGGAAAACTAGCATTAAGAATAACTAAACATCATGGATCAATTTTAGGTTTATTTTAAAATAGGGGTTTTAAAATTGAAAATGGATATGACTTTATACTTAATGTTGTAACTCCATGTCTTATCTCATATAAACTATTTTGGTATGAATAAATCCCATGTATTTGATGTTTTCCGTAACTCTGGTTTTCTTTGTGCCATAATTATTTATGTTCATGCGTAACTGCACCACTGAGGAAATAACAAGTGAAACTGGAGGCTGCAACGGTCATCTGGGAGATGACTTAAGCTGTGGGATAAGCATAATAGTTGGGTATATTTGCTAGAATGATCAGTAGTGATTGGAAGTTACAATTCAGAAATGAGAACTGCACTTCCTAATGACCCTTCTGAGATGAGCAGTTTTGATTAAGGGTCTTCTGAATATTCAGGAAGATATTACTATATCATTTTACATTTGCTTGATACATTTAAGGATGGCTTCATCGGTATGATGCTAGCCATAAAAAAATTGAAATCTGGGACTTGGTTTTAGTAACTTGCAGAAGATGATTAATTTTTTGTGCAGAAGAGTTCCCTTTGCACCATCCGTTTTGCATCCTTTGCATCCTTTTGCACACTGAAGGCAAACAAAAGGAATCCCCTGGTTTATTCCAGTAAGGACCTATCTTAAAGTCTTACAGTTAGTTCTTTCACAAATTGCTTTAGAGCTCACAGGTGTCGGAACATGATGTCACCGGAGTGCTACATCTGTGGTTCCTGCTTCTGAAGATGATGACTTAGCAGCCATCATTTCTCTGCTGTAGCTTCATTTGTTGCCTGTGTAAGGCTTTCAGCTGCAAACCTCAGGGACTGTCAGAACTGCTTGTCTCATGGAAAAATTAAAGTACTATGCAGTAGGAACATCTGAATCACTCTGTCTATATGAAGTTGTTCATACTGCAGCTGTAGCTGCTCTGTGCACTTAGGAGCCACTGTGTACTGTTTCTGTGCAGCTGATCTGCTATGGGGGTCTCATGTCCATGTATATACATGAAAGCAGAATGGTTGTCACCAGGTGTGGTACCTGTACTGGTACTGGGCACAGACACCAGGCTTCAGTGTCTAGTGGGCTGGTCCCACCATTGGAGTTCTAATGGTAACAGCCTAAGAGTTTGTGTTTGGGTAGGAACTCTGTCCCTGACAGCAGAGTTAAACGGGAAACTGTTGTTGATCGGTGTCTATAACAACTGTGTGCACCAACTCTTGAGGGTCTCCTGGCTGTTTCTAAAATTGTGTGAGTCATAACTTCATCGGATCCATACCCACAGGGTTAGGAATTCTCTTGTGTGGGAGTGTGCAGAATAACCTCGGGAGGAGTTGCAGTGTTTTTCCATTTCTGTCTGTGAAGAATGCAGTAAGAGAAAAAGGAGTTGTAATCATGGTAGCAATTATGATTGCTGGTTTTCTTTGCAACTCATGGCCAGTAAAGTGCCCATCTGTTACTTAGGGCAAGCTATGGCTTTTGAGATGACAATGTGCTCCCTTGTAGCATTTGGTTGTTCTAGGTCAGCATTGATGTGCATTGGATTTCAGCATCTATGAATGTCAGTCTGCCACATCATTAATGTTTGGGTTTATTTTTAGTTTTTCTAGTTGAGTAAACTTAAGAGTTTGTGGAGGTGCTATAGACTTCAAACGCCCAGGAGACAGAATTTCAGCAATTGCAATCTTGTGCCTCGCTAAAGAAGTAAATCTTCCTCGGCAGAGTGTCATGACTGTATTAAATGTTTCTGTTCAGAATTTGTTGCTGATGAATATCCTTTTGTCCTAAGATCATGAATGCAGTTCTACACTGTTACAGCATGCTGTTTGGTGCAGGGTACATGTGGACGTCCCACTGACAGAGTTACTAAATAATTATGTTACTGAATGAAGCCTGAAGGTACAGGGATTTTGTTGAGAAGGGGTTAATTAACTGCGTATGCATCCCTACTTGTTCAGTTGCTGGGATGCTTGCCAGTTGAGGCCATGGATCCAAAAAAACCAAAAGGTCAGCTGTGTCGATAGTAGTGTAAATCTCCAATACCATGAATCTAAGCTGGATTCTCTTTCTGTAAGCCTACCAAACCTGGGACATGGGTGATTCTCCAGTATGACTTCAATGTTTACTACCACACATCCTTGGCTGCACAGTCTCTTCTTAAAAGTCCTCTGGCAACCATGCAAGGGGCATAGCTTTATAAAGGTGGGAGACAACCTGAAGAGAGATCCAGGATTTTGAATTTGGTTTATTTTGCAAGCTGTTTGGTGTGGACTGTCAGTCTGCCTGGGGACAGCCCCACATCCTCGATTTCCCTCTGCCCTGGGTAGCAGTGAGCTCAGGTAGGGAATGCACTGTGTGAGCTGCAGTGGCCTCTGGGACTGGGATAGGGAGGAGAAAGCTTAATTGCAAGGCTTTTGGGAAGGTTGCAGGGGAGTAGACAATAAAGATGATGGAAGTGTCTGCTAATAGTTGGGACTGAGGCTTTTTTGAGGGTGGGAGAGAGACAGAGAAGATGGTTAGGGTTGCTGTGTATGATGAGAGGAAAGCTGTTTGAGACACAGTGGAGATACATGTACATAAATGATGAAGGGAATGAGATTGGTAAGGAGAAGAGGAATGAAATTGGTATTGTTTGGGGTTTTGTTTTTTTTTTGTTGGGTTTTTTGGTTTTGTTTGTTTTTGTTTTTTTTTTTTTTTTAAATAGTTCCTGGACTACTGAACAAATGCTTTTCTTCTGCCCTCTTCTTTCCTTATTCAGATCCGTTGCAGCTCATGCTTAGGGTCCCTTTTTTTTTCCCCAACTCCATCAGCAGCTCTTCTCCTCAGTGGCCCTTTTCCCGTGAGAGGAGGGAGAGCAGCTTGCTGCTGCAGGAGGAGAGCGTCTGTGAATAACTTCTAGTCATGTTCCATTCTGAAAAATCAATACAGCTGGGAGATTTCAATCTGAGACAGTATGCTTGTTTTCATCTACAGCTCACATGAAACCTAAAATTTATGTGCATATTTCCCACAGAAGCTCCCATCTGTTACCTTAAAGTGAGTTTTCATATGTATAAATAAACTTAATTTGCAGTTGAGAGAACATAAACAATTACCTATAGGCTCTGTAGGTATCTCAAGGGTTGCCTTCTGCATTAATGTAATGAAATGAAGACTGTCCAAGAATTAGTTTTAAAGAGTAACTCTTGTGATCAAGGGTCAACTTAGATTGAGCATTTCCCTTTAAGGGTGTATTTTCATTTTTCATAGAAAAGTTTGATTTTAATTCAGCTTGTTAAAATGGCTGAAAAAAAAAAAGGTACTTGAAAAGCAGAACTTTTTAAAATTACTTTTTTTTGATACTTAATATTGTATATAACTACCTGAAGCTTCCAGAAGAGGAAAACTTGTAGCTTTGTAGTCAGCTATATAAAAAATAGGTTACACCTTGTTTCGAGTGTAAATTATTATTGGTGTTTCCTAAGTGCCTCATTGAAAGCTTCATTGCTGTCGTATTTCTGGACCAGAAGGCAAACAGCAAGTCTGAATCAATTCAAATGAGCTGTTTATGAAATGGATCACTGGAGAGGTTTTATTTTGCATCTTAAATTAAGAATGATACTTTTAAGAGCATCTTAGTAACTATTGCTTTTTCTGAGAGATTGTAATCAGTGCAAACTCATCTTCCTTGTCTAGGACTGCAGTTCTTAAACTCTCCTTCTGGCTGCACAACTATATCGATACCTATTCCATTACTACAGTTGTGATTTTCATGCATAGTTTAGATTGCAGGTGAAGAGTGTCCATAGCTTTAAAGGACCTACTATGCAATATCTCATGAAGTTTTCAAGTTTTACAAATTCCAAACCACTATCACGTCCTGCATGAGAAGTCATCTCCTTTCAGTTATCCTCCTCTTACAAAGCTTTCCTGCAGTTTCCTAAAAGATTCACACACAATTCTTCTGTTACATATCAGTGACTTTTGACCAATAATGAGAGGCCCGTGATACTCACATGGTGCGCAGGGAAGTGAATTGGGAACTAATGCTACTTGTGTTTCAGAAATGGGCATCACTTCCAGGCTGGGAGCAGGGGTGGGTGCACTTGTGGGTCTCTGTACTGCTCTCCTGCTTTGGATGAGTAAATACTCATTGAATAGAAAGTTGGAGCCTTCCTGGAGAGAAAAAGCCTTGTCTAGCATCAAGTAGGAACTGAATGTCCTGGTAGGACAGAGAAAGCACATCTGATTCCAGGAATTCCACCTGAGTTGAGGAAACTACAAGAGAAAGGCTTCAATAAGTCACCTTTTCTGGTAAACTGTTTCACTGTGCTATTTCTACAATCAGATATGTTTTCCCCACCACTGAAGGGTTATGCAGTTATAGTCCTGAAAGCATCTTTTGTTCCATTTGGATGGCTCAGAAAAAGTCCTGACGGTGGAAGAGAAACCCTGGTCTTCTCTATGTTACTTTTAAAAACAGTAGGTAGTATTTTCTCAAGTAACGTCATGGTAAAGAAGACACCCTGTTTTGCTTACTACTCTGGCTTCTGCTGCGCTTGACGAACTTCTAACTGTATCAGCTATAATTAGGTAATATCCCAAATGTTACACTGCAAACACTCGCACCCATCTAAACTAGAAACTACTTCATTTTGAAAATTTAGAGGGATTGAGAAATAATGGCCCATTTTGCATGAGAGAACAAGTAATGAAAATTAATGTGCAGTGAATTTGTCAAAAAGCATTAACAGGGAAAGTGTGTGTGTGTGGGGAAGCAATTAAACCTGAGCTGATGAAGGAAGTTCACTGTACTGTGAGTGAGATTACCTGCCAAATATGCTTATGCAAACAAAATGTACATTGTAGAGAAACATTTCATGTCATAGCCATAACCTTGAGGGATATTTTAAAAGGGTGTTTAATGATAAAACTCATTAATTTGTGCAAGTTACTCCTGCATTTTATTGGTCGGCTTTGCAAGCTTTGAGAACTAACAGAGAAGCAACACAACCAGGTTGAAAAGGTCCCTTTCCAATTATATCACTGAACATATAGGGTCCTGTTGTATAATGAATGATCTAGATTAAAGTTGCTGACATTCAAATAAAGGCACCCAGTGAGAAAATCCCAACAGTTCTCTTACTGGTTCTACTTACACTTCTATAATGTATTTTACACCTTCTTGAACAGATGAGTTTGAGCTTTCTCACGGTGTTTTCTTTACTCTATACAGAAGTGTGAAGCAGCCTTCTGTAGAGAAATAGGCCAGAGTTGCTAGAGGTTCTTTGACATGTTCTTACAATCTTCTAAATTTTCATGACTCTACAACAAGAACTCCCATCTGATGCCTATTTTAATAAATTCAAGCTATGCATTTTGATTTTAATTAATGGTTGCTTGTAGATGAAATATACAAGCAACTTCATAAATATAGCAGTGTTATTCAAATGTCCATCAGAATTGCCACCTGGTCCTCCCTAGTTTCTTAATGTAGGTAGGAAAAAAAGATATGAAGACTGCTAGCCTTGAGGCTGCTACAATAGGTATTGAACCCATGGCTATTCTGGGTTATTCATGGATTATTTGTTCCTTAAGCCTCTACATTTGTTTGTAGGATTCTGCAGTATAAACTGGGTACTAGTTGATGGTGAAATGATGAGGGAGAAAAAGCTCTAGCCATTATCTCAAGGGATGTTTTAAATTAATTTTAATTCCAAACTTTTTGAGACAATTAGCTGGATACAAAATAGCTGTAAATGTCATATATAACTCTTTATAGGGTTCATTGAGTAGCGCCTCTTTTTTTTCTGAACTGCTGTCTAAAAATAGACAGGAAAGTAAGCCACATATTTATTTTTTTTTATCTGAACACAAATACCTCATGTTTCGGTTTTCAGTGCAAAATTTCAGCATGTGATCCTTTGAAGAGAGTGTTGGGCTACTATAATTGTGCAATGACTGAGGAAAAAGAATTGCTGACAATGAAAGGCTCATATCTTTGTAGCAAAGGAGCTTATGAAAATCTATCTAAGAAATTAGTTTAGATCTTGCCTGTAAATAGAAACTGTGTTTTTCAAATGAAGTTGTTTTTTTTTTTTTTTTTGTTCCTGCCCTCTGCTCTCTACTTTTGAATGAGACATGAATCAACCATTAATCCACTTCTGCTTCTGAGTTCTGAAGATAAAAGAAAGGGGGTATAATTTGAGTGGTGCAAGGAAAATGATTTATCTTCCTATTAGATCTGCTGCCAAAGGTAGTTTATTTTATTAGATCCCCTCAGCCGGTGCACATAAAGATCTCGTTCCTATCTGCAAACTTCATCAGTGATACTTAACTGCATTTATAGAACGTGGTTTAGTCAGCTAAGTAGAGATGCTACACACCAGACTGAAATCTGCTGGATCCTGTATGCATGGATACAAATGTATTTGGGAATGTGGTGAATAAGTCTCACTTGTCCCATGTTATTCTAAGGAACCTGACTGTATCCAGAGAAACAGAATTGCCCAGCATTTTGATGTTTGCAATACCAGCCGTATTTCTAATAAATCCCATATGAAGAAAAGATCTTTTCAGGCCCCTCAGAAGCTTTTCTTTCCCTTCTGTCTTGTGATATGTGCTTATAATCTCTTCTAGTCTTTATCCCCCAGACTTGCTTTGTACTCACCTATTCACGTATCTGCACAATGAAGAAAAGAGATCTTGAAATCAAGTAAGCCTTCAGTACTATGAAATTAATATATAGTATTTGCAGTTCCTTTAGTTATTTTGCTTATGCTTAAGTTAAGAACTCATGTTCCCCAAACAGATATTGAAGAGTAGTAGGTCATGCAGTGGGCCTAAGTCAGACTTTGCGCAGTGTCCATGTAGCAAATGTAGCTTCCTAAATTAGATGTTTAAAATGGTGATGTAAATACCCTTCTCTCCTGACCCATTTTACTACAAAATGTGCATCTCTTTTCTATTTTATATTGAGTTTAGCTTTTAATTCTGTAGCCGCATTTAAATGCAAACCATTTCCTTTCAAATTTGAGTTCTTAAATGATGTTTTTCCAATTCAAATATCATGGTAAAATATATTCCCCCAGAGGCTTGGTACAGCGTGAAAATGTGCGAATAATGGATGCATGTGCATTGTACATCTTCCTACCAGATGGTACTGCTCAAATTTATAGTGTGTTGCGTAATCACTTTAGAAGAGGCTGAACAAATTTCGTTAATTTTAAAATTTCCTTTGTAAATGTTAAAGGATTTTTCCTGCAATGTCTGGTGTTTCATCTCCAATTTTGCCACAGCACTGACCTAGGCCACAGGAGCCTGAGTTAAAAGAAAAGTCAATATTGTGTCTGCTATCAGTTGGAGGGTAGACAGCTTTTGATTGTCGAAAAACTAGTTTAGCTATTGATTTTGGCATATCAGTAAAATAAGAATTTTTGCTTATAGAGCTACAGTTCACATGAGACAATGCTTTAGTACAAGGAATGATTTTTGTTGATTATTACGAGAAAGCTTGGTAAGCTTCGATTACTGATTACCTTCCCCCAACCCGTACATTTCTGTTAGGACACATATTGAGTGTCCAAGCTGTGGCCCTGCACACCAGTAGTTAGAGTACAGAATTTAGCTACTTGTAGCGTATATATTTCCTGATGTGTCGGAAATTACTGGGGAAACTGAGTGAGGTTAGTGTTGGCTTAGGATGCTATCTTAATGAAACATATACTCCTTCAAATGTACTTACCAAACTTAGGAAAACCTTCTATGTTTCTTAACATTATGTTAAATGTAAAGAAAACCAATAAAGCTGTCTAAGAAAAGACGCTTGCAAAAGTGCACTGGTTGAGTCATTTTGTACAGGCAGATGTCTTCACTGCTTAAAATGAAGCCATTTGTAAAATACAAATTTTTAGAGATAGAAATTATCAGGCTTCTGACAAACTTGACCTTGGACAGAATTCTGTATACAACTAACAATCTATTTGCAAAAATATCTGTGTATGATTGCAGCTTCAGGGCAGTTTACTTTGGAGGAGGAAGGAAGCAAATTTGAAAGCCTTAAGATGCAAGCAAAAGGTTTGCATTGTGATTTTCTCAGCAGCTCTATCTGCTGTCTTCTGAGTAGAACAGAACAAGATCTTATTTCATCACCAGTTTCTGTCCAGCTTATAACTATTTTGTTTTTGATAAGCTGGATGAAAGCTCTCTTCCTTTTATTTGTGTCAGGTTATTGTGTGAAGTTTTTAAATTTTCAGCCTTGTGTTTAGTATGTCTTCCTCTCGTTGAACTTCTAATCCGTTTTGGTTTTGCTTTTCTGTAAATCCTAGTGTCACTGCCACCACTTGTCTGAGACTGAGTCAGAACTGAGATGATCTATTTAAAATTCAAGTAGAAAATTCTAATATTTAAGTATTAGATAGTGTCCATCTGGTTTGGAATCTAAATATAATAGCACAGCATAGTGCCAGACTAGCCGTCCTGTAATTCTGCCTGCTGATGAATTTTCAGAGAAGCTGACAGCATCTTTTTAGTTTTCCTCTTCAGATGAGAAAGGAATGTTTTGGTCGGTCTGGAAAACTTTTGCACTGTAACAATGCACTCATGGTTAACTATGAGCTTGTTTCCAAGTGGGCTGTGACTTACAGTCAAAGAACCTCTTTGCAAAGTTATCTCTTTACATTTCAACCTTGCTCGTTTTTATCAGGAAACTTCCTTTCCTGTTCAAAAACTCCACTTGGCTTCCATCTTAAGAGCTGCATAACAATATCCCTGTCATAAACTGTGCAAATATTACATTAAAGATTCCTTCGTCCACACAATTTTCCTTTTAAAAGGATGATGTTTGATAGACTCTTTATTTTCATGGTTAGACACCTTTCTTTATTTTTGAACCTATATTTATTCAGGGTTACCTCATATACACTATGACTGTGTAAGCAGCATTCTCAAATTTAGACAGCTCTTACACTTTTCTAATGCTTCATTTTCATCCCATTCACACAGTAGACAGGAGTCTCTCTGTCAGTCTTCACTTTGCTAGGCTAAACCAGCCTGTGTGATGGGTTCTTGATTTACCCTGTTATTCTTGTAGCCTTTTTTATACTTGTACAGTTTCAGGTATCTTTCCTGAATATGGACAATAAGACCTGTACAAAATAGGATTATTTCAGGTCACTGTTCACTAGTTCTTTGTCAATTAGCACTAATATTTCTGTAGCTGTGCTGCAAACACTGGCTGACGATCCAGAGATGAATTTTTTTCTCAAGACTACGTTACATCATGATCAGTGGTTAATATAAATCATGCCAGGCTATACAATTTTGGGATAAAATATCACATTCGGTGATATGAATGTAAGGTATCTTAATATTGTTTACCTTGTCTACTAAGACAAATATAAAATATTTATTTCTGCAATAAATGTTAATTACCAAGGGTAGCTTTTTTAACACTTCAAGTGTCATTTTTCAAGGTTCGATAGTGTTGAATGTACAGCTCTCCTCTCAATTCAACATATTCTACAGGAAAATGCTCATTGTAAGAGGCTGTGATTTCTTTTATTTGCAGGGAGCAAAGTGGGAGCCTAGTTCTGCTTCAGATTGCCTTCCTTTTTCTTTACAACACAGTTCCGATCCTTAATTTGAAAAGCCCAACATAACTCTTTTCAGTGCATTTAGAGTGGTATCCAGAAGACTCAGTGTCTAAGGTAAAAGCAGCGTGTTTTCTGCAATTAAAGTACTGTAACTTCAGGGTACCTTCATGGTTCTAGCTGAACAGCTAGAGTAAGATGGTGATTTAAAATCACTAAATGGTTTAAGAACGATGAAAGTTTTATGTCTGTTTCTCATTATAACTATTTTTGGGATGTATACTTTTCCATAAGATCTGTGGGCTTGCACAGAGTGGATTAGTCAGGGCTATAAAATCCGGAAGAAATAGTAAAAAATGGATATAGCTGCTTTAATAAGCTAACATTCATATTCTGGTACAGACAAGATCTGTGAAATTAAACAGTCATTAACACCAAATTAACCTTTATGTTAATAAGTATTTCTTTTGGTCAAGCTCTGTCATTTCATTGGCAGTCAAAATGCTACTAATGACTGTTTACCAAGACTGGGACTATCTATCACAGAACAGTTCTTCAAGTGCCAAGACCAGCTTTCCTTGGTCTTTCCTGCACTCTTTCCTGCCAGTTGCATAACAACTGAAATTATACCTGTCATTCAATTTGTCTGTATTTTGGTAATTGCACAGCTTGCTGAACTTTGTTCTGAATCTGTAATTAGCTATTTCTAGCAGAAAAATGAGTTACTATTCTAGTCGACTCAAGATCTGTAATGGACTAAATTTGGATCTTCCAGGAGTCAGTATGTCTGTCTGTATTTTAGCCTCATTTATAATTTCATAGAAGACTGATCTTTGCTTTGTCCTTCATGGCCCATTGTGCTCCCATAAGGTTAAATGTAGCCTACTTTGTATAACTGTTTTATAGATCTAAATTAATACATTTGTTTTACTAATGGTTAACTTCTTTTAAAAGTTTCAGACATACTTGTTCCTGTACTTAGACCATATGAGTTTCAGACTAAAAGGTTCACACTTAATTATATTGAATTTAATAAATCTAGCAATCAAACCATGCAAAGTATAATTGATGTGTTGGCAATGTAGCCAGACTGTCTAGAATACAAAGTGATTTAGAGAGAATAGCAGGACCTTGGGGGGGAAAGACTGTGCTATAACTTTTAAGCTTTCAGATGCAAGATTTATAATTTCACTTTTTTTTTTTCCCTTTTCAGTAGAGGGATAAAAGAACGGTGTTTTGTTAGTAGAATAAGAGCTAATGAGTTTATAGGAAATATTTTACAACTGCACAGGAAGAGTAGGTTACATCCATACAATATACATACAATACTATGATGGATTTATATATAGCCCTGCATATTTGTGGTAACTTATGCCTAGATTTCCTATCTGTAAAACAGATATTAAGAAGGATAACGGTTTTAATGGATTTTCTCTTGCGACAGTGTATGATACCGTTAAATTTGTGTCTTCTCTGCTCAAGATTTTACATGGTGGGTGGTTCTTCTGTATAACAGAACCTTCACAGAGTTTTATCCTTTAGAATATAACAACATCCCATTGTTAGTACAGAGGGACCTGTACTAGGTCTAATCTAGCAGTAATAAAAACTGAAGTCACAAGGAAAATCATGCCCTAAGAATGTGACAGTTTCCTGGAGAAATAATTCACCAATTTAGTAACTTGAAGTTGTTCACTGTTTTGATGAGCTCTTGTTCACAAGTCAAAGAATGTCTTGAAGTAGTAGAAGAAAGGGCTTGGCACCATTTGTTCTTTCTTCCAGACAGTGCTGGTGACAATATAGGTTACATCTGTTCTCATGGACATGTGATGCTGACTAGTGATGACTTCTTGAAGTCTGGCATATGTGTCAAAGCAAAGTGGTGAAGTACAGAACAAGGCCAAACCATTTAAGGACTTTGGTGTAACCTGGAACAAGTCCTGGAATATTTTGCTTCTTGGCCTGTGGTAGGTCTGTTGTGCAGGTCTGCACCTCAGTCAGCATTACCAAAGCGCGTGAGAGATACAAGAATAAAAGAGTGAAAAATTGTTCTCTGTAAATGGCTATAGGCAAAGTTATTTTGATGGAGAAGCAACTAGAACAGCTGTGATGAATAGGGCAGCGTGGGGTGGGAGTGCAAGTCATGCCGTCTACAGCATGGGGAGGCAGGTGGTTGTGAGGAGCTTCTCCCCTTCCTCTGCTGCAGGCTGACGTATGTGTCTGTTGGCTCTGAAATGGCTACTAAATGTTGCAGTCCCCAGCCCCATGCTGAACCTTCTTATAGGAAAAATGGGATGAAGGCAGAATGAAGTGTTGTTGGAGAGTGTGTGTAAAAAATATATACAAAATTTGTATATACACACACGTAAAAAAAAAAACCCAGACAAACATGAATTTGTGATGTGACATCAAGAAATGTGACTGTTTCCTTTGGAACTTCCCACTATTCCCTTTACAGAGGGAATATCCGAGTCAACCTGAGACATAAAAATCAAGAGCAGTGAGTTTCTGGCTCAGTGGGGCATATTTCACCTATTCCCCCAGGGGAAATGTAGAACATTTCCTTATAATTCAGGTGTGTAAATGAGAAGTGCTCCGGGTGCATTATATCAGTCTTTTCTCGTGGCTGCAGCATACTTACAGAATCATTTTTTCAATGGTGGCATTTATTCTGTGGTCACTCTTACTATTAAAATAATTTGGATGTTCTGATTCATTTGGAGCTGACTTAGATGTCAAATAAGAAATTTCGGTTGTAGCGTGCTCACTTGCATAGTTTCACACATTGCAGGAGCATGACTGTCAGCATATAAAAGATATCTTTCAGAAAAGAATATCTCGTCTATGAATGTACCAGCTTTTTCTTTAGACCTCTGCACTGTTCACTTAAATTAATGAAGGTACCTAATTTATTAGATAACAAAATACTGTTGTTGCTTACATTTATAAAGAATCCTGCAAGGTACATAAAATGGGAGTTTTGATCCAAGTTGAAATGACAGCACTGTCCTACCCTTTTATTCATTAGATACTTTGAGGAAATAGCCTCTGACATACGCACCTCAGAACAAATGTATTTTACCATATTATTGACAGACTAACATCCCTGTATAAATCAGTGTTTTCTGCAGTTCATCTGTTAGCCTAATTTCCCCTAATAAGTTGCCCATGGGCTGAAATTGCTGTACAGAGGACTGATGATTCCTTATTTTGTTCTCTTAACATGGCTATCGTCAGTCGTAGTTTCATTATTTCAATACTGCTGCACCATTAACCACAGAGCATTCACGGAGATGCGCTGGGTATTCAGAGGACTTGCTGGGTCAGTGAAACAAAACCACAGAACAGCTGAGGTTGGAAGGAACCTCTGGAAGTAATCTGGTCCAACCCCTCTGCTCCATCAGGGCCACCTAAAGCAGGTTGCCCAGGACTGTGTCCAGACAGCTTTTGAATGTCTCCAAGGATGGAGACTTCACAACCTCCCTGGGCAACCTGTGCCAACGCTCGATCACCCTCACAGTGAAAAAGTGTTTACTGATGTTCAGGGGGAACTTCCCATGTTTCAGTTTGTGCCCATCACTTCTGGTCCTGTCACTGGGTGCAACTGAAGGGAGCCTGGCCCCATCTTCTTCGCACCCTCCCTTTAGGTATTTATATGCATTAATAAGAAATAATGAGAAACGTTAATAAGAAATGATTGGAAATGAAAGTGGAAGGACAGAGGAAGCTAGATATTGCTGTCATACCACTTGCAGCTAATTCAGAATTGCTGTGGGAAGGCCTTCAGCATTTCAAGTGGTATAAAAATTGCCTGCCTTGAGGTCTTCATCTGGTTTTATCTTAGTATTTGGTATTTGATACAACACCTTCCTTAGATTTTAACATAAGAACTGAATGTATTTTTATCTTTACTGCTGTTCTGTTTATGTTGAGATATGGGAATGATCAAGTGTTACAGTTGTCCTAGTTTTCTTGTCTGAGCATTTTCAAGGATGATGTGCTTTCAATGAGAGACAGCAAAACAAAGTGAGGATTGAAATATGGTGAGTGCTGCAAATCTATTTACATAAAAGAAAAGTTACGCAACTGAATGCAATATTAGCCAAGAAGTGAATCCTCTATGCCTGGAATAAGGCATCTGCATTCACTTGCTACTGTTGCCTCAACCAGCTCTTTCCTCCCTTTGTCCTTCAAGCAGAAGTTTTCTTTGAAAATGGTTTTATATAGAGCAGAAATGTAAATAAAGTGGACTGCAGGTGACTTTGAATAAGAACAGTATGAGTCCTGGGGATATTTGCTTATTTATCTATTTACTTTCGAAGGGTTTTTTTATACACTTTTTCCATTTGAATTCAGGAGAACCTTAAGTTGTCTGTAAAATTTTTCTTAAACTCAGTGTTGAAGACAGAAAGTTAGACATGACTGGTTTATACAATGGAATAGACTGTGTCTCATTTGCATACCCTGTGCCAAAAACTGGAGAATTGCAATGCCACAGGGGATGAGCTCATAGCTTAAAACTTTAGAGCATGAAATTTAAAAGGCTGAAAAAATAGTGCAAGACTATCCCCCAAATCTGATAATTCAGTAATAACTTAATCTAAGTATATTTTTAAATGGTGATGTTACAAGTTGTAGAAAAGAAAAGTTCTGGGTGAAGATGATATAATCTCTGAGAAAAAACAATAATAACAGGTTTTTAAAAGTAGATCGGATCATCAAATTCCACTCAGGTCAACTCACGACTAGAGCGGGCTCTGCAGGACATTGCAAGTAAAGATAATCTGCATATATGTGAGTACTTGTTAACAGAAACATGAAGTAAAATACTGCTTCCTTTGTTTGACTCCATGAAGACTTTAAAAACCCTTTTGGTGTGGTAAAAAATTATTCCGATATAGCTTCTAAGCTCTCCTTCTTTCTCTCTGTCCTCAAGTACAGCGTGATGTAGAAGTTCCCTAAGCTGTAAGAATCCATGGGTTCTGGGTATACCTAAAATGTTTTTAATAATTTGGAATGTGTGAAGAAGTATATGTATAAATAATCCAAATCCAAACAGACCTTTAAATTTTTTGAAAGAAGTGCATAGTATAATAGGAACTCAGTGAGCGAAGTGTGAATGCATATACTTGATTACTGAAGCACAAAGAAAATCTAATAATCTACGAGAGTCTAATTCAATGTTGTAAAGCTTTATTAGCTGCTGTTTTAATGTGATTTCAATTAGATCAATATTGGAGGACTTATATTATCTTCATTTCTCTGTTTATCATAGAAATGCTTCTCTTCGCTAGTGAATACAGTGCTTGAAATAATTTTTCTCTGGCTAGACAGGATTGTTTTTTATGACAGAAGGATGTGTTTTTGCAGCATTGATAATGATCAGAACATATTCGGAGAAGCTCCATTCAGTTCTGTAATGTAGTACACGAAGCACACTGAGATCTGAAAAACAGTTAATCAAACTTTAGTTCCCCCTTAGCCTTTTTATTAACTACAAAAGTATAAATGTGTTTCTTTAATGTATTCCTCATAATTCAATTTCTTTAGCCATTTAAGTAATTTTCTGTTCTTTACGTGTCCTTCTTTTGTCTGACACTTCTACCACTAAGTTTTGAAATGGCAGACAGTTTTATAGGTGAATCTTAGCAGTACCTCACAGAGATTTTCTTGATTTGTTCCATGTCTATAAAAGTGGCAAAAAATGATAATGGCTTTCTCCTACCTTTGGTACATTCTTTTATAGCTGGTTGAAAAATAGAAAGATGTTTAAGCGAGAACTTCTCTCTAACTGTCATTAATATTCAGACAATTCATTTTTTGACATGTTCAGGGATAGCTTTCTGATGGGCCACCATTCAAAATGGCGTACAGCTTCTCATGACAATCCAAGTTCAGGATCTTGTTTTCTATTGCCTATTGAATTACTTCAAGTTTTATGTTTTAACCTTACTGCTGCCATTGGCATTTGGCTGGATAATTCTGTAGCTGTTGTCTAGCCTCTACTGTTCCATTACTGCCCTTTAATGCTTGATCTACAAGATGCCCTGATTCGTGCAATGGCAAGGCTTGAGACTATTCTGTGGACTCGGGGTCTAATGGTAAATGGCTACTGAAATATTCCAATGTTCAAAAAGCCAAAGTTGTTTAATTTTTACATAGTGCTGAGAAAGCAAGTGGTTCAATGCACAGCTGTTGGAATAATAATCAATATGAATATTTGTGTCCTAGACCTTAAGGAAAAGACAAATCCATTGTCTCTATGTAACTTTTTTACCTATCTGATTGTCCATTCTGTACATTTGTCTTTGTCTTGTTGGCCAAAACAAAAATGAAGTCCACAGAAAAGTTTCAGTGGCATATCCCTGAACAACCCTTTGCTTAAAAAGGGCTGCGTTCTAGCCCAAGAGCTATGTTGAAGCTTTAGTGACTGGAAACGCATCAGAAGGTCTTTGGTCTGGGGTCAAGCTTGAAAAAAAGCTCCATTCTTTAAAGTTCACCAAATGGTCTTTAAAATACATAAGCAAATGCTGACTCTCCTGACTATACTTAATAAACTGTAGCAATCTCACCTTTTTTATTTTTGTTAAGGCTAGTGTAAAGATCTTTTTCTAGCTCTGCCAAAACGTGTTTGAATGATGATTTTGGGTGTAGTGTAGGATTCACTTTTGTCATCAATTGCAGAAATACTGGCCAATGCAAAAGCAAAGCTGGCAGAAGCCAGATCTCTAGATGGTCTTCCAGGACATTGTCCAACATGAGAACTCAATAATCAACTGTCAAAACCACTCTCAATTCTAGTAATTCAAAAAGTTTGCAATTAATTTTAGAGAATTTATGTAAGTCTGTTTCCCAGTGCTGATGTTCCCATGATTCTGCAGTGTTCTCGTTTAACTTACAAGTTTGCAACCTGTCAAAGACTAATCTTGCTGCAACAGAGGTAACAACATCTGCGAATATTTACAATAAGAATTGGGAGAAAATTCTAAATGTACAGATGTGATCATTTTTCTGTTACAGAAAGGACAACTGTCATACATGCACAAGCACACCTGTGTGTGCACATACAGCCAGTTACCCAAGGGTAGTCTCTGTTTATGAAGATGCCATTACCCAAAACACTTCACAATGCAATTTTGCTTAATCTTTAAGCCTTCTCTTGGAATGAAAACATTTAACCTCTAAAGCTGCTTTCATGTGGAGCAATCTCAGCAGAGGTTTACCTAATTGTTCACAAATGTTAGTCATTATGTTTAGCAATGCCCTCTAAAGATACGGAAAAGCATATGATTTATTCTGAAGGAGGTGCAGTTTTCTTACCATCCTTTTCCTCTGATAGCTTCTCACTTTTTTTATCATTTTCTCTGTTGAGAGCTTTGTCCTTCCCAGTGAGAATTCTGGTAGGAAAGATATCCCCCTTCCAAATGTAACACAGTGATATTTAATTTTTTAAGTGTTGTCCCTTTTTATGGTACCTGTGCAAGCCATGCCAATTTACATGTCAAATATGAGTACAATGTCTTCTGTGTGCCTAGACCACGTGCCACAGATTGAAATATACTGAGCGTACCTAGTGAGAGGTAGAAGAAAACACCATACATTTCACCATAGATTTTAGAGAAATCTCTGACCCTTCCATAGAAAGATACTGCTGCAGTGTCTCCTGACCAGGGAGGAGTCTGGTTCAGGATATTTGCTGCTGTAAGAAAATTCAGTAATACTTCATGTAATGATAAATGAAATACAACATATGAAACGGAATCAATTTCAATTGGTATTTGAGTTGGGAGATCTATGGGCTGTGATCTGTTTACAGGACGCAGGAAACAGTGGGATCGCTGGGGGCCATGGTGAGAGAGGCACGGGAAAGATCCAGTGATCTTTTCTGGTTGGGTGTAAATGTGCTTTCTATTGGAGAATGCATCTTTTCAGACACATTGGTGGCTCTTAATAAGCTTGTTTATAAACCCTAGATGATAGGATATATGCTGAGTGGGAATCCATATAAAAACTCTGAGGGCAGAAGGGCATTTGCACAACCCTTTCTGCTTCTGACATGATAATCTTATGACCCATGTGCTGGACGGCTGCAAGGTTGTGGGGCTTGCGGGGGATCTGGGGGAAATGTTCTATGTCACAGGCTGTTGTTAGCAATATCTGCTGCACCATTCCTCTCTGAAAAACAAATGAAGCCTCTATGGAGTGAAAAGGAGGGAGCAGCATTTTTTTTTTTCAAGTCATGGAAGACAGCAGGCAACAATCACTGCATGTAGATAAGCCTTCTTTGGAAGACCTTTGCTGCTTTCTGCTTTGGCTTTTCTTTTGTATTGACACTCTCCTGCCTTTGAGTGTCCAGTATAGTTTGGTTTCTAAGTAATGAGGAATCAAACCATTCAACTAGCAGAGAAATAAAGGAGATGTTTAAGACTGAAGGGGTTTGCAGATCTTTAACCTGGTTCAGGGATTCAATTTTTGTATTTTAAGACTAAACAGTCAGAACAGACATGTCCTCATAATATTCTGAACCTGTTGCCTGCCAGGGTGGTAGAGGTGAATGATTAAGCCTCATCCACGGTGCGAACTTGTGGCGCTCTGCCACTGTGTTAGTACGCAGTGCACGCTCTCAGTGATGAAATATGAAAACATTTTGAATGGTACTTGGGAACAGGACATAGCAATAAAATTTGCTTTCCACTGTGGTTTACTGCTGTCTCTTGAGCAGCATATGCTAGTGCTTTGCTTGTTTGCTTCATCACTGCCTGTGTTGTCGGGCAAACAGGTTGTCACAGGTAAATCTGCAGATGGTTTTCTTAGCTTCGATCCAATTTATCTAATTTGTAGCTTCCCTGTGACTTCCTGCTTCTCCCCTAACTGTGAGACATAGCAACATTAGAGCCCCATGAAAACACTATGCAGCTCATTTTCAACTAAATTACCCCTAGCATATAATTATAGCTATTAGTAAAGCTCCCTCTGTCTTTCAGCCTTCTCCAAAAAACACCCTTCTCAGGCAAGTCAGGCAAAAAGCCCACAGAGGTTAGTAGCTAGATAGTTAAACAAGTCAATCATTTAAGAAATCTCTCGATGTGACCAGCACAGAGTTTACTGTATGCAATAAGATAATATCTTGCCTGGGCAAAAGAGCTATTTAACAATACTGTTGTTTGGAATTCACAACTGGAGAAAAACAAACTCTTTGTTTTACAGTTTTTATAGTTACCTCTTTGCAGCGTACTCATCCATTTCAATAGTGGCAGAATTCATAAACACCGCTGGAGAGCATTCAGGATGTTACAGAAAGTATCTCTCCAGAAGACAGATGTGGTTACTTCTCTACTTTATGCTCTGGAATCTAAAGGGTTTTTGTGTTTTGTTTGTATGTTTTTTTTTTTTATTTAAATTCAGGTTTAATTTAATTTCATTTAACTGCCAAAAGCAGAATACTTTAAAAGAATTAAATATACAAACCAGTGGGATTTAAATTCTGGAAGGAAACGAGGCTTTTAAAGCAAAATTTGTCTTTCTTTATTGTTGATTCTATACTGCGGTGGGATCCTTCTCACTGTTGGCCCATCTGACCGTCCACGTGGCTGTGTCAGAGTTCAGCACTATTGAGAACTGGCTTGATCAAGCATTCTCAAGGAAAAGACCATTCCTTGCTCCAGGAAAATCCTGTCTAGCATTGTGGAGAAAGCTGAGAAAACCAAAAAATGCAGCCATGTAAATGACTTCAGCTCAAGACACTTGTGTTATTTTCAACATTGGCTCCATGATGGCTTGGTTTAACTGGTTTACTGCTCTTAACTTCTGCACCAAATCTGTTAGCTGCGGGTATTGTGGTGGACTTGTGAAGTGGGTGTTCTGCAGCATACTTCTTGGGTAACTGAAAGATTTGAAAGTGTTGCAGAGGTTACTGGATGGAGAAGTGTTGACTTTCTCTCACATTTTTACCTCTGCCCTCCCACCTACTTCAAAAAGATTTCAAGCAGAATTCTATACTGAAGCAGATTTCTTGCAAACTCCTCGCTTTCCCTGTGTGTCTTTGCATGAGATGATAGGGAGTGGGCAATTATCTTCTGAGGGATATTTATATAGATACTGGCTCTGTTGCTGCATGTATGCTAGTATATATTAGTTCTTTCTTTTTATAGACTGGTGATCTGAAATAGAAGTGACTGGCAAAGAGAAATGTCTTAAGGGACTTGGGCATCTTAGCAGAATACAAAATGTTCCATGATATATATTTACCTACCTAACCAACACATCTTCCATACAATTCCTGTCTTAGGTTTAAGTGGGACTGTTAATTATTCACGCTGGTCTTTTCTCTCCTGATTTTCCTTTTCTAATCATATTTGCTTATAATTATTCTCAAGACAATCACTGCATAGCACAGTTTCTTCAGTATATCCAGTATTTCAAGAGGTGTTTATGCAACCTACCAAGCAGTCTATCATTCCGTGCACTTGGCCTGGTGTTTGTTTATGAATCTCACATTTTGAGCTCAAGCTTGTAATAGCAAATATGGTAGTTTCTGGGGGTGCAGACGTCCCCTTCTCTCAGTGGTAGCAGAGGGACAGTCATTGTAGCACACTCGCTGCTCTGGAACATTGTATGGAATGTGATAAGCATGTGACTTTTCTAGGGGGTAGTTCTTTGTGTAGTTTACGGAACCAGAAAAGACTATTAAGCAGAAAATAGAAGCAACTACCCAGGTAAAAAAAAAAAAAAAAATAAAATTGTTTAACAGAAAAAAGTTAGCCATCCTTTGTCTATGCAAGTAACAATTTTGTGTGAGGAACTTACTAAACCAAACTATAGTTTGCAGAATAGTGAAATTAAGGTTATGTGAATGTGGAACAAGGTTTTCTGTAGCTTGCTCCATAGTTCTTTAGACATCTTCATTGTATTCAAAAGAGCAGGCCTGAACCTGGGCTTTATGTTAACAGCTTTCCTGTCTGCTTGATTACTAGTCTTCTGAGCACCTTGTGTATCCATAAATATGGTTTCTATTCCTCATGGCCTTTGCATAATTTGATGTACATGGAATCTCTTGCTGTACGCAAATCTGGGATAGGACCATTTTATTACAACTGCATCTAGACATTACCATAATCTACCCAAAATTCAAGTCCTGATTACATAAAGAAGTATACAAACACAATCAGTTTCTTCTCCAAAGACTTCACTGAATTCAGTAAACTATTTTCCTCGTGCTTTTGGTGACAGAATCTGTATTAGCCACAGGAGATTATCAACTATAGAGAGATACCACTGTGTAGATGCAAACAGCTAATAGAAAACCAAACCAAGGACGACCAGTTGTTTTACTTGGGAGCTGATGAGGGGAAGCAGCAAGAGCAGGCTGCTGTGGGATGGAAGGGAAGCCGAGAGCAAGGCAGCGTCCTCACCAAGCGTGCCGTCCCACAGTAGCCAAACAAGAAGGGCAGAGCAGGTTTGGTGATAGCAGCCAGGTTCAGCCCACAGTCATTTTGAGATAAGTCTGTGGTGACCCGACAGGCTGGTGGTCATGCTGGCAAGTCAGTTGGCAGCCAGTGTCAGGTCCAGATCAGCGAGGCAGGTGGCTGGCACAGCCATACTTGGAAAACAGGTTATTCAAAGCCAAGAGCCTGAGCTTCCACACAACTCCAGGTGAGTCCCCAAGAAGGTTTCTTTCAGCTCTTTTCCCACCAGTCTGAGCCAATGTTACACAGCTGAACTGTATCAGTTGGCCCTCAGTGCAGGCAACCAGACACACCAGAGAAGGGGAAGAGGTTGCAAAACTCAGGTGCATACAGAAGCCTGACAGGTGGAGGATAAACTAATACTAATGATTGAATTTATAATATAATTTGGAAACAGTCTTGTTCAGTTTCTGCTCTGACAAATGAACCTATTTCTACAGTAGTAACTTGCTTCATCTCCTCCTCCTCTTTGCCCCTTCTCCATGGTTTGCCATAGTTTGTCTTTCTCTTTTTTCCAAAGAGAAAGTCACAGATTTTAATAGTTTTCCCCTGACCTTTCCAGCTCAGCTCTTGAGAAACTCCATATTTTGATGTGCTTATTCAACCACGTCTCTAAACAGCCTTATGCCTTAGAAGAAATATATTGTCTAATTACATCTGTGTGCCATAGGCAATTGAGGATATTTATTTGGGTGCGTAATTGGCCAAAATATTTTTATAAGCATCCTTTATCTTTTGTGCTACCCTTCACTACAACAAGAAAGAGAAGAAATCTAAATGTCATCAGTAAGAGAATAAGTCATTAAAACAATAAAATCCCTTACGTTTGTAAAATAGATAACTCAGTGAAGCGTCTGCTTTCATAGCAAAGTATGCCTTGTTGAACTGGTTGTATCATGTATGCAAGCCTCACACAGTTTTCTTGCTGCAAAAAGTATGAGCAAAGTCTTTCCAAAACTATCTTTTTTTTTTTTCCTAAAATGTTGGTCTCTGAGGTATCTGAATTTAACACAAAATTGAAGTACGTACACCCAAATGATGTTGATATACTAGAATGCAAAGGTTGTATAAAACTTTTTGAAATGTTAAAATAAGGACTGTGTTTGAGCCGGAGATAACTAAATTAATCCCATGAATGAAGGATGGATAGTAGGACAGCCATGAACTACCCTGAAGAAACTTTCACAGCATATAGAATGCCAAGTAACATTTATCAATAACCAGATCCGTTTCTTACCAGGTGCACTGTAAATCTTCCTTGTTGTAGCAAGTCTCCTTGTGCATCCTGCAGCTGGAAAGGCAGAGTTAATATGAAAACCTTGCAATTCCTTAAGAGGTTCAATTCTAGTAAAATTAGGTATGATAAATAGAAGTCTTCCATGCAGACTATGTCGTTCCTTTGCTTACAAAGGAAATATGTAGGAAATACTGTATTTTTACATTTCTCAAAAGTACTGCTAAGCCTTCTGTGAGTGATCAGAACCACATAAAATTACTTCTTTTGTGGATCTCTCTAATTTTTTAAAACATTTGCTTCTAGTACAAAGAAAAAGGACTTAATTCGGGGGGAAAGGTGAAAGTGGAACTAATTTTTGAGTCATTCCTTTGAATCCTGCCAAGAACAGTCTTCACCAGCACATTGACTGCCATTGTGGGTGGCTTGTTCCTAGTCACAGGGGAAAGAATATCTTGCTGCAGTTCAGATGGAGGTGGAGTACTGTTTATTTTGTAACTCTAAGGATGGTTTCCACACTCAGTTATAGGTCAAGAAATGGTATAAATATAACTCCAGAAACTAGACTTCTGTTTTTTTTTTTCTGCTGCGTATGTGCATGTAGCACAAAACCCTGGAGTGTTGCATTGGTCAGGCTGTGCCAAATGTGATTTTGGTTGTCTAGCTTCAGTGAAACCACACGGTTAATGTTTCTGACTGAGCTGCCAAGATCTGGCTTTTCTCATTTGTCTGGGCACGGCCACTTACCCTGCATGTTAGTTGCAGCTTTGTTTGCCTGTGGATTGTTTCTCATGTTTCTTGACCTTGAATGAGAATTTTGCTTCTGCTGTCATCATGAATAGTTTTGAGGGGGGTAGACACAACCTTTTCATCAGCCTGCCTGACCACAGGCAGATGCTTCTTCAATGTAAACCGTAGTGACCTCACCAGGTCTCCGTCTTTTTTAATTCTGTTTACGGTTGATTGTTTTGGTCTGTATTAATGTTCTCTGGACCAAAATAATAGTAGGACTGAATTATTCAATAGCTGCAGTGTACTGGTCTTATACAGATAGATCAGAACTGCACAGAGGGCTGTACAAAGTGTTGCACAAATAATACAAAAGAGGTGGAACAGATGAATTCTCTGGACTCTCCTTCCTCTCAATAAATGTCTAGGTACTTCACTAAAATACTAGTAATTAATCTGCTGGTCAGATCCATAGAATCTACTATAAGAGTAATTATCAAGAGATTCCTGGTCCAAAGTCACCATAGTTATTATCTTACATCTTATTGTCCAGTTGGATGAGATGATCACTGTAGGCCCCTTCCAACTGAAATATTCTATTCTAAATATGAGTTCAGCTGTCTGTATTTTAAAAGACTTGAATAGAGCTGAGCAGATGGGATCTTTTTCATGTCAAAAGCTTCATAAAAACAGTTTAAAAAGATAGGAATTCACTAACAACATGAATTAGTTTTTAATGTCACCACCTACTGTGCCAAGTCCTGTGGCTTTGTTACATACATATCAGCTGTTGCAAAAAAATAATTTTCTTTAAATGCAGAGTTATTTTAGGGCCATTTGGAGTTTGGCCAGAATCCAGCTCTGTCAAAATATAACTAAAAGATTTGATTCAGTAAAGAATTCTTTAAGGAGCTGATCATTTATATTGTTGCTTTCTGCTTGGAAAGAGTTTCTGTTCTGTAATGTAGGTTTGTGTGTAGGGCTGCAGGAAAGTTTTCCTGTTTGGGGTAATGATATCATGTACCACTACTGGAAATGGTGCTGTTGTTTTTTGGGTTTTTTTTAATGTAAATTGCTGGTGTGCCCTCTGTTAGAAGAGCAAAACTAGTCACACTGTGTTTGATTCACTGCAAATGTAGTGATAGTTGTAACTGTATGATTTCTTACTTTACAAAAAAAAAGGATTGCTATTATATCTATAATTATGACTGTGTTTTGCATTGTGACTTCAGATCTTTAACATCATATCTTCAGAGAAGACATCAGGTTTGTGCTCTATTTTGTCACCTGACAGAGGTGAGAGAGACCTTTCTATTGATGTATTTGTTTATGTGTCTAGAGGAGAATGAAGGGGATGAGATGAAGGAAGGCAGGGCGGGAAGAGGGCAGAGCATTCATTGACTCTAAAACCAGAGCTCTGCTGATTGGAGTTTTCTTCCTACGTGAACGTGAGCAAGCTGTTTAGTTGTTGTGTATAACCGCAGTTGCAGGGAGTCCAAGTTATTCCCAGCTTCTGCAGCAGATCATTACTTGCTGGATCTGTTGTTCAGTAATCACTTTGAGCCAAGGAGGCTGAAAGAAGTCTGCTTCATTTGGTGTCTGCTTCCCACAGATCAATAGTGTGGATCATGAGCTTCTGCACCACCTGTCAGCCAGGTCCAGCCGGTTCAGGAGAGCTACTTCTATCAGGGAGCACTTTTCTGTTGGCTTTAAAAACAGCTTTTACAACCACAGATGCTGGACATAGATTTGTGGATTATTAGCTTGAAATTGGAAATATGAATCTGATATACAACAAAAGTACTGTTGTCAAAAATCATAATTAGAGCTACTGTACATACATGTTTTCAATGTCTTTTTTTAACCCATAAATCTTATCTGCTAGAATTGGAGCATGTGGGATGTTTGCCCAGGCCGCCTGGAAATCCTTGGTATATCCACAGAATTGTGCAGATGACCTATTCCTATACAGTAAATTACTCATATTCTGATGTGTTAGATTTCCTGTCCAGATGGGTGACCTGTATAACACATGTACAAATTTGGGAAATTCTAGAAAATAATATCATCTATGTATTGAAAAAAACTGTATAAAGGTCAGTGGATATTATTATCCCTTTTTGCTGAATTGGGAGATGGCAGTGTGTCTCATTTGAAAGCTACTGTTGTATAGGAGTTGTTTTTCTGCCTGCTCTTGGTTCATTCTCACATTTTCTGAGGTACATTAAAGATCTGTTCAAACAACTGTGCCGATAAAAATGCAGAAGAGCTACACTATACAAACTAAATGTGCTATATAACTGTATGGTGTATTACCATTATGTAAAGAAAGATACCATAAAATCTTTTATTTTCAACAAATTCATTCAAAGGTGAAATCTTTGAGGTTTCTTCAAAGTCAACACAAAAAATGAGGGCAATTTTTTTTTTTTATTAAGCAAGCAAACGTTGGTGAGAATACCCATAGTTATTAATTATAAAGGACTTCTAATGACCTTGAAAGTTGGAGGGTGTTTTGGTTTTGTTTTTTTGGTGTTGTTTTTTTTTTCTCCTTATGACAGAAAGATAGAGAATGTAGTTATCTCGGAAAAAAGAAATGATTAGACAGGCATGATCAGAGATGAGGGAGCACCCACGGGACAACTTCACAAGCCTTTGCTCAGTCAACCCTGCAATGAAGTGCAACCTTGTGGAAGTAAAAACACCCGAGAGGCAGAGGCAAGGCACATCCCAAACCTGAAAGTCTCTTAAGTCTTCTATAGGTGCAGCTTCATGCTAAAATACTTAAACGTTATCCTAAATGCAAACTGTGATTTGTTGCTGAACTTGCCAAAGCATATAAATTCTGCGTAAAATCAAATGCATTTTTATTATAGCACAAAGATAAAAGTATATACAATTAAGCAAACTGAGTTTCATTGCTCTGGCAAATGAAAGCAGGCAAGGACTCGTGACTAGTCTGAGTTAATGTTAGCTTGAACAGCATATAGGGATCACTTCATAAGGTAAAAAATTAAAAGGTTGCTTATAGAAGGTGTCAGATATTTGATTTGGCTGTTTTCTATATCTCTTAAAGTGAATTATCACTAATATTTAAGGATTTGCAGACTAGATCAAATAGTAATTTTTTGTTAATGTTTCACATAAACCCCCTCAAACTATTTTGTGATCAGAAAACCTATTAATACTGTATCTATTTAAATAAATAAAAGGCTAGTGCATTGATACCATCTAACATATGAAAAAGATTTGTTGAAACATGGCTGGATACTGGCAAGTGTATTTTTTATATTCTTCAGGGAAGTGGGCAATGTGAATGTGACAATGACTTGGAGATGTGCTGGTTCCACGATTGCTGGTGGGATCAGACTGTGTGATGCAAGTGTTAGTTTGCCAAATCTTGAGTATGCAAGGGCTGTTCACTCACTGCGGTGAAATCAACGGGTCTGCTTCTTTCTGTGTGGGCAGCGATCCTAAAGTCTTTGCTTACGTGCCTCTATGTGTAGAGACCTTTACAAAAAACTGAGGAGTATTTGGTCTTACTGAACCAGTGGGCAGTGATCCCACAGTCAGAAGGAGAACTGGGACATGTCCAGCTCCAAGGAAGAGTTTCAGCGAGTATCAGAAGTGAGAGGGAAAGTAGTCGTCATAATGCAGAGACATTGTTACAGATATTTGGTTATGACTGAGCAATTAGAGAAGATTTATACTGGATGTCACGCTGAATCCAGCAGTGAGCCCCTAACGGCAGTTAGGTAGCCAGCTTCCCACTAAAACAGGCGTGACATTACCCCGGGAGCCTCCAAGGCTGTTCTGCACCTGGTATCCCAGGTGTGCTCAGGGAATGGAGCGCCTCGTGGTGCTGGATGCTCACCTCGTTGTGCGTTGGTGCGTTACCCATTTCTGGGTAGACTTTGTCTCCACAGGCAGATGGTAATTCAGTGGTGTCAGAGAACTCACTCACTGCTTGGTGCTGATATTTAGTTTCCTCAAAAAACGAGCATTTGAATTTAATTTCAAAAAGAATTACATGCGGGTTTTTGCTACCTACTTGAGACGTAGCGGGCTGTTTGGTGTTATGTATATTCCATACAGATTTGGGATTTTGGAAAAATTTAATAATACATTTTAATTAAATTTTATAATGGCTTCTGTTACTGGATCCTGCACTGACACCCAAAATGTCATTGGAAATAAAACTAATGCTCAGTAGGCAGATCAGAAACAATGTCCAGTCCAGACAGAGATATCTGTAACTGTTAGGTGGTTGGTGGTTCTTCTGTTACAGACCTTCAGCAAAAAGATCTGCTTTTGCAGCTTCCTTCCCAATTATAGTCTGGCATACAGATGGAGCAAAATGATTTGACTTTGTATTGTAAAGCTGTTAGTAACTGTTTAAATTCCCATGCTCAAAGCCTTTTAAAGGTTAAGAAAGATTGCACATGTACTTGCGTGGGGAAGTTGGTGTTTGCTCTGATGGATGAACTGCCAAAGGGCATCCTTTGCAGTAAAATTGAACAAATGGATATGATAAAGGCTGGCATACTTTTACCAGTGGTTTGTATAGTTAGAGTTACCATTTTGTTGTTCAACTGTAGTTAGGGAATATAAGAAAAGAGGAAAGTTGCTTCTCCTTGGGCTGAATATATCAAATAGTGCCTGAGTGGCACTCATTAGTGCCTTTCATTAGACAATAGAATGAAGGCCAATTAAAAAAGTGAATTTTTACCTAGAGGTTTCTTCTAGCAATGTCTGTTTTGTATGTAATCATGTTTGGTTACAGAATTAGCAGCAAACTTGATTATTTGCCATCACCTTTTTAAAATATTTGTCCCTTTCATCCATGTGATGTCTGCATGTCTGTTGAAAACTTTTGGCAGCTTTACTTCTTACATAAGTTTTTTTTTTTTTTTAGGCAGGTACTTGCTGTCTACAAGAACGTGATGGTTAAAACTGTCTAATTAAAGTGTATCCTCTGTGCTGGTAATTTCAGAGCTGGCCTAGCCAGTTTTGCTTTCAACAGATTTTTTATTTTCAGGCTTAAGATAGGTTGCCTAAATCTTTGGCTTCTAGATAACTGTCATCTTTAAAATAAAACTAAGTATTTGAAATTCATATGAAGTTAGAATAGAAACAACTTCTCTTCAAACTGATGTGTACAAAACTCTATATATAAATTTAAAGCAAACACGTGTTTGCTCCTTTGAGCTTGCTGACACGTGTTCCGCATGGTGTCTGATACGTGCTCAAGGGAGCATCATTTTCCGTGCTCTACCATTGCTCGTATTACATGCTTCCATCGCGAATGAATGTAGGGGAATGCGGTAAAATAGAAATACGTCCCTGCACATTAGCTGCGCAGGTGTTTATTTGCACCTGCACCATGCTCCAGAAGCATCTTTCGCCCAGCCTCAGGTATATGGTGCTACAGCCAGATTGTAGAATTCACCTGGCAGACATTGTAAGTTTTAGTTTTGCTAGAAACAGGGGGAAGATATCAATGTCCAGTGGCTCAGCAAGTGTGACAGCAGCATTATATTTTCATGTGTGTGTGTAGCTTGGGTCTCTGATCTACGCTAACATCTCATTGCTGTACAAAAGCGACTGGAACATTACTGCCCAGTGGCTGAATTTTGTGAATTACTGAGCATGAGCTTTGAAAGTATACAGCTGTTAATGCCACCTTTTTTATTGACAAGTTCTGCTTTGGAATGTCACTTACTGGAAATGCTGGCCGCTGTGAGAGGGCGTATGCGTGCCTGTAAAACCCTCTGCATGCTGGGTTCACTTAGATCATGTATTGTAAATGCTTTGCTAACATTTTCATAAACTTTTTTAGTTTCTGAGGTACGTGTGCTCACTGCAGCACCCTGCTGACTCCCCTCTCAGAACGGATTGGTGCTCTGGATGGAAAATCAGAGCCTTTACCACGTATGCAATGAATCCTGTAGGTATGCTTACAAGTGATGATCACTATTAGCTATCAGATCATCATCTGCTTAAGATGCCAGTCAGCAGGGGAATATGAACTTGCTGGAATTACAAAATACAGTATGGATGAGGTGCAGGCATCGTGCCCAGGATTGAGCTGAAATTTTTGGCAGATCTTGCGTGATCCTGTGAAAAGGCATCAGGATGATCACAGATCCTGAATATGAGTCTCCCTCATGGTGGAAGTGCGGGAGGTGGTTGGTCTGGGAAGGGCTGTGAACAGGATGAAGGCTGGAAAAGGCAGGGCCATTTTTCTGAAGGGATCCCCTGGGCAGGAGGAGCCGTTGGTGGGAGAGGACAGTCTTGGCTCTGACACGTGAGGAGCAGAAGGAGCCGTGGAAGCAGCTCTGGCTGCACCAGGCTCTTGTGGTTGTGCTCTCCCCAGCAGCATTCCAAAATGCTTTATGCCAAAGGCTTCATTTTCTTTCTGGGTTTTCAACCTGTCCTGGCAATGTGTGCAGCTTGAATAGCCAAATACACTTTATCAGGAATCTCACGCGCAGAAGAAAATGAGTCCTTTCTGCATTCAGTTACCATGTCTCTAATGGAGTGGCGAGGTGTTGGAGCAAGGCCAGCTCTCCCTGCCAGAACAAACAATGCTGGGGCTGTGGAGCTAACCTGGCACTGTGTATTTACTTAAAGGTTTAGCACTGGAAATGCATGAACAATTATGACTTCATTTCCTAACTGGAGTGCATTTTGTGATTACAGAAGAGAACACACCAAATGGGACTTAGTGTATTTGGGGCTGAAACATGGTTTTACACCATGAAACCTACTCTTTACAGAAGAGTCGACTGAAGACAAGACAAAGCAAAGTTTTCACCATAATTGTACCTTCTACAATGAGATTTATCTATATTAAAGAAAGTTGCCTGAGTTTGTAGTAAATATAATTCAAACCACCCTTTCAAATTATATAGGTTATTGTCTCTATTGTAAAGCAAGACACAATGTTGCTCTAGAGATCATTTTATCTACTTTCATTTGTATTTTTTATTTTGTCATATTTTTTGCTTAGCTTTTTCTGTGTAAAGACTTGCTTGTACCTTCTGAAAGTTGGAAATTGTGACATGAAGCGGTTGTAGTGGTAGATGAAATAGAAAATGTTATATTTTGAGATAGAATGCATTTATCAGAATGAATTATTTATTTCAGTCATATATTTATTTACTTATCATCCTTTTTTTTTTTTTTTTTTTGGTGGAGAAGCCAAAGAAAGGTGATAATGTTCCCGGATGTTTTTAGTTTTAGTTCAGCTATTTACGTGCAAATCTTTAACTTTTCCTCCTCGATTTTTATCTTCCCTGTAAACTGCTGAAGTGAATGCTGCATTACTCCTGCAGGTGACATCAGCTACAGCAGCATGAGTGGATGTGACTTGTCTCTGAAATTGCTTGGAAATCACTGTTATCCCGAGGCTCTTTATCCCTTTATCCCCCCAGGAAAAAATGCGTAGAATGTAACTGTATTTGGGACTGCTGCAAGTAGAAACTGAGGTGGTGTACATTTGGTTTCCAAGTAGTTTATTACCAGGCAATGCAAAACCTCAAGGTCTCAATTTAAAAAAAAAAAGAATAATGATTTTTGTATGGAGAAATGCTCTGTAGATGGCAGCATTGATGAGGCCTTACTTGCTTTCACTCTCAAGTGAAAAGCAGCAAAAGTGTGGTTAACTGAAGGCATTTTCTTAGTAGGTTTTTTTATACAAATATAGAAGTAGCACTTGGCATTTTGCTTACATAATAAATTGAAGTTGCTTCATAGTCCAGTGAGGTTCATTTTAATGCTATAGCTACTGTAGGTAGAAAGTTTTTGGTAATTTACAATTTCCACTTTTAGTGGGACACATCTTTTTTCAAACTGCATATGATCATTTTTATTTTTGAGGCATTAACTGATCAGTTATTGGTCCTCTTATATGGTTAGATATATTCTGAAAGATTTTCTGGCTTAACTCCTTAAATAGCTCTACATAGTGTATGATCACAGGCATCATGATTGTACTGCCTACTCCTGCTGAATTCTTTTATATATATCAAGACATTTTTCTTGCTAAGGATCAAATAAGCTTTATTAGGAAAAGAGAGAGTACTCATTTAGTAACGTAGCATACTAACTCAGAAGTCACATATCACGTACATGGAATTTTTAGGTCCCTGAAGTAATTACGGTTTCCACACTCCTTGTTTGTCTGCACTGAACCTTAGCTTCTGTCGGTGCTGGTCTTTCATGAAGCAGCCACAGGGTTTTGTAAGGGTACAAGGGAAGTGAGGTTTTAAAGGAAGGGACAGCAGTTGTTTAAAATATGTTGACTTATTAAATAGATATTTACTTAAAAGGTGCATGACATTTTAAGTTCCAGGACACTGTAAAATGCCCTCTTTATATCAGTCGTATTTGCCTTTTCATTCATCTTGAAAATCTATAGTCAGGACTCTGCTTAGCAATAACATCAGTGGGGCAGCCAGCATTTAGTGGTGGCAATGATGAAGAGCAGGCTGAAGTTAGTTGATTTTCCTGTCATCTGTTTGGAAGAAATAGTCTTCTTGCTTGGTGTCGTCAGTTTCTGCATATAGGGTAGGGAACCATGGTGATAGTGTTTGATGGTTTTTGGATCATCTGAACACTACTGTGTTCTTAATATTATTCCTAAACTTTAGCAGGGTTATCAAAAACTATAGCTGCTTCTGTTCTTTTGGATGCCTACAACTGCAAAAAGTTGCACCCTTAAGTGTGTGTTGGAAAAAATACTGAAAAAAATGCTGAAAAGATGAAGCAAATTTTTTTTTATGGTTTCAAGCTTCAAAATTCACACAATTATATTTTCAGGGGAGAATCTTAATTATTGTGCATTGGCAGTTACACTTGCTCTAAAGTACCGGTTTTGAGAATACAAATGAAATAACAAGTAATAAAGTTGGAGGTAGGAAAGTGGTCAGAGTTTTATGATTAAAAAATTGTCACTTGGCTGTAAAATCTTACATACATTCGTAATTAATTTGATTGTTTTCCTCACTCATTTCTGATTTTCAGTGCATGAATTGAGAAATAGAAGTCTTGATACTCAGAAGCGTGGACTGTGTGCAAAGCCAAAACCGTAGCTGGAAGTTCAGTATTGTTTCAGGGCTCCGGGGCTGCAGGCTGGACTTTAGGCCAGTTTCGAACACGGCTGCGTGTTGCTCAGTACATTGCTTTTGCCCCTGGAAGATACTTCTTACCTTGCAGGGTATTGAGAATTAATTTATTTGTATCAGTAAATTGCTTTGAAACTATTGACAGAAGAGTCAGAAGACTGTCAGAAAACTGAAAAATATGAATTGTTGTTGCAATAGAAGCGTAATACTTTAATCACTGATGAAAATGCTTAGAGCGTGACGCTCCCTGAGAATTAAGTAGGAATGTTCTTGGCTTCCTAGCATATTAACATGCTAAACAGTCTGCTTATGCTTTCATTTACAAGTGAGGCAGCCTAGATATTAGCCTCAAATAAGCCTGAAGCTGTTTTGATGACTTTTCAATCAATGGGAAAAAATATAGATATGAAGGTAAAATCAATAGTAGCAGCTGCTCTGCCACAGCACCACAGAATGGACTGAGTAGCGGTGATGTACAGAGATTAAAAATGAAAAGCCTCCTCTTCAGATATGTAGAAATCACTACTACAAAAGGTGTTAATGAAGTTGTATTAATAATAAAGCAGGATTTAGGATTTCGTCCTAGTTCTGCTTTGATGCCTACATGAACTTTCTGACAGTGATTTTGAGGAAAGATTTAACTTACAGTGACTTTTTTTTTGCCAAATTAGATCTAACATAATTTGGTAAGTCATAATATCTTCCAGTTCAGAGCAGATATTAGATGGCTACTTCATTTGCTGTTCCATTTCTATCAACTGCAATGAAGTCATCTTATAGACTCTGCTTAGTTTCTGCTGTTAGTTCCTGCATTATGCAAGCTACTAAAAAGCCGTATGAATTAGGGAGAACCTTTTATGTACAGTTGAAGTGACACAAATGCACAATCCACAAATAAATGAACTTCAGTCGCCTATTGTCATGATAACTTCTTTATTTTTACATGCTAAAATATGGAATATTTTATTTGTTATAATAAGCCCTATTTTTTGTTAGTCTGTTGTGTTCCTTTTAGTTTGCATAAGCCTTCCTGGCTCTGAGAGCAAAGGTTTTTTAGGTGATCGCGTGTATGTTGGTGCAGAACACTTGTGCTCCTGGCCTTTTCCTCTGAGACTGCATGTTACCCCGAGTAAGTTTCGAAGCATATGTTGGGAGCTGGATTTTGTCAGCTGAAAAATGAGCTAGCATCATGCACTCTGCATATTGAAGCCCTCTCGGTATAATCTACAGATACAGAAGAAGCATTATATTTTCTCATCCAACCCTGTGTATTCTCCTGAAGTCTGACCTGCAGAGCCCTGTTCTAAAATTCCTGAGATAACAGTACCTCTGGGGTCATTCAGTTTTGCACCTTGTATCTGTGAGCCAGAAGTGTTCAGCCCAAGGGATTAGGTGCTTGGAAGTGCACGGAGACCTTCAGATTTTTCCAGTGGAAAGTTCTGGTTTAACTGGTCATCAAAAAAAAAAGGTGTTCTATTTTGTCTAATGGGCTAGTGATTACCTCTTTCTAAGACAGTTTTTATAGCGTCTGAAGTATTTTAAGGTCACAGGAGAGAAACAGCAGCGAAGAGGAAGAGAATCTCAGAATGATTCTAGAGAGCACTGGTCCTGTTAAAGTGATGCTCCCTCTACATACCTTGCATGATTTTAAGGCAAAAGAAGAACCCTCTAATATTGGCAGAGCTAATTACTTAAATCAATTAAGATGGGATTTCCACTATTTATATATTAGGCACTAATAGCTTTCTGCCGTTGTTTCCTCAGCACTCTATCAGTATTATGCAAGAAAAAAGTAACTCTTCATTCACTGCAGTGATGCTTGCCCGCTGCCGTGCGAGGATGGTGCAGCAGCTGTGAATCACCCTTGTTCTTGGGGGCCATCTGGCTTTCATAATTTCACAGTTTGCCTCTCCTGAGATGGACTTCTATTGTTTCTTTTTTCATATTTCCTTCCTAATCTTTCTACTCTGACCATGTTTTACATCATATGCTTCCTTGTTACTTTAGATATTTTACCATCACAGTGATTTAATGGACTGCAGTGGAGACCAGAACTGAGAAGCATTACTCTAAGTGACAGAGCATTAGAATTTAGATCTAGATTTTTAGCTCAGTACTCAGTCTTTGAAGTCACTGCTTCATCTTGAAATACAGCTTAAAATAGCTACCAAATAGGGAACAAGACAGTTAATCTAAGTATTTAATGTGGAATGATGGAGATAGGGGGAAGAAGGAAATTGGGGCTCTCTGACGGCGTGTGACACATTCCCATGGGTCAGTGTGACAGCAAAGGGCTGCTGACGCCTCAGTGGAGGACTAGGCTGTCACAGGGCACATGAATGCCATGACAGAAGCAAAGGTTTTGTCTGTCTATTTGTAGCTGTCTCTGAAATAAATTGGAAAATTACTGACTTTTACACTTGAGAGGGAAACAGGTATAAGAGAAAAGCTAAATTTTTGTCTGTGACTCATATTACTCTTCTGTCACAGCACAGAGGAGGACTTCTATGCCAGAAAGAGCTAGACACTGCCATTTCTCAGACCACACAGCTTCTCTCAATATAAAATGAGGCATGAAAATGTTATATCTTGATAATAGACTCTACTTAAATGTGAAATGTGTCCTTGGAGCTCATTTTTGTAGTGCGGTACTCTTTCCGTGCAAGATACCCTTTTGTAAAATAGCTCAGGCTTCCATTAGTGCTTCTGGACCTTCGCTTCTGGAACAAATTTTTTTTTTTAAACATTAAACACTCCTTCATTGGGATGAAAGGGGTGTGGGATACCTTCACTTTTAAGTACATGCCTTGACACACTGACTGTTGAGTTTGGCATTGCCACGTTTATACCACAGCACAGTAAGTTGAAGGATTTTGTATGGTTTTATGTGAAGGTCTCAGTCTTTCATGTGTCCTTTAAAACAAATCCTCTAAAGAGCGTATCTAATAGCAAGGAAGGGATAATTTAATATAATTTAGTAAGTTGACCTTGGTGAGCATTTTAAGTTGTTAGTTTTCCCCATCCCTTCCTATTTAGCTGGACAGCAGTAACGAGTAGAAGATGTGCAGTAAGAGGCTGCTGAAGTTGATTTCGTTTTAAAGGTGTCTCATTTTTCTTTGCTTATTTTGGCTACATCCTTGATGCCCACACTCTAGACAAAGATTCTCTCATCAGAACTTATCTTTCATTAGTTTGTCAAACTGATCAGGTTCTCACTACTTCTAGCAGTGCAAAGAAGTAGGTCAGGTTTGCATGACCTGATGAATGCAAGCATTAATTATATCTTCATTAAAAGAATGAAAATTTTGATGGGTATTAGTCTGTAAGAATTGGACAGTTGAGTTGATGCGTGTCCTAGATTGCAGATTGCATGAAGTAACTTTGAAAGAACAGAGCTCCGAGCACTGAAGGAGCTGAGGGTTCTGATCCGGTTCCTGCTTTGGACTCATCTGAGTTACGGAGATGATTTACCAGCCCATGTAGTTCTCTGTGCTTGCAACAGCAGGTTTGAATGAAGCAACATGAAAAAAATAGCAACACAATGGCTGGATTATCTCTTGTTGGTGACTCCAGACCACTCTCCAGTGAACGTTTACTATACAGCTTTCTTCTGGGATTTGAGAGCTATATAACTGTACACGTCTTGATGTCAGTATTAGCCTTTCACATCAGTGAGTCTGAAAAGGCTTTTACTACAAAGCTGAGACTGCCGAATCACTTCCAATTAGAGCTGATACGATGTTAATTAGCCTGATGCTGCTTGGTAAGCTGTTTAGCACTTTTGTCTCACCTATAATATGTGCTGGGGAACTGTGACTTTTCCCTTTGAGTGAGCTGGTGAGTTTCTGGAAGTAGTAAAACTGCCTTGAGATTTAGTCTGATTATGTGAGGACGGATTTCAGACAGGCAAAATTTCTCCTGCTTGTGAAGCCCCGTGATCCATAGCAGGTCCATTGTTTATAATCTAAGTGAAAATTCTCTGTGAAATTGTCACATAACACTAATGTGTTTACCTACATGTTCAATCTAGAAAAAATGAATATGGAACTATGTGCAAAGCAGCTGAACTAATGCTGGGTTTATTCTACATTTCCTGTGCTTTTAGCTATGCAAGTTCAATATAGACTTAATTGCTATATATGCATTTTTTGCATATATTCATTCTTTTATGGAGGTGATGGATATCTTGGAGTTGGCACTAGCACTTAAGATTTTGTTACCTACTGAAAAAATTTCAAGTGACTTCAATATTAATAGTATGAGAGAAGCTTAAACACTTAAACTGGTTGAAATCTTTACATGGTGCAGGGTTTTAAGGCAAATAACCTACTAAGTGCTTGGATGGCTGTTCTGACAACTTTGAAGTGTTAAAGTTTGTCCTGAGAAAAATCATAAGATTACTCCAAACAGAGAGCACCTGCTTATTCACGCATGATCACCTAGAATGAAGCTAGGAAAATAAAGCGTATATTATATCATGTGAGCCTGCTGTCTGAAACTAGACTGATACATTGCCACACATTCCTTAACTAAACAAAACTAACTTAAATTCCAGTTGTGTCTACTAAAAAAGCCCGGAAGTTCCTCCATCCTCATCTATAAAATAATAAATATCTGGTTTTATATTCTCCATGAGTAATGGCTAATAGCTATTCCATATCTTTAATATGCAAGATGTGGTTTTTAGGCTTTTACATAGTTGTTATTATCGAGGCAGCTTCAATAGTTCACCTGTTTGATTTGTCTTCCTGGGAAAGTCTTTGACAGTACTGTCTTCTCAACCTTCTGAAATGATGCTGGGGTTTTGCTCAGAAGGTCAGATAAACTTACATATGCAGCAGAAACCTCATATGACATGTCAGCCCCGGAATGGCAATTTTATATGTATTTTTAGAGAGCTATGCATGTCGGAGGAAATGTAGTTTAAATATTTGAAAGCTTTTTCTGGTCATCAGCTAAATCAGTACTATTGTATTTTTAATAGGGAGATGTATAAAAATTAAGGAGTACTTGCTGATTTGTTAATTCATATCGGTTAGCATATTTACATGTAATTTGAAAAAGTTTGGTAGCATGTTAATGGAAAAGGCTCAGTAACTAAGCATGGAAGCCGTATCCTGAGCTGAGCATTGAGTACAGTGAATGTGGTGCTTTCTGTTTAATTAGCTTTAAAATGTCCCTGCCTTGAGGGAGCTACGTAAGAGCCAATAAAAATACATACTTGATAGATTCATAGAGCTCATGACTTTTGAATGAAAAGACATTGGTCCTAGGACGCCCTTTTTCATAAAAAGCTTTATTAGATACTCAGGAATGGTTTTGTAGCACTGACAAAGTAATTTGGTGTATTTATGCTCAGTAGGTATTTTTGCTTGGATTGGCATGGCTCTTAGTTTAGGCCTGTCACAGAATTGCCTGGTGAAAATGAGAACTGACATTTCACGTGACCACATGGTAACTGTGACTATAATAAAACAAAGATCTCAGCTTTGCCTCCTTTTGAGCAAAGAAATAATAATAATTTAAAACCCCACTCTAAAAGTCTCAGAGGAGTTTTGCACTGCTATTCAGCAGTCTAAGATTATAATTTACACAAACATTGATGCTGGTGATCAAAACCCTTAAATTACAGGAATCCCAGAAAAAAAGCAGTTGTAATGATTCGCTATTGCTGTGCCACTGTTCATTTTGAACCTTTTACCCTGTGCTTCTGAAAATGCCCAAACAGGATGTCCATTCCTGTTTTGCAAGAGATAAATTGTATAGAATTTCATGAAGTCTCTTTGGTTTTGAGAAAATGCAATGCTCCAGTTAACGATGGCGTGGTCAAAACTTCCCCCCAAGCTCTAGTCCTAGGACCTGTTGGCCTGGCAGCTGCCCCGATTGCTGCTTGTCCTTGGCACTGAGGAATCACCTCCATCTGATGCACTCTTAGGTGGAGATCTCAGCAGGGAAGCATCAGGTAATACAGCTCTTAGGAGTAACTTACGTAGAAGCTGTTAACTTGCAGGGAATGGGAGACTGGGAAAAGAAACAGATCTGCTGGGTCCCAGGCCCGTGCAGCAGTCATTAAAGTGGTTTTCTTTTTTTAGTCATAACTCTCTTTTTTGGTCATCTTATTTTCTTACCATATTGGTCCATTTGTTTGAAATCCTACCTCTAAATTATATTTCCCTGGGAAGCAGGGATAAGAGCATAAAATTCATGAGTTTAGGAAAAAGAAACCCTGAGTTATTACAAATAATCTAAATATTGCAAAGCGGATGCTTTCTCAAGGAGTCAGAGCAATATGTGGAAGATGAGCAGTGCTGGGTCCTAGTACTGTTCTGAGTATCACGTTTTGTAAGGTCGTATTAGTAATTTATTTAAACCCTCCATGCCTCAGATTAATGCTGACTTTTCCTTCCTGTTGCTTACAAATCATCTTTATTTCATTTGTGTTGTTATGTACAACACTGAAAGGAATTCTCTTAACTTCACTTTTTTGCTTCCTTTATTTCATTCTTTGCTGAAAAATGCAAGAGTCATTTTATTAAAACAGTCTAAAGAGCGTTACTCATGTTTCTGTAAAAATATTGAATATTTGGGAGTCTGCTGATAAAATATAGATACTATAAATACATTTTGTGATGTGACAACAGCTAAATGTGCTGCAGGCCTGGTAAACCTGCGTTGAGGATGGGCTCGCAAACTCCAAGCTTTATTTAAAGGGAAGCCCGTGCACCAGGGGGCTGGTGACTTCTGCTGTTGTCAGATTTGATGGCAAGTGCTGTAAAATGCCATCCAGCATGGAGCACAGAATGGTTAAAAATTGTGGCTCTTTGGGGATCTCCCCTGTTCAAGCAGTCGTTGTTGGATGGGCAATTCTCTAACTGGCATGGCAGTTTTTAGTAGCGGAGTAGAAAGTGATATTTGTATAATAGCAAGTCACATCAGACTCTTCTGCTCAGATGAAGTTGGGGAAGACTCCAGCATGACAGGTGTTACACAGATTTTATCAGGGGCTCGGTATAAATAAGCTGGCATTTACTGGTAGGGAAAGACAAGCAATAAATAAGGATAGTGAATGCCCAGAAATATTCTTATCAAATTAAATGAAGTGAACAGTATTTGCTAACTGAAGATGCTGAGTGGCAAGGAAGGAAATCCGTTTTAATCGCCTGCTTTCACCCAGGCGCGGTTCAGTCCGTTTCCTGCTGTTGTGTACCAAACATCCGAGTGGAGAGTGGACGCTGTCAGCTGATGTGTCCTGTCTAGCCCTGGCTCCCAGCATACTGTAGAAGTGCTCATCTCTTCACCAGCTGCCATCGTAAGAAGATTGGTGGCTGAGAGAGGGGCATGTCTTAGTGCAAAAAGGGCACAGCAGAAAAGACGAAAAAGTGAGATGAACGTAAAAGACCCATTCTGATATTTTGCCCAAGAAATCATGTCTGGTATTCATCTGTATTTGTAGCTAGAGCGGGTGTCTCTTCAGAGCATTGGGGTGTTGGGTTTTTTTGTAAGTACTTGCTAATCGTTTACAAGTTGACTAAAAGGGATCTTTTTTTTTTTTCATTTTAGGCTTGAATGAGTTTGGATGTAATTTCTCTCTCAGTCCCATTATTTTTCTTTTATATATTAAGGAGTTTGAAAGTCAATGTCTGATTGTTGTATACTGGATACTTGCCACAACACAGTCTCCAAGACTTTAATTACAGTAACATTTTCAGATATCTTTTATTACAGTATGCAGCCAACTTTTTTTTTGGTGAAGAAATTGCTCTCAGTCTTTCTGGAAACAATTAAAAGTGTAATTAGCAGAACTTGGCTTACAGGCTGCTGTACAAGAACTGTACAGTACGCTGTACTCCTAAGATTAGGAGTTTTGGCGTAAATTCTTTGTTAGGAAAAAAAAAATGCTGCTTTTTCTTTTGGGGAATGTCAATTGTGAGTAGCAGTAGCTAAGGATAGAAAACCCAAAACCAGTATAACGGGTTTATATAATGGGTGAACTGCACAATACAAGAACAGTGAGAATCCTTAGGTCAGGTCTGAATGAATCACTCGCAACTCCTCAAATCATGAAAGATTAAACACTTCATGTACTCTATAGAGGCTTTATTAATGGTCAAAGGATAGGAGGAGGAGAAACACAAGATTGAAATTCGAGACTTTCTGAAGAATTGGGAGACTACCTGCTCCTAGTTAGGTACTGGCTCAAAAATTAATATCTGTTTGGGCAAAATAAAGAAGTTATTTGTGCTTCAGAGGAAACTGTCTTAAAGTTGATAAAGCAGTCGCAAAAGTAGTATGACAGGTGTAGGTAGAGGCTATGAAAAACAACATAAAGAAGGGAAGTGACAGCAGTTTCTCCCCACCTTCCATCCTCTAAGAACTGCACAGAAAACGGCAATCGGTCTCCATGCTGATGGTGTGGAAAAGCTGCAAGCTGGGATATCGAGTAGTGCTTTGTTTCAACATACTTCCTGAGGCTATTGTGAATGTTTCACAAATACCCAGACAGGCCATTTATGCATGTTCTACATTAATATTTTTCAGTTTAAATAACTTTTATGAATATTAGTTATATGAAAATGTAAACGTGGAACGTATGACAATTATAAAAACAGAGCACTTCTGTTTAAATTTTTCAGTTGGGGTGCTCCAGAATTTTGAGATTAGTTTTTCATCCCAATTTAAAATGGGAATTTTTCTTTCCCTCAAGTTTTTGATGGGATGTGGAAAGGGCTTCCTACTGATCTGTATGTTTTCAGGATCCATTTTAGTAGTCTAGGACCAGGTATTTCCTGGGCATGTCTGCATAGCGCAGTGTCACAGCATGAAGAGAGACCCTAACTAGTGTGAGTGTCAGGTGAGTAAAACTACTTCAAAAACTTTCCTGCCCCTCCTTGGTAAGGTCTTCCAGGCAGGAGCTCTACTGTGTTTATTCCTCCTGCCTTCAGCAGCTGATCTTGATTTACCCTTACAGCTGTCGTAATTACAGTTAAGAAGGTACAGAATATTTTTAGTCTTCTATCATCAGGAGTCAATCACACGGTTTTCAAGAGATGTTTATTCTCTTAGTGGCTACTTAGAATTTATATCTATTTTTCAGAAAATAGGTAAGTTAAAACCAGAAGGTTTCATGGTATAAAGCTGTAGTCAGTCAGTACAATCAGGAAATTATCAATAGAGAATAAAAAGCACTTTGTGTAAATAATGCATTTTATGCTTGAGGGTGCAGAATAATTAAATAAGGGTTTGAAGTTTGATAACTGAAAAATATTTTCACTGTCTGAATCTATCAAAGGTCCAATTATATATAACTAGCACCGGAAGCAAAGCAGAGCAATGAAAGTTTCCTGCCATTTGACAGTCCAAAAATCCTGTGCCATATTGATCTAAGTACAGGATTATTTTTATGTAGTGAAATAGTTTACATAGGAGGTAGGGCCCTAGTCATGAGGATGTTGTTAGTGTATATAAAGTACACTTCAGTTTTGTAAGTGAAAATCCTTCTTACTTTTTCTTGTGACTAGTGCATGTTCTGGGTACAATCAGTTGCTTCTGGATAAAGGAAGTCACTTGGTGGACTTCACTTCCAAGAGATTAATCTGTATTTCATTTCTGTATTTCAAGTTTGGGCTTCTAAGCATCCCAGAAATTAAAACAGAAGTACAAAACTTTATATTTTACGTTAAGGAGCAAGTAATTTATACCAAACCTTCTGCTTGAGCCGATGCCTCTGTAGATAATTTTTTTCACTTAGCTTGTCATTGTAGGCAGGCTGGGTGAGTGGGCTGGGTTCCTTTCTTCCCCTCCAGAATACTTTCTCGCTAAGCGGTTTTAAGCCATAGCTGATTAACAGTATATTTGCCATTATATGTATATACTTTTGAGGGAATGGACTATGTCAGCAATGTGTTTTGATGCTGGGAAAATCCATGCAGCTGATCCATTCCCTGAGGTGCTCCTGCACCCTGTAAACTCTGGCATGTTGGCAGCAAGAAGGCAGGTGCTTTTCTGTAGCTTTTATTCACAGAAACTTCTATTTGAGATGATTATACATTATGGTTATCCCTACGTTTGAGTAGTTGCACAGAAGGCTGATAAAAATGCATCTCCTATATAAATCGGTCTCAGTATAATCAAAAGAATTAGGTTATGAGTACAATTGCAGTATTTTAGGGATGCTCCTCACTCTGAACTTGGGACATGCAGACTTAATGGCAGAAGCATTCAGAAATTTTTGCTCTGATTTTGAAAAATAATCAGGTGAACTCAATCACATAATGATAGTGCAATACTTACCAACAGCTACTCACAAGCTACGTAATAGTTACTAAAAAGACATTTAAAAATCTGTAGCACATATCTGACACCGAAGAAGTGGGCAAGGAGGTCGCTGAGGTGTTAAAGCGGATGGGTTTTTTGTTTTGTTAGGTTGGTTTTTTTGTTTGTTTTGTGTGTTTGGTTTTTTTTTTTTTTTTAATTAATTGTGGACCTCTAAATATATACCAGAGAGGGCAAAGAGAATGACCTGGGGATTTCTAGACTCAGCCATACATCAGTTCCAGGTAAAACAGCAGAACAGCTGATATGTGACTTGATTAATAGAAAATCAGGAGAGTAACATAATCAGTGTCAATTAAAGTGAAAAATAAGCTACTTTTAATTTTTAATGAGATTAAAAGTAATAGTATTGATTAAATCTCTTCCTGCAAGACCTTGAATTTGGTTATACTAGATGAGTTTTTGAGGAAAAGTTACACAGTGTTCAGTTGACAAACAACACTGATATCCTGCAGATGACCACAACAAAATATAATTCCAAATGGAAATCCATTTTCAGCAGATGTACTTCTGGCAGGCCTGGGACTTGCTGGACATCTAGAAGAAAATTATGGACACATGTTCAGAACAGTGACTCTCTGACTCTCAAGGCAGTTTATAATTGCTGATTATCCACCAGAAACTCCAGTGTTATGAGTGAAAGAACACATACAATGTTTTTACTGGTTGGGAAGTTCTGAGTAGCAATAGTGGAGCTGTTTCTGGCCTAAAGGTAACTTCTGTAAGAACTGACTGTCCAGTTCTGGTCACAGTCATGAAGAAATCTGTTGAGGGAGAAAAGCAGCCACCCAACACCTTTCTCTCCCAGAAGAATCATGAGACTTACAAAAACTGGAAACATTGCTTCAGCAATTTTATTTGACAAGATAAAGTGAGCTGATGTCTTGACCACAGTACGTAATTAAATGGACAACCGAGCCTTCTCTTCTGTTGAGTAACAAAGATTTGGGAAGAAAGGTGTTTGAGCTTAAATTTACAGAAGGCAGGCAAGTTTTTAACTCAGAGTGATTATTTTTTGGAAGCTTTTACTAATGGGATGGATGGACTGAGATGGTTACTTCTTCGCTAAAAATGTGACAATCTAGGTTTGTCTCCTCCCAAAGTGTGTAATGTAGTCCCAGTAGGAATAAATTCAAGGAAGGACTAGGTCTGCCAGAGAAAGCCTGCTAGGTACCAGTGGCCTTTTCTGGGCTTCAGATAGATGTGTCTTTTACGAAACAAAAATAGCACATTCTTTGGTCCAGTCTTAGGCTAGAAGGAACATTGCTTAATATCAGTCTTACATAATAGATTTGTAGTCAAATCACTTCTTATGTGCAGTGTTGTCAAATTTTTTGGTATCATGCCTAGGGCACTGCTTTTCCTCTTGACTAATGATAGGACAGCATTTGGATTCCATTTTTTTTTTTTTTTGTAGTGTAGCTTCTTTTCATTTAAGCTTAGATTTGGAATCTTCTTAATTGTTGTCAGTTTACTATCATTGAACAACAAAGACTTTACATAAAATGGAAGATATTAGAGAACTTTTGTTTAGCTACTTTGTGGCTGTTGAGTGCTGTAAATTTTTCAAATGACTTCATCTTGGATTTATTTGTATATTGTCTGTATGTGGAGCCTGTGGCTTCATGGTAAGTTGTTTTTGATAGCAACACAACATGAAGCATGCCTGTTTCCTCACCTTCCCCCAGACATCTGTTGTGCCAGCACAATGTTTGTACGGCTGTGCCGTGAACCAGATCAAGGAACTGATCTAGCTTTTAAAACAACCATGTAAAGACTATATGATACTTGGCCTCTTTCCAAAATGTGAATGAATTTCAAAAGGCAATGACTGTGTACAAATGTGCCCATATAGGTATTTCCTGTGTATGGCGTGAACTTGTTTCATTATCAAAACGAAAGCACAATTTCTCTTCCAGAAGCATTTCAGACCTGTGCCTTAACTTGCTGGGAGAATTGGTTAATGTTGGATGAGGAAGCAACTGTCAGTGAGTTCATTCACTACTTTTACAAGAGGAGGCTAGATGATTTCGGGATGAGAACAGTGAGGATGACCCCATCATTTTGAGAAAATTTCTTGGAACATTTTATGTTCACAAAAATAGATGTTCACAAAACTCTGCAATGCCAAAACCCGCTGATGTCACAGGGTAGTGCCAGTTCCTAAATTGTCTATGCAGGAAATAGTTTTAGATCTTTGAGTATATCTGTGGATTTTGACCCTCCCCCCCAACTCCTCAACCAATCTAAGTTTCACAGCTGAAGATATTACAGACAGAATAATTGTTGGAGGTTCTTTTTTTGAGTAACTTTATACGGGGTATGGTACAGTCATGGAGTCGGGGGGTTTTTGTTTGGTTTTTGTTTGTTTGTTTGTTTTTTTAATTTAAATATATAGCTAATATGGGAATTGATCATAGGCACGGTGTAATAGTGTTGTGAATATAGCTCTTAATTTATCAGAAATGCTGGAGGCTTTCCTTCACTTTCTCATCTATTTGATTAAGTTTTCACTCCACTTTCTACTATAATGGGTATTTTCTTTGTAAGAAACACATTAAAGTCCTTAGGTGTCCTCCCACATACCTAAAAACTCATTTGGCAGACTGAAAACACTTTGACAGCTGGCTTTTTGGGTCAATTAAAAATAATGCTACATTGCTAATGGTACTTTTCTCTTTACGATGCCTGGTAGGATCCAGCAATCCTGAAGGAGCTGATGTCTGAATGCTATATTTGTTTTTTTTGTAGTGGGTTGAAAGATACCATCACAAGTCAAATTTACTGTGTGTTTGATCGAGTCCACGTTTTACTTGGTTTAAAAATACTATTTTCCTACCACTTCCTCTACCACTGATTCTTCTACTGCTGCTGAAGAATTGCTCCCTTGTAGCTCTTTACTGCAGACAGTCTCCTTCTATACTCCAAAAAGACCCGCTTAGACTTTTAAAATCATCCAGGCAATGCTCACTTCTTGGTGTCCACAACTGCTCTGCTCCTTGCTGAAAAAAGTGTAAAAGCAGCAGTTGCAGATCTCTGTTTCAAATGCTGATTTTGACACCAATCCAAGGAACAGCCTGTGGCCAGCCTCTCGGCTGCCCGGGCTCACTGGACTAGAACGGTTTAATCTCAGCTGGACGGGGTGAGGCTGAGTTTAAGGACCTGTCACTGAGATGCTGTTCACTCATGTGCAGCTCGTGTGGGTAAAATCCTGAGAGAGAGGATCCCAAGTGCATCAGGTTGTTTGCTGCTTTGATCTAGGTCTGTATTTCTGTGCCTCTGTGTCTGTATGGATATTTTAAGAAACAATAATTATTTTTGAACGTGTTTGGTATTGATACAATATATTCAACAGTTATGGGCTGTCTTTGCAGATCTAATACACGTTTTGATCTATTTTGCTTTTGCGGCTAATTTGTGGGGTTTTTTCTGTTTTGTCTTATGACACCCATCTCAGGTACAGTTGTATTTTTCCTTTCAGTAATTTTTGGATGAGTGTTAACCCATTTATATCATCTGCTGATGGGTGGAGTACTGTGGGCTCGATACCACTCAATAATTAAGAAGTATCGATTCATTTAATTGCTCTCCTGGGGAGTTCAGTAGCCATTTTTATTATAATTGCTAGACTTTTTAAGTAATTCTCCCGATCGTGCGTCAAAACTAACTGGGACCAAGGCTGGAAGAATGAAAAGCTTTGGAAACCGTGGAGGCACATAGCTGTAAAAACTGCATGAGGAAATATGGTATTTCTCAGCAAAAATAGTAGCTTTAGCCTATAGGGACTAATAATCTTTGGGGCTTCATTCTGTGTTGGCATTGCAGGTGATTGCTGTGTCGCTGTGAAATGAGACAGGAGCACCAACCCTCTTGGAGTTGTGGAGGCCTGTGTGTCACCTCAGTGACAGGAACTTTCTGCAGAGAGCTTGTATGGTGCTATAATTTTAATTTAAAATTCCACGCCCTGAAAAGGCTTCCACAAAATTAAGTTGACAAACTACCTCAACTCCTCAGAGTTATGGATGATGCACCGCTTCTTGTTGATGTATGCTCCCTTTGTTAAAATAATTTGAAATTCTGATGTAACATAATGACTACTTAGGAATTATTTTGGAAGCTGATTAAGAACTGATTTTTCTTGTGCCATGCTCTGAATGGTTCTGTGTAGGCACACTAAAATTAGCTGCCACTCTTTAATAATGTAAATGTAAAACTGAGGCAGGTGTCAAAATAAGGCAGTATTGCAATATTTTGAAACATAACACCGTGGTGTCTCAAGACATTTGTATATAAGCCTCTAAGTTTAACAAAATTCTGTTAATCACAAATGGTTCCTTAGTCTTTGGGGAGTTAATATGTAGATTAAACAATCAAAATAAAATTCAGCTTCGGAAGTGCCTCTGGAGGCTGCCTGGTCCGATGACCTGCACAAAGCAATGTGACGTTGGAGATGAGGTGGCTTGCAGCCTGACGTGGCTTTACTGCTTTATCAGGTTCTCTTTGGTATTCTCCAGCTAGATAGTTGCCAAGGCTGTACTACCTTTAAAGATCTGGCACTTTTCCTTCTTGGATAAACTAGAGCGTCAGAGTCTATATCGTTCACTGAAGGTTTAGCAGAAAAAGCAGGATAAACACTTCTGCTCTAAGCACCCAGCTGTTAGAAAGACATTGGGCAAATGAGATTGATTTTGTGAAACTTACAATATCAACTTTTTATTCCACTGCAAAACGGTCTATTTAAGACTACTTATAATCACAGATGCTCTATTTATGCGCAATGTATCTTACTGAGGATAATTCAATTTAGCATTTTGAAATATGTATGAAGAATAGAGGGAAAATTTATACCTTGTGCAGTCAGCAAACATTTGTACCCTGCATGACAGTAAATCAGATGCATCATACTGTTTCTCCTTTTCTGGCAAGTTATGAAGAAACAGGTCAAAGAGTGCTGGCAGCCAGCATAGCCTTTTAGACTTAGGTGGCTGGTAATGTACTGCCTGGATTCTTCAGTTCTTGCCAGGGAAAAGAAATAAGATTTGGTACTGTATTTTATTTGTGCTGCTCTGATTTAAGTTCTTCAGTTTCTGCTGAGGGAGCAGGATCTCCTCTTTGTTTTACACGCTGCAGCCCAACAGCAGCTGAAGCCCCCAGGACCTGCAATTTTGAGATTTTACCATTTGGTCCTCCCATAAGTATCATGAAATATTAACCTCCTAGTGTGCTGTCCTGTGAAAGTACAAATTAGCTAAATGAATGTAAGCATATAACCTCAGAACTGGTTAAATTTCAGCACTAATCAAAGTTAAGCAGAGTTGAGGTGACTGAGTGCGAAGTTTGTTCAGGTGATGTCCTTCTGCCATGCTGCTCTTTGGCACTCCTGCGTCTCACTGTTTTCAGACAAACATTATTTCCTGCTTAGGGCAGAAGTCCTTAAGTGGCAGGTTCAAAGTCATTTCCCCCTCAACCGTATGCTACTTTAATGGTGACAAGTGGGAGTGAGGAAATATGCCTCTGTTGCAGTGTTAGAAAACGTATTAGTTTCGGTGTTCTGGGCTCTGTTCTGGGTTCTGTTTCAGAACGTGCTAAGCAAAAGGAATCCAAGAAACAGGGCGCATGGATGATCCACTCCTTGGTATCTCTTTCATCTTTTAGGCTCTAGGGAATTGGAATGAGATAATAAAAGCTTCAGGTTGTTTATATTGGTTCCAGAGGAATTGTTTTGCCAGGCTGGAACGGGTGTAATTTAAAGGTCTACTTTGTGGTCCTGGCTATTTAGTCAGTAATGTGTATTTTCTGTCTTGCAATGAGTCTGTGCACATGCTCAGAAATGTGTGTATCCAGTGTCTTGAGTCACCTTTAAACTGAAAGGTAACCTTTCCATCTGAGAATTTGGTTTTTAATTGATGTTTCAAGCATTTCCTATCTTTGAATAGGAAAAATGTTTTTTTTTTTATTTTCTTGTAAGAGAAATTACTGGGTTTTATTGGGAATGATTTTTAGTAGGATTCATACTGAGAAATCAGTTTGTAGCATTTTGAAGGCTCTTTTCCTGTGCCTCGTCTTACAAAATGGTGTTTTTCATTCTAAAACCATTTTAGCATACCAGTGAACAGATTGGGCATTACAGTGTACTTAAATTTGTTCCTTTAGTGGCGGTAAAGCTGAGGCCATAGGGCAGTAACCGTGGTGGATTTGGCTGGGGATGAGAAATGCCTATATGTGTAATTCAAACCCCTATAAGAAGGTGGTGTAGTTAGTGAGTTAGCCATTTCTGAACTTACACTGGGAATTTTTGTTTAGGTTTATTCCAGGTCTTCCCTAGGGTTTAGTCTGTGCAGAGGGTGGGGGAAGGAGGCTGAGGCTATAAATACAGGTGTTAAGGAGTGAGTGATGGGATGGACTGAGAGAGAGAGATCTCAATGTGTGTTTAGGATACAGATCTGTGCCAGTGGTAGCTGAGGACACTAAGCAACTGTTGTCTGAAGCATGAACTGTTATTAAGGTTCAGAAGCTTGTGATTCCTGTTTGTTGGCAAAATTCCCAAGTGTTTAGATGGGTGTGGAGCTGTGGTTTGCTTACAGAACTGTATTTAGTGACAGCAGATACTTAAGGTAAGCTTGAAAACTTAGTGTTCCTGGTGTCCTTCCTCTTCCTTCCTTTTTTTTCTTCTACTCCCCCACAAACTCCTGTGCTTTTTGTATGCGTTAGTGATTATTTTTCTATACAATTTTTATGGTAGTCTTTTGAAAGTTGCTTGGCAACTACTAATTCTCATTTGTTAGAAGTGCGCATACAAGAGTCCTGGGCTTTGAAGTGTTTATAACAATCCTAAAAGAGAGTCGTGTCCAGAAAAGAATCCTGACTTTCATACCGGGAGGCTTACGTGCTGGTTAGAAAGGCTTTTCTGTGAGGATTCACTTTAGGACAACATCTGCCGACCAAGATAGTTCTTATGAAAATGAGGATACGTTTTCAGTGTTTATAACAACGATTACAATGAAATCAGAGGAGTTGGCGAGACTCTTTGCATAATATGGGGAACGCTGGATTTCTACTCACTCTTCAGTTTGGTGGCACAAGGCAATGATAGGGATTTGGCCAGTACAGCCATGACTCAATCTTTTATTCAGTAGGAGCTTTGCTGACTGCTGGGAAGAGACTATGCCCTGCCTCTGGCTTAACTCCAACCTTCTGCTGAAACATTTCTCCCCGTGAATGGCTCTTTGCTTATTTTGTTCCCATAAGGGCAAGAAATGCTATTTGCCGCTTGTTTTAATAGTAAAAGATTTAATATGAATTCAGTCTTGACATCAAAGGACCATGCTATCAGTTTCCTTGGTGGAGGCAGGTGATCTTGGTACATCAGTTGCCCTTATTTACATCCATCCCTCTCTGCAGGTGGCCTGACTGTCACCCAAGTTGGCAATGATGAACTAAGAAGACCCGATTTTTGGTGGTCTTTGACGACCTGCACAAAACATTAATGTTGTTTGCTCTCTACACACTGATTAATTGTGTCAGCTTATGATTGCTGTAATTGTAACTCTAAAGCTTGTGCTTCCTTATATTGTAGCCCCATTCTGTCATATTTAAAATTGGTTTGAAAGTTCCTTGGGGCAGTATCAAACCACCTATAATTAATCACATCAAGCATCTAGCCTACATCCAGTACAAGATAAATGGCAATAGACAGTATCAGTTGGCACTCATGGATATCATGATCTGTAAAGCTATGCTTATCAGAGAGGGAGAGCAAAGAATGGAGCAGGGGGGTCCAAAGCAAAGTATACCGATGGTGGTTCTGCTTATACCAGACCCTCTTTGGAAGTTTCTAAGGACCTCAAGGTGCTGCAGTTGCCATTTAGCGACTTTCAGAAATGCTATCTCCACTACAAAAGCCGATAGCTATGGGATTCACCTAAGATCTGTAGCCTTTATGTGCTTAATTCCCTGGATGCTGCAGTGTAATCCATAGGATATACAAGCCTTCACAGTTATTGTATTTTGTTGGCTCTATGGACATTATAGATGATGCTAGATAACTGTGTTATTTCTCTCAGAGGAATATTGACAATTATTAGACAGAGAAGACTTTTTGAAAATACCATTATGTGTTAGGAACATATTAAGGAATGAGGCCCAAAGGAATCTGGGCTCTGATCTCCCTTTGAACTTAACTGAACTGGGCACCTACCTAAATATCTTCAAGAATTTGAGCCTTGAACCCATAGGACATTTTAGTCTTGCAGTGCATGTAGCCTTGGGAATAGCATTTAGCTTTCAGAGGAACTTGACTCCTGTAGAGTGAATTAAACCGAATAATGTTTTATTCTTGTAAGACACTCTTTTTTCCTAAAGGATAAAGAATTTAAAGCCTTTAACAGTGCAAAGCACAGAGTTAGAAGTATCAAAGGAAAAAGATAAGGATGGATGGTTTCTTTGACAGTTTTGTCTCCCTGCTGTGCCAATTGACAGCCAACATCTTATTTTAGAGGAAAGCTTTCCATACTGAAAATGGTGGCACAGAAATTCTTTCTTTTGGCCTCATCCAAACCACGGCTGATCCTGGTGATGCTTCATGCTTATGGCAATTTAAACTATTGTGGATCCAAAGATAATAGGATTCATTCAAGGGCTATCACAGCCAAGTGGGACCAATGTCACATTCCCCTTAACACTTTAAGTAAATAATGCTTTGAATTATTTATTTACATGTTTATTAGTTTGGATGGTATTTTGTGAAACAATAAATGAGTACGATCTGTTTACTGGTAACCTGATTCTGATGGACAGTTTGGCTCTAACACTCCTATCTGAAATTACAAAGCAGTTTTAATGACTGCATTTGTTCATGGGAAAGTTAGATTTAGTTTTAGAAGAGCACAGCAAAAAGCACTTCTAATGAAATTAAATCTCTGGTCTCATCTGGCTGTGTCTCTGGAAAAACTGCTAAATTCAGCATTTAGTCATGAGACTAAATTATTCTAATTTTATTTATTGATTGGAGGAACGCTAGGTTAAACTACTATCTTATTAAATTCTTGCACTATTCAGCATTGATGTAGCATTTTGCAAAAGCATAAATAAATACGTAGGTGTCTTCTGAAATTCTGAGAGATCAATTTTTAGCCTTTTACAGACCTTGCCAAATTAACTTATGCAGTCATTAAAAACTGTTTGCAGAGGCACTATTCTTTAGGACTATTATTGAAGGTTTTAGAGTTATAAAAGGACACTTATTGCCTGTTTTTAAAATCTCCCCTACTGTACTTTGCTAAGTGGCAACATTAGCTTATTTACTTGGATAAACATATGCGAATACATAGAATCATAGAATCATTTTGGTTGGAAAAGACCTTTAAGGTCATTGAGTCCAGCCATACACCTAACACTGCCAAGTCCAGCACTGAACCATGTCCCTCAGCCACATCTACACGTCTTTTAAATACCTCCAGAGATGGGGACTCAACCATTTCCCTGGGCAGCCTGTTCCAATGCTTGACAACCCTTTTGGTGAACAAATTTTTCCTAATATCCAATCTAAACCTCCCCTGGTGCAACTTGAGGCTGTTTCCTCTCAGCCTATCACTTGTGACTTGGGAGAAGAGACTGACATCCAAAAAAATATTTGGGGGAAAAACCAAACCCACACAGAAACAACCAGCAAACCCTGAAACCTTACTTTTTTTTTTTTTTTTTTTTTTCCCCTTATATCTTTTCCACTACAATGGAAAGCAGCAGGGAACTAAAGAGGGCAATGACCAAAGAGTAGGATGCCAGCAAGAGAACAAATTACAAGCTTTTCTTAGCAAGAGATCCCTTCCATTCTGCCTGGTGACTTCTGGTGACTTCTTAAGCATTGAGCGTGGGTGTTTCTTTTGGCTTGACATGTCAGCTTGAACCTATGGTTATACTGAATTACTGGGCAGCCAAACGGAAGGTGTGGTGATACAGTAGCGCTGTAGTTAAAAACTCGGTGCATAGCAAAGGTAGTAAATCACACTAATTGTTTCTATTAATAGTAGTAATTCTTTAATAAATAATACATTATTCTTACTTTTTATTTAGTACTATACTAAATTACTAAATAACAATTTTTTATATATATATAAAATTTATATAGAAATAGTAATAAATGACCTACATATTAAAACTGCAGGTTTTCGTTGGGGGTAAACCGGTAGCAAATCTCACCGATGCTGAAATTCCTGAGAACTTTTTCTTGGGGAAAAAAACACAGGGGAGAACCCAGAGTTGAAACCTAGCTGCCTACTACTTTGTCCCTGTAAAAACTGAGAGTCAAGTTTTTCAGTATATGATTTAGATCTGCCAATGTGTTTATTTTTCTGAATTGAAAGTTGCAAGAATTGGTGGTGAACTGGAAGGAGGAAAGAAGTTCTAAATAATCTCTTTGCTCCTTGGGTTTACAATTTTTATGAAATGAATCTGTGAAATTTGGGCTACAGTTCTCTGAATTGACTTCACTGGAGGTGTACTAAGAGTGATGCTGCACAGAGCACTGTGGTAGTGAGCATGACTGGGTTACCTCTGAAGGTGAGAGGTAATGTGCCACACGGGTAAGTCGTGCTCTCAAGGGGAGGAGACAGGCTGAGCGGCAGCAGCTCGAGTCCTGGGGTGCTTCGTACTCCCTCTGGGCCCTGCCCTTCACTCAAAGCACTGCCTTGTGCAGCGTAGACACGTGCATTCTGAATTTCAATCTGTGAATAGTGAGGAGTAGGATGGGAGCTACAGGACTCTTGTCATTAATTGAGAACTTGCTTTGCCTTTTTCTTGATCCATTGAACAGCCCAGCAAGCCTGGGAGCAGGCTGACCCAGACGGCCTAGCCTAATGAGTTTGAGACCAGAGTTTCCCATGTATCTGCAGCAAGCACTGCATCCCTGGCTGACTGCTTTATCATCGCTGCCATCTAATCAGAGCTGATTTTCTAATCTAGAAATGAAGACTTCGGGTTTGGTAATAAATTAGTGATTCCAGTCAGACATTTTATCTTAACCTACAAGAAACAGATAACTTAGCCTCTGCCATTTTTTGGTCAAGTCAAAGGCATTGCTAATCGTTAAGGTGGATGTGCTTATTAGCTAGACCTTTCCCTATGCAATGAGCTTCCCCCAGAAAACCTCAAATGGTTTTAAACTTAAAGCAAGGATTTACTGTAATAAGTAGAAGCTTTTAAAAACGTATTAAGTAACAAAAATTTGAAATGGCTTTAGAAGAGAGGACAGAAATAGGAAAGGTTTATACGCTATTTTCCCAGGAATCACTTTTCTAAGATGTGATTACTCTGTCTGCTTTGCTTTCCTTCAACAGGATAATTACAGTCAGACGTGTTGGGATAAACTCCTCTATGTTTAGGAATCATCCAAACACTATAATGCGATGTTTATAGAAAGCCTGTAAATTAGCTGTGAGTACTCCAGAAATCATCATTATGGCTCAGCACATGCGGGGTTCAACACCCACAAACAGGCTTTTCTTGCTGCAAATGACATTTTTGTTTGTCTCAAATGAGGATCCATGTGCTATGGGTCACTTGGGAGCTATGTCTCTCTTCCACTTCTAATTAAAACAACTCATTTAAAAGAGGAGGAATTTAATTTTCTCTTCACTATTTGTAAAAAGCCCAAAAATGATTTCTGTCATAGCCTTTTAATGACAGGAGAAAATGCTTTCCACAAAACAGCAAGATTCCTCACTTGAGACAGCATCATGCCAGGAGATTCTGAAGGGATCCCTCAGAGATCTGGAAATTAAGGATTCACTTTTTTTAAAGTCTTATGGAAGAGGTTTGCACTCTTTTTGTTAAAAAGAGACAGATATTTGCTTTCCTTTAGCAAAAGTGAATGCTTTCTATTCTTGTGTTTCAACCAGCTAAGCACTTGGGTATTGTCAGGCTTTAAATTTAGATTTGGAATATCAGATTTTTCTAATGTAACACTTGTCATGCATGGAAAACAGGGCATGCCAGCTCTGAACAGGTGAAGAAAAAGTAGGGGGTTTTTCTGCTTATTGGTTATATATTCCAGTTTGCAAGTTCTCATATGTGTTTGTAAAATCTGAAAAAAAAATCAGTTGTCTGTAGTGTAATTCAATAAACAAAGCATAATATGGAATTTCCTGGTCAAGAAACTTTAGAATGTGTTTGGGTTATGTTTGGAAGTTGTTATGAACATATTCCAGTTCTGGGATAATCCTGCCATTAAACTCCAGTAGTCCCCACTGCCTTCTGGTGACGCTATCTGGTCTTTTGGATCATTTTACCTGAGACAAGTTTGAATAGTTGAACACCTCTGAGATCGTTAGTGGTGAAGAATGTGGTGTACTGATCGTAACACAACGACGTCTGTATTTTGAAGAAACATACTCGTAACATGATAATGACTCTACTAGGATCCCTCATAGATCTAGAAATGAAACAATAATTTAGGTTAAAATATTACGGAAAAGTCTTGCATAATTTGTAACAGATAATAATATGGGTGTTTGCTTTCCTTTTATTATTAGCAGTGCAGGTTTTAGAGCCCTGGGTGTTGACCAGCTGTAGAACTGTTTGAGATTTTGGATCGGCCTTGACTGTTCTAGGATTTTGCTTCTGAAAAACTGCTAGAAATACTATTCTGGAAATTGATGAAGTCTTTAATTTCTTACCAGCACTAAAGGAAAGACCTCCCCTGCAATCTTATTTGTGTATTTGTATGCTTGATCTGCATGATGTGTTATGAAATTTGTTACTCCTTTCTGTAGTATTTCATCAGTCTGCCTATGTGCTAGTGTAGTAAAGCTAGGTTAAATTTCTGTCAGTACATAGAGTATTACTGACATGAGAGACAGGGATGAAAGCACTGTGGAAGAACTGTAGCCTGAAGACAATTTCAGCCAGTCCACCTTCATTAACTTTAAATGGCCTTGGCAAGTCTGAGGTGTAATCTGGAAAGAAACTTGGAAGGCAGTAGGATTGTGGAAAGGGAATTGGGATATGAAGAGGATTTGTGGCCTGCGTTGGAGTGGGAATGCATACAGAGCTCAGAATGTGTCCTGGGTTCTGAAAAAAAAAACCAAGCAAGCAAGCAACAAAATGCTTTATCGCTGCTTACCTTCAAGTAAGTAAGTCTTCAAAACATCCATTTAGTTTAGTATTGCTATTCTAGCGCTTAATTTGGCTGATGGGTAAATTATAGGTAATGTTCTTCTAGTAGTAAGTGAACTAGAAATCACTGTTCTTGCCTTCTACTGGAAAATAACTGAAATAGTTTTGGCATTATAAAATTCGCTTGGTTAAAATAAAATCTGATACTTAAGCTTTTAATGACTAAAGTAGTAAATATCTTTGGTTCTGTGGTGGTTTCATAGTTTCTTCAAATTACTCATCAGCTGTTAAGGCACCACCTAGTATGATGGAGTCAGTATGACAGGAGGAATATGTTGTGTGTATCAGTGTGTGTGTAAACATACGGGTATTTTTTGGTATATATAGGGATTCTATCTGTGCATTGTATATAATACATGTTGTTATATTTTTTTATATGCAGTAGTTATGTAACAAATAGAGTCCACAATTTGTTCTGAAACAGATTGTTATTACATGGTCTCCAAATGTTGGATGCAGCGGTACCTAGATACATATATTGACGTGACTTGGAAAAGACCGCGAGTACCCTGCAGGGACTGAACAGCTTAATGACCATTTAGAAGGTAGAACTTGCTCGAGGAGCAGATTATTCCGGAAGTTCTTGTAGCTGCAGTCTTTCCTTTTAATCCTATAGCTCCAGTCAGTTGGTGTCACTTACTTATAAACCTCAAATTAATTGGATACTGGTGAACATTCTGTTACGCAAGAAGGAAGTATGCTAATCATGCCTAATGAACTGTCATGACCTTAAGTCACAGCCATCACCCGTGCTATTTCGGAAGATATATGCATTTTGTGATCTGTTTGGATGGAAATTACATTTGTTATTCTTTTGGCTTATTCTCTTCATGGAGTTTACCCAGCACGTTCAGTTGATTGCATCGATTAATTGGTTGCATCGATTAATTGGTTGCATCATTAGTATTTGTTCTTAAATGTACAGGTTATCATATCTCCCTGCAAAGAAATTAAAAAAAAACACAAACAACAAACCAACAGCAAAAAACCAGAACAAACCAAAAAAAGGCACTTCTTAACGCTGGTCTGCATGGCCAAAATTAGGAATACGAAGGGACGGTCAGAGACCTGTGTTGTATTCTAGTGTAACAGCACTACAGCATTGGACTATCTGTTCAGAATATGAAAAGAGGATGTCATATCTATGTGCTGGGCAGGAAAACCAAAAATGAAATAATTATTTCTTGATGTCAGGGTCTTAATAAGAGTGCAAAGCAGAATGAAGCTGAACAGCTGATGTGTAATACATTACCTGCAAAAACTGCATTAAATAAATGCAAAGCTTGCTTAAATTTAAAGTGTTAGCATATGTTTAATATTTCCAAATAGTTCCTTGATGCTACAGATCAGAGGTAGAAAATATAAAGCCTGAATATAAGTTTAAATAGGCAGATGTGATTTTGAGATAGTCTGCCTGATCTGATTTTTTTTAATTGGAATGTGATACAATTTTTGCTTTGCTTTGAGGTTAGTAATCTATATCATTACAAATGTCAGTGAGATTCTAATCACAAGTGATTATTTTTTTTTATGTCAATACAATCTCTGAATCTAACCTAAACTTTAGAGGTGTAATTTGATTAATAAATTTCAATAATGGAAGACTAAGTCTATGGTCAGATAATAATTGCAGAAATAAGTTATTTCACTCCAGTCTGCATCTCTTGCTCCAGTCCCTGCAGTGTTCAATAGCATCCCTCTCCTTTGAGGTTACTGCTCTGGCAGCACTGAAAATCACTGCACACCCTTCATCATCTTCAGAGCAGAGTTGGCCATTTTTAAGATGAATGAGACACAAGAGCCTGTTTAAGACAACCTGACTGATTTTTGCACTGAAGCAACCAAGGAGTATTCACATGAATCTTTCTTTCAGCTGCACCACAAGGATGACAGCTGCCAATGGGAGGTAACAAATTAGAGGTCAATAAAAAGGGGCGGATGGGACACATCGGTTAAATAATTTTAAACACAGCAGGTTTTATTATTGATTATCATTCATTGGCCTGAGAAATCTCAGCAAAGTCTGCCAAGCTATCTGTTTTCATGATTTACAGGATTTCCCAGCATGTGGATCTTAGAGTATGAAACTTGTGCAATGGTAAAATGTTAATAAGAAGGTCGTTGGGCATTGTACTCTCCCAAACTTTGGTTAGAAGCTAAAATACTTGTTCTGAAGGTCTAGTGGTTGAATTACTTACCCTGCCAAGAAAGTAATGGTAGTTCAAATAATAATACAAGACTAACAAAATTTGTAGAAAGTTCAATTCAGCTGAGATGTCCTACAGTTAGCTATAAATTTGTAATGGTGTGACTGCTGTGCCTTCCCGGGCAGCTAGTTAAGGATCATGGCTTACTTGTAATGTTAGAGATTTGTCATCCATCCATCCCCATCCGATCCCTCCCTCCCCTTTTATAGTACTCCAGTACATAGACATTGATCAACATACCCTTTCAAAAAATGTACATTAAGCTCTTGGTGAGTATGGGACCACAGAGTAGTCTTTGCATAGAGACAGGGCTCTGAAAACCAAGTGATGAGCATAAAAGAAATTGACTTCTCCAATTCCTGTGGTGAAGGGAATAAATGAAACTGGTTTATGAGTATATAGCCAACCAAATCACACTCGCTAACTAAACCTTTGCTCCTCTTAGTCATCAAATACCCTGAGTCTATCTGGAGATCCTGACAAGTTTAAGTGCGTGGGCCCCATCTTTCTGAATTGGGCAGGAATTCGTCCTAAGCTTTGCAGTAAATAAAGGTGCACCTGTTTTTTTTATAAACACATTCTTCAAGCTGCTGCTTGGTGGGAGTGTGAAGAGGTCTCTGTCAAAGATGTTAAGAAACAGTGAAAATGTTTAAATAGTTTGGGAAATTACCTCATATTCGTGAGTAGGAATCCGTACCTTGGGCTTCATAATGCATCTGTGCGCATTTAACTAGTTCTCTGAAAGAAACTGAAGAGATGACGGAGTCTTCCCAGATAGTGGTGTTAGCAGTCAGGCCCCGTTGTATTTCTTCTGCTTGTTTGCTGAAGGAACTACAATCATTTTTCTCATAGTTTTCTCAAATTCTTCTGCTCATTGTGCACCAATTTATATGAATGAGTTAGTGAGAATATTCCTTATGCATCCATTTAATTTCTAAAAGCGCCAATGTATGTACAAATATAATTGCTCAGTTGAGCTCTCCTTTTGATTTAGTAGTCTCATTTTCAAGTAATAATTTGAGCCCTTCCTTATGAGCAGACAATACTTTTCTGTATATGCTTGTTTCTGCCACAGCACCAAGCACCTGTATGTTATTTTAATGATGATGTTTTTATTTATTCTTAATTCTGTGCTTTATGTTGTATTTTGCTCATGAATAATCCATAAAATCTGTTCTTTCTTGGGGTTTTAAGTGAGGTTGTAAGAAAAACCATTTTTCACAGAAAACACAAATGGGGTATTTTAACTAGTCACCACAAGCTGTTTGATATTTTCATAGTAAGGAAGAAAATGTTACTGTGTCTTGTTTCTATGGAGTGACTGTATATAATAATAAATTCAACTCCTTTATGAGATTGGTGGGCAAGAAAAATCAAAGGAAAATGTGCTCCTTAATCTCCTAGAGAGGGATGAAGCACTCAGTGTGCAGAATTCTTTCAGTGTACATAATTCCATATATAGTATATCTTACAGGTTTGCATTTTTTGTGACTATAATAGAAGTTAGAATATTTTCAGCTTCAATTTCTATTCTACAATCAGATGATGTGTTGTCATTTGATACACTGAGATAAAATACAGTTTTATCCTCTATTATGGGTATGTATAGCAACACATTATCATCCATATAGTAAAATATTAAAACCACCTTTTGACCAGACTTACGGTCACATGAAAGAGGGACTAGAAACTATTTCCATATGGATGGTTAGAAGACGAGGTGCGCCACTGTAACATGACTTGTGCTAAATTATTCTATGTATCACTGGGGGTAAATAAATCTTCCAGGAGGGAAGACTTAAAAGGAAATGCATTACACTTGCTTATTCTAAGGCTATTCTCCTTATTACAAGGGAAACCTATTATATCTTTGAAAATTTATAGCTGTTGAATTGCTGCTTTCATAAAAATGCCTTTTTATGATTCGATCATTGTGCAAATGCACTCTGAAGTGACAGACAGATTATTGCTACATTACTAAGAATAATGGATAATTACTGCTTTAATTTAGTGAGTTAAACTTTTACTGGCCCTCACTGATTTTATTTAAAATCATGGTATTCTTAGTATTTGTTTAATAATAAGGATGATTAACTTAAAGAAAAAATGGCTTTTGTAAATGGCATTCCTTAACTGTGATTTGTGTCCAGTCACCTGTCACATTGTATTACTTCTGCTCTGTGCTTTTTTTAATGTTTTCTGAAAGAGAGTACGAATTCAAGTGACAGAGGATTTTGTGTTTATGTTTTCAAATGAAGGTGTTTCATTTTAAAATTGTGTAAAACTTTCATACTTCATACTTTCATCAAAAACCAGTGGTTGTCCAAAATATTTATCAATAATAGATGATCCACAAATAGTGAAAGAAAATATGTACTGCTACTGATGAGGGAATTAATTTGTTTTGCAATATTGATCTATTTCTAATGGTGTCTCCGACATGCTGAGTGTTTGGCTGTGAGTCAGCTCTGGACGGCAGAGCTGGTATAGGATGTGTTGGAAATAGCTGCGCTGTGACCAGAAATGGCTTTCAGAGGCAGTGTTGTAGATGACATTTTTCCTTGTGGGCTGCCTACCAAGGGGTCTGTTGGGAGCAGGAAGCTCAGCTCATGGGTCTGTAGGTACTGGCATACCCGACTCTTCTCTTTTGTGGTGCTTTTTAACATCAACCCTTCTTGACCAGGTTTATGCCGAGGAACTGCTCACTTTTCAATGGATGGATTTTGCTCCCCTCCTCCATTCCCATTATCCAAGGTCCTTTGCAGTAGCTCAGTGATTCTGAATTCCTTGCCAGTGATTTTGAAGTACGTGCCAGGCTGCTCTGTGCAAGGAAAGCCAAGTAGAAAAAAAAAGATGCACGTTGTGGGACATTGACCCATTCTCTGCAGCATGTGTTTGGTAATACAAATGTGGTCATTTGCTCTTTGCATGTTTTATAGTGACACTTTTGTTCTTAATACCTGCTCCTGTCCTGATCTTCAGCAACCAGGTTTACTACCATAGAAGTCAGGGATGATCAGAAGGGAGCTTTTCTCTGCATGAGCTTGCTTCTGGTTATTTCTTTGAGATTTCTAATGAACTAACAGACTGTTACAATTGTAGCAACAAATGTCTGTCCACTGAGAAGAATCACGGATCTCACGCGAACTTCCATCCAGCCAGGTATCCACCTCCTGAAGAGCTTCCTGTGGGGGAACAGTTCTACTTTGTGTGAAACAGAGCACATCTAGCAATATGGCATAGTTTTTACATCTCATTTTTCTTTTCTTTACCAATTTTCAATACATGCTGTGCAGGAAGCCTGTTTTATTTAGTAGGGATTTGAAAAATCAACACCTTTCTCCCTAAAATGAGCTGTGTCTCTGTGTCTGCTCCTGAAGACAGGACAGTCCCTGCTTGCTCCACAGATCCATCTTCCTTGCACAAAAAGGGGAGATATTCAGTTCAGCTTCATTATTCAGCTTTTAATTCTCCGTTAATGTAACATGAAATATCATCATCTGCCGAACTTGAAGTCGCATTGCTTTTATATAGAGAATTATGTTTCATGGAAAGGAGTGCCAAAACTGCCTAGTGAAAGCTGTGCGGTGAAGTCTTCCTCTGTTCTTCCATGTTTCACCCACATTCCAGGAGTTTTGGTGGAATGTATGGTAAGGAATCAGGTCATGGCTTTTTCTTTTCCTTTTTGGTAGTATATCCTGTCACAGTAAGCCATGGCAAGTTTGAGGATCAATCCTAAAATACTTATTTAATAAGATGTTTAATCATAGTAAGATATTACAGCTGCTGTGAAGAGCAAGTATCAGATGGAAATGGCTAAGATGCTGCTTTCAAGTCTCAGTATTTTTCAGACTGGATTTTGGACACCAGAAGGTCCATGGGTTATTTATTTCTAAAGGACCTGCAAAAGAAGACCAATCTTGTAGTCTGTAAACTTAAAATTGCTATTCCAGGGTATGGCACTAGGAGACACAAATGGAAACAAATCAAGATACACTAGTTGGAGGCAAAGCACAATCCCTTGTGCCTATTACACTGAAATCTAAACTGCAATTGCAACTTTCTTAACGAGCTTTGTTACATAAGGTCCCTGAAATGTAATGAACACTCATGTTTGATGTGTGGAACTGAAGGCACTTAGCAACATGTAAGAACAGGTGTTTTGTTTGTTAGCCATCCTACACAAAAGGCTTTTTTTCAAAGGAACCCAAAGGATTGGCATCTAAATCCCTTTGATGCACAGTTCCATTAATGAAAATGAGCAAGGACCCCTGCTTTGTATTGGTAGACAATCTAGTTCAGTTAACTGAGTACTTAAACACTTTTCTGAGGACGTGTGTAGTAGTATAAATGTTTAAACTGGGTATGGCCAAAGTCTCACATCCGTGCATATGTTCCTTTCTGCATGAGACACCCACCTTTGGAGGCTGTCGAGCACCCTGAGCTCCCACTGAATTTAGATGTGAGCGTAGTTACAATTTAGTTGCATTATGGATACTTGAAGAAATCTATTAAATGTTGTAGTCTATACTGAGATTACTTTAAAATCTTTCATGTTTCCTACCTAGGTTAGAAAACTCTGATGTTCATTTTTATATGTTCATAGGAATCTATAGAAGTCATTGATTTGTGTGGTTGTTGTATCCTTCTAGGAAACAGCTATATGCATAGTGTTGTCAAATGCACCTAATAAAAATTTCTGGCATTAAAAACATCAACCCAAGTAATACGTTTTGTTATTTATTTGTATTCAGTACAAGAGTTATTAAGTCTCTCACTTCAAAGTATAAAGATACTGTGCAGGTTAAGGAAGATGGCTTCAGTCTTCTTCACACTGTACTGAACGTTGTACAAACGTTTTTTTTATGGCTGGAAACGAGATACTCAATTTCCTGTAGCAGTGCAGTATTTACTGAATCTAGTGTGACTGTCAAATCTGTAGTAATTTCTAGAAAGAATTACTATGCCTTATAAGGACCTAAACTCAGGATTTTGAACATTTCCTTCCTTGGAGTGATGTTTTCCCTCTGATATTTACTGTAAATCAGAACCATGCTTAAAGATATTTTGCGTCTACTTAACTAAGGAAAAGTAACTTAAGCTAAGCTATTTCATAGAAGAAATAGTTTTACCGCCCATATAAAAATCTCAGTAATTTGAATATACGCTGGTAAAGCTTGTCTGCCTGGAATATTATTTGCTCATGGGAGTAATGCTCGGCAAATCTCTTGATGTGTGACATTCTTGTACATAAGTCCTCAAACAGAATGCTAAAACCAAAATGTAGATTTAAGTCAAAGGTGTGGAACAGCGCCAGCAGAGTCAGAAAAAGTAGGTGCAACAGAGTTTTTTGTCTGAATATCTCTGTTGCATTACCTTACTTACCATCCATCACAGAATGAAATGTTAAATGCTCGTGTCCTTGTCTGGTTAGCACATTGATACTGCAAAACTGTTGAATCTGCCTACAGCTGAATTCCACATTCTTCATTGCTATGTTCCTTCTGGTATGGATGCAGTAGCTCTGAGTACTGGAGATTTTGCGATTACTTCAACACAAATGTGTTTTGTTTTGTGATTTCCACTATGGTTGTTCAAAGGCTCTGCAATGAATACCAGGGAAATATCACCCATTATTGGTGTACTCTGGGCTATGTTCTTATCAGCAGGATTCATTCTAAGATAAGCAGTTAGCCACGCTCTTGTTTTGAGCTAGAGTGATACGTAAGTACCGATATGGATCACACAGATCAGAAATTTTGTAACTGAATTTGCTTCTGCCCTGCTGTTATTAAATGTACAATGGAAAAGGATATTCACTGCTAGAGTGATGGGCTGATGGCTCACTTCGAGAAAGCATGTAATTTCTATTAGCATAACAGAAGTGCAGCTGTAGCTTTGCCCAGAGGCCAAAGATGGTGCTTAAAGAGGAGAATATAAAGGATAAGCATAAATGGTATTTCCCTTGAGTACCGTCTCTGCTTCAGATCTGCTGATTGTACATAGGAGCGGAGGAGCATACCAAGTATTTTGAAACACTTCCTTCTGGGAGAATTTAAAAGCATCATGCACGTTTTGGTTAAGTTATGATGTTTTTGTGACTTTGTCTTCCAAAGGCAGGTGAGTCAGGTTTGCGCCTCATCTTGTTTAGCACCCAAACTACCTGGGGAACCAAAATACATATGTCTTACTGAAGAGATCAAGAATTTGGAATCTCTCGTCTTGTCATGATCTTCCTCTGCTGCTTGAATATACCCCACAAATCTCTGTTGCCATGGAAAGCTGCTCTGAACGGCTCCTTGAACTTTGTTTAGCCTTCCTTTTAAAAAATTTCCTTCCATCTGTCTATCTGTTTGTCCTCCCCAGCTAGCCTCCTGCTGTTGGATTTCTCTCTTCAGTCCAATGCCACTGAAGCAGACTAGGTACACAGAGGTGGCTAGTCCAAGAGTCCTGCCTCATAAAGGAAAAGCACACAGTTAGAACCGCACAGTAAAAAAAGGGAATTGGCTTTATATTTCTTTGATTTGCTTAATATTTCATACTCACCATTTGGTGAAAGGGGGCGGAGGGGGAGGTTGTTTGTTGCCTTCATTTTTACTTTTTAAGTGTAGATGTATGGAAATCAGTTAGTTAATGGTTTTCTGGCTTATCATTAGCACAAGTGAGAAGTATTTTAGCATCCAATTGAGACCAAATGTTTTTAGATAAGAAGATGATGTCTTAAGGCATTTTTATTGATATTTAATCATGCATATCTTTCTATATAGTGTATGGCATTTATGCACACATGCAATACATACTATAAGTAATCAGCCATTTGGCTTGACTCAGCTGCTATTAAATGATAAATGGTTAGTGATTCTGGATTTAATGCTGGCTTCATGTTTAAATAACATATTTAAATGTTATTGTGGGTAAGTGAAGTTTTGATTCTGTTTACAGGATTGAGTTTGGATGGTGTTGGTTTTAAAACTCCTGATGGCAAAAACTGAATGAAAATCCTTTTGCAAATTTTGTTGATGCATGAGCTGAAAGCAGTTTGTTATGCAGAATTTTCTTGGTCAATATTTGTACTAGATAAGTTAGAAAATTTGAACAGAGACTCATACTTGTCCTCAACCACTCTAAATTCTTGTTCTGATTCACTTTTCCAATAGGTTGGGAGTATAAGACTATCTTATACTAAATCTAAATTACTCTGTGATGTCATCTTACCGTTAAGTGAAATGGTTAGTGTGTTAGATACCAAATAGCTGGAATGAAATTTTGTCCCAAGGATGAATTATTGCATAGTATTGATTATTGAAAATTTCCATAAGCTATTCAAACAACTTATATTTGTTTTTTTTATTCCACAGCAATGGTAATGTAAGCACATGAAATTTTGCTCAGCTAAAATATTACCATTAAACTGGAAAAAATATTACCCAATCTGCATATTTTAATTTAGCAGGTACCCAAAAAGATGTCAAGTAAATTGGATTCTAGCAGATTCTGTGGCTGGCTCACAGTAATTTGTGTGCATGTTTAAACTTGTGGCTGGGGTAGAGCAAAATCGATTTGGATGACTCATTTTGAAGAAAAAAAAAAAAAATTAGGCTGGTGCTGTAAAAAGCTGTTAATCAGATAAAATGTGGCCATTGCACTTTTTAAAGACTAATGACATAACCCTTTTGGGCAGTAAAATCTGTTAGACTAAACTATTAAAATGAAATTTTATTTGCTGAAAGCTTAAAAAATAGAGATTAGCAAGCTTCACTTCTTATTCAAAGATGAAGATAAAACACTGATTTTTCATTTGTTTTCAAGATTTATAATTAGAACTGTCTGCTCCAAGAAATAATATAACTCACTGTAAACTAAATGCTTTGATTTTTATATCCATTAAAGTTCCCCAAATTGCCCATGAATAAAGAGAAGCTCATCTCTGATGGCCTTGTGGGAGCAGATGTGCTTCAAAATAAATGAACTAATTGATTTGATAGACAATTCTCTATAGTCACAGACTGAAACTTGAGGAAGGTGAGAAATTCCACATAGACCAGCATGGTGTTTTGGTAGTAAAATATGTAGTATCTCAATATTGATATGACACAATGTGAACATCGGTAAATAATGGCCCAGTAAGAATGTAAGAGAGTGGGATAGTGGGGATGGATAGTCTGTATACCAAGATTTTTATTTATTTTCCAGAGACCTGTCTGGCTCATTTGGCTGGTATCCTTCATTCATCCTATGTCTTTGTGGTATTTTATTTCTATAGGTAAATTATGTGAGTTCCAATGAAATACCAGTACTAGGAGAGGGAAGTTATCCAGACTTTTCCTTTCCTCGGATGTCTGTGTCTATCCCTGCTGGATTTCCTGAGTCTTGGCCTTTCACCGGGCTAATTCACAAGCTCACAGATGCTCTCTTAATGCTTTTTATTTCTGTTACCTGGTGAAAAGCTTTCTATGACTGCAAAATGAATTTTTGTGCTTCTGAAAATAAGCTGATGCTTTTCTCCTTCCAACAAGCACGTTTTGAAGTACGCCTTGCAGTAAAACCATAGTTTGTGTTTCTTTCTGCCTTGTTTCATAGCATCGTTTCATTGTTTATTTTTCTCATCCAGGTAGGTAACCTGTGCAGAATAGGTCATCATCAGTTTGTTCTAAACTTCCTCACATTGCTGTGGGGAGAACAGGAACAGGATCCCATTTTCTTCTAATGCTGTCACCAGAGCTTCATGGTGATGTATCGAACGTGAATTGTCGGCAGATGAATGTTTACATACAGCAGAAAGCCAGTTACTTTCACCAGTATTAAAACATCTTCACAGCAATTGCCTTCTCTGTCTTTGAAAAGTCATTAACTTTCTTGATTGCTCTCCAATCATTCATAACTGCTGTTTGAAGAGTTTTCACTGAAAGGACAGACTCAAGAGCTCTCCATGTGAACTCAGGTGTTCCTTCAGGTGAAAGATGTGCTGCATGGCTAATTTAAAGTGATTTTCCCATGGAAAATGAAATCTTTAGGGCTCTTCAAGAGGCTATTTACTTGCATCAGTTTAGTCCTGACTAATTACATGAATAAAGCAGAAGGATGCTGCTTGTACAAACCATGAGAAAATCAAGACACCTAAATTTAAAAAATGGCAAAACATTTATCTGCAGTCATGATAAGGGGCAAAGGAGAAATGATACTCAGCTATAAACTATGGCATAAAATTTGTCCTTCTTGCTAACTATTTGATATATTAGGTCACACACATTTTTCAATATTTATGTTCATGGTGAAATACTTACAGGAAATGAGAAACTTCTGTACAAATCTCATCTTCTCCATAAAGGAAAAATATTTTAAGATAATGCTAACGCTTTATAGTGATGTAAAGCACCGCATGATCCTGTATGGGTTAAAGAGTGACTGGTTTATATTCAAGAAATATTTGAACATACAAAGCAAATATAACTTGTCTGAAAAATACTCATAATTCTCTGTTATCTTCCTTGCAGGCATCAGTGCTTTACTACTTCTTACATATTGGAAATCTCTTTCACCCCAAAAACTGTATAATAGCTGTTACTCATCCAAATAGCTAGGGTACAGCCAGCTCCACGCTGCCTTTTTGTAGAACCACAACTTTGCCCTTCCTCATTGAGACATTCACAGTGTAAGGCATTTCTGTAACAGTGGAAGCCAAAATTTATCTAGAAAGGAGGCATCTTGTGAATAAACCTTTCATCAAATGACCACACCAAAATCCCTGCATGAATCTTTTCAGGAGTTTATCAAGTTTGGTTACAAATGACTTGTTGATGTCATTTCAGCCTTTGAAAGCATTTTTCACTTGTCTGTCCTGGTTGAACAGGAGCTCAGACTGAGACACCACAATGTCCAATGTTTGAACAATCTCTGAATGGGAACCCAGATGCCTTGAAAACCCCAACAGTGTGCTCCAGCTCAGGGAGCTCTGTGCTAAACTAGTCGTCTTCCATAATTAAGTTATGTTGTTTCACTGTGGTGGCATGCGGAGTTACTTTAATTCATTAGACTTGACACTATTATTTGAAGAATGTAAAGGATCAAATACCAGTGGACTCTGCGATGATCTGTAGAAACTCTATTCTTGTTCCTTTGTATTTGTTTATTTGCTATTCTAGTATAGAAAAAATAGTGACTAAGGTCAACACTTGTAGCAGGCCCAGATAAGCCTAGCAGGTAGTATAAAATTAAATGGACATATTAACGGAAAAAAAACCCCCAAACCCCTCTATTATCTAGCAATATTCTTAGGATAAAACCATGACCTGAGAATACATAAGCCTCTGCAAAATGAATCTCTGCAGGCTCCCTGTGGAAATGGGAAAGAACATGCTTGATTAAACTGATGCTAACCTTTCAAAGTCATGTTTCTCTGATATTTATTCCTTGAAATAATAAAAGAAACATGTCAGATGGTGGAAAGCCATAATGTACTCCCTTGCTTGCCACTGCCCTTTTCTAACTTGAGTGTTCCTCTCCCAGAGCAAACTTTTAAAATAAAAAATAAGGCCTTCGTTTGTCCTTTTTGTTGACCTTTATACCTTTTGTGGCTCTGCATTTGCACCAGTTAAATTACAGAGTAAGAGAATTTCCATCCCTTTTCTAGCTCTGCTAGAAGGCCTTAGTCTTTTCAGTGGCAAATGGTGAAACACATTCCCAGGTCTGTGTGGGCAGATTTGGGGAACTTCAGATCTATCGTGTGGGGCTGCAGGAGCCCATATGCATCCTCGTCTGCAGAGCCCCTGCCTTGCTGCCCCCTCCCTCCCTCCCTCAGCTCAGCCCGTGCCTCGGGAGGGCTGGCCCGGGGGCCTGGGCGCTGCTGGACAAGGACAGAGTTGGGCTCCTTACAAGGAGCAAGTCAGTGTCCGCTGGGGCTGGGCACGGGCCTCGCTGCAGCTGGGGGTCCCACGCGGGGCGATGGTGGTCGGTGGGGGATGCCCGGGGCCTGGGCAGCTCCACTCCCAAGGGAGAGGTTGGTATCAGCAGAGAAACCTGCCAGCGGGGGTCCTGCGTCTGTGTGCCACGTGTGAGGCCAGAGAGGTGACAGGTCCTTGTGAAGTAAGTCTTTTCCGCTGTTCGTAATGATTAGTAAATAATTTCCACTCTCACAGCTCTGCTTTGCCTGAAAATACATAATTTTGTATAATTTCCCCCAAATTGCTCCCATGGTGATAATGGGGGAGTTTTCTCCCTAGGCACCTCAGTGAGATGTTTTGTGTTGGGAATTGCATGTTATATACTGTTAATGAATAGAGGCAGGAATTCAGTAACTTAAGAGTTTAGAAATGTGCAGGATGTCTTGGGAGGAAAGGGTTTCCTTTCAGCTCCTCCACTTCAGTGTTTGCATTTGCTGAAAGTTTTGCATGGGTCTGTATAGTAACACAGAAGATCATAAGGCTGAAACCTAGATATTCATGACAGATAAATGCGATTCACTTCAGGTTTACCTGGGGATCATTTCAAGTAATCCATGAAAAATGATACCAAGTTAACACACTGGGAGATACATTTATTTACCTACATTTGAGATTGGTACAAATAAATTCCTTCTGTGCGTTTCTGATGAGATGCTAGGTTATTCAGCTTAAATTAATGACTAATTTCTGGCTTAAAGTTTTTCCATAAAATGCCAAATAACTACTCTAACTCATTAAGTAGGAAACAGCTTGCACTGTATATGTAGACCTAGCACCACATGCCTTAAATCTGTTATAAAAATGGAATATATGAGTTGCAGTGGTGTAAAACAGGAGAAAAATAATTTCTGCCAGTTCTCTGCGGAAGATACAAAGTGAGTAGGAATGAAGTAATTAAGATAACTTTAAAGTCCTACTTGTAGTCCCGTCATAATAATCTTGTTTCTAGCTGAACAAAATCATCCTCTGGATTGCTTTTTAAACTGTATTTCATATTGTTTTTTGCTTCCTGTCATAATATTGTCTTACCAGCGAAACAACTGTCCTTGACAAGTCTGCCAAGTGGAAAATCGATTTGGTCTTACGTTGACCCCTATTTTGTTCCGGTTTAGCATTTCATTTTCATTTAACAAAAGGTATATTATTTTAGATAACAAATGTTTCTTTCTTTAACTAACCAACTATTGCTGCTTTTTCCCTGGTGGGCATAAACTACTGTCAGGGCCTCCCTCAGCTGTTCCAGCAGCTGTGAGTATGCCCTGCTGATCCCATGGAAGAGCCGGATCTAGGAAACTAAGTTGTCATGAAAATAGCTGAGGATGAGGTTTTGAGAGAAATATTCCTGTAATTTGTTGGAATTGGGGAAGTGAAATGTGCAATTCTGACAACAGTGACAGATTTATAGACCCAGTACACTAATTAAAAAGCAACTTACTCTAACATATTAATCTATGAAATGACAGCACCAGAGAGCTCTGCTCTGTTTTGTGCACAAGCATGGGAACGCTGAAGTGCCCTTCTCCTGTAATGACAGACTTCTGTATTGTATACAAAATTCAACAATAATGTTAAACAAGAAGCAATTGAAGGATTACTTCCTTCTGGTGTGAAACATATGGGGAGATGTTTTGCTATAAACTGTATGTTCATACAAGAACAGAAAGAAACAAAGTTTTCATTTGTTCTTTACCTTCTTTTTTCATTGCTGTTTCCTGTTTACATGGCTGTGGTAGAATCCAGCTAAGAAGCTAGAACAGAAAAATCAAATAAAGCATTGCTTAATCGTTTCCTCAACTACTTCTAACTAAATTTTTGCTCGTATTGGTGTAACATCTTGGGATTTTTATGCTTTGAGAGTTCTCTGTGGAATCCCTTTTTATAAAAGTCTCTTGTATTGTATAGGCGGTACAGCTTCCTTGCATCTTCCACCAATCGTCTCAATAGGTGGGGCCAAGAGGAGAGAAAAAGAACGTATTTCTGATGTGCATTTAAAGCACCTCTGGTATTGCAACTGTGTGTTCCTATCTCAGCAATGAATTAGACAGATGACTTGATAGATGACAAGATGACAATTAAATTAAAATAACAGAATAATTTTTTTACATTTTTTTTTGTTTACATTGTTACATTGTTTTTTTACAAGCATCGCTTTTGTTTGCTTTTGAATATAGGAAAGTAAAACTTAAATTCTATCTGTGTAACAAAATACTAAGTCTGTACAAAGCAAAGGAATAATAATGCTCTTCAGGAAGAATGTGAGGTTTTAAAAACCCCAAAATGAGCAGTTCTGTAGACGTTTAAGGATACAGTAGTTGAATCCCTTATACTTTTTACTGAACTTCCTTCCCCCCCCCCCCCCCCACTTAATGGATAATATGTCCTTGAATATTCTCCTTACAGGCATTTAAATATCTGCTGAAGTTCCTAAGGCTGCAATTTGCTTGTAATCTTCCATCTGTTTCAAATTTATTGTAAACACATGCAGTAAGATCTTTAGCTCTATAAAAGCATCACAAGAAGTCAGCGGAGCTACACGGAATGTCTTCAGATGAGAATCTTACGTGTGATATTTGTATCTCCACTTTTCTTGAACTCAAACTTGTTTTCACCATATAACTAATTTTTTTTCATTATTCTGTTCACAAATTTATATTAATTGCCTGATTTTGACTAAAGTTCACATTCAGAATTACATGAAAAAGATTCTTGTAATATGGGTGTGAACTTTACAAAAATGTTTAATCAAAACTCCTTTCATAAACTGTTTTCCTAACAAAATGTTTGCAAAAGGAAAGGATTTAGTCTTAGTACTTTGCTTCTGTTGTCAGACTCCTTTAATGGTGACACAGGCCGTTGTGCACAAGACCGTTGTTCATGGCCAGGGAAGATGACAAGGACTGCTCTAATTTAAAAATCAGTACTTACTAGTTGAAAGGTCACACTTGGAAATGTCCGTGTGCATTGGTTTTTGCCCTCAAAGACTTCATCTTCCGTTGCCTTACTGGAGAAGTTGCTTGTGATGCGTGAAGGAGCAAGTTGTATGTGTTGTTTGAAAGAATTATTCCACTATATTAGTAGCCATAAACTATATATAGAAATAGGGTAGAGTGAAAGGATATGGTGGAAATAATCTATTTAATTTATTGTAAATTGTTTTTACTTATTTTTACTGTTCTTTAGCATAATCACAAGTGAAAACCAGGGTAAGAGCTGGGGAAGAAAACTGAAGTGATTGACTTTGCACTACATATTTTTTTTTATGTTCCATTAGGAAGCTACAGCAAACTTGGATTCATGGCATCGTCTCTAGATATCTAATTTACTTTGTAATAGTAAATCAGTAACTAAACCATTAAATGCTGACTCTGAACAGATTTTCTCTGTGCTGGATTTCTTTAGCTGTAAGTGTCTCCAGATGAAAAGCCTGTTTGTTTGTTTATTTTTAAGTATACAGTGCAGGTCACCAGGAAATTGCTCCTAGAAGGATTCAGTAATCAAATCTTGTTAATTCAATTCATCTCCCAAATATGTTTTATAATATCTGTAATTAACCCAAACCATTGCAGATCTAGCACTGGCATTCAGAATGCCGTCTTGGAGGTACCAAAGAAGCCACGGCAGCTTATTTCGTTACCGCCAGTGGTGTGTATTTTGTACCCTTGATATCAGTCTTCATGGTCTGACACCAGTCGTAAGATTTGTATCGCTGTCAAGCTATATAAAATCCTGGTGTCAGGTTCTTAACATCTGGAAAGTCATAACACTCCTCATCTTCTATTAAAAAAAAATATAGACAGTTTGCTCTGAATAGATTTCTGTAGAAAAAATACAGAACTTGTACAGCTGAGTTACTGTTCTCACTAATAATTGTATGTTTAACACCACCTTGCCATGAAACCTAAGTCAATTAATCTGTTTCTGTTCCCCGCAAGTGTAAAATAGGATAGCAGTTCACAACCACATTCATAAAACTCTAAATTAAAAGCACCATGTGTCTCTTTCCTGTAAAGGCTACATAAGAAATCTTGCATGGTTAATATCTTCTTTTTAAATCATAAACTTTTCTTTCAGCAGGAGTTCATGCTCTCTGTATCCGAAAACGATGCCACTACTGGTCAGGAATAAATACTGAAGTAAAATGAAAATAAAGAATTATATAGTTTACTGTATATAGTTTTGGTACTGTAATAATTGTGATGTATATAAATCTAGAATGTAAATTTCAAAAATAAATTTAGATCAAACAGCAACATGGCAAAAATAGACCAATGAAAATGTTCATACATGTAGTGCCAACAAAATACATTATTGTGTTGCCTATTTCTGATAGATGTTGTTAAAACAAGAGGCACCTGCCCTTAAGCTGTATAAAATGTTATGAATGCTGTAAAAGCCTAAGACAAATATTAGAAACAAGTCTCATAGCAAATTGTCAACACAGCTGTGTCAGGCAAGGCAGCTACCAGTTACAGATTATGAGGCCAATGTTTGAATTTACTTCCATTTAATTCCTTTAATGAGGACACCAGCAGCTTCCTGGTTGTCCCTGGAGTCCCATCCTGTTAATTCAACATCAGACATCAATGGGCCATGTGCTCTGAATGAAGCATAGTCAGGAGCGAGCACATGAACAGTAGTGAACTTGGGGATGATAAATCTATTTCTGCAGAGTTTGACAGCTTCTACCAAGTCCAATAAACCTGTGGAAACGAAGTATCCCTCAGACATTAGATCTGGAAGCACAGAGCTTTTTCATGTATTTACAACATGTGCATTGCAATTTATTTTTATTGTAACTGAAAAGTGGTATGAATTTATTGGGTTGCATTCCTAGTAAGTTTGATCAATCTAAAGCTAGCTGCTGGAGATGAGTTGTTTAACAGTGGGTGACTGTCTCTAGGGAGCTTCCTCAGTTAACTACTGCTTTGAGTTGTTGTCTTCAAGTGATCGAGCCTTCAGAAATTTCCTACATAAATATCTGTTTGTCACTTTTTGGCAAATATTTTAATTAGCTGTGGTACTTACTTTTGATCACTGTTGCTTATTAATGATATGAACATGATAAGGCACAGAAAGTTATTTGAATGCAATGGAAGTTTGGTAGCTGTGGTGGACCGAAGAAAGGACTAGATAGTCTATTCCCTTCAGACTTGTACAAAAGTAGTAATCTTTCACTGTCTTTGGTATTCTAGGATGTGATGTCCACATTCTTCCAGTTTGGGGCTTCCATCCAGCAAGAAGCCATCGTCATGCTGAAGATCATGCAGGATTATGACTGGCACGTGTTTTCTCTGGTGACCACCACCTTCCCTGGGTATCGAGACTTCATCAATGTCATTAAGACCACAGTGGAAAACAGTTTTGTGGGCTGGGACATGCAGAATGTCATTGTACTCGATACTGCCTTTGGAGATGCCAAGACCCAAATTCAGCTGAAGAAAATTCATTCATCTGTCATCCTGCTATATTGTTCCAAGGATGAAGCTGTCTACATATTGGATGAAGCTCGTTCCCTGGGCCTTACTGGCTATGATTTCTTTTGGATAGTTCCCAGCCTGGTTAGTGGTAACACAGAAATCACTCCCAAGGAGTTTCCTTCAGGACTCATTTCAGCATCTTATGATGAATGGGACTACAGTTTAGAAGCTCGGGTACGGGATGGCCTTGGGATTATTGCCACAGCTGCATCAGCCATGCTGGAAAAATACTCCTTCATTCCTGAAGCAAAAACTAGCTGCTATGGACAACCGGAGAAAAATGACCGGCCATCTCACACCTTGCACAAGTAAGGCTTATTGGTTTGGGGTTTTTTTTCCTGCATAACCTTGATAATCTTTCTTTCTATTGCCACTATATGTTCTTGAAGGAGGATATTGGTTTTCTTCAATCCCATCATGCCCTTTTTAAGCAGTGATTTTCAGATGTTCCAAGGGAACATGCAAGAAGACTTGCTGTATTGATAACTGTGTGTATGATGTTACGTGCTGGGGAGAATAAATACTGCTCTGGATCTGATGCAGAAGATGACAGAAATTGGTCTTAGAGAGTATAAAGCTGAGTTTATGAAATCATGCTATTGTCTACTTTAACTATGAGGTAAAATTGCCCAAATGCTCTGGAGGCTGTGCCTGAATCACTTGCATCAGCAGGAACCTGGTAATATTTTAGAAGACAGGAGATGTACAGCGTTAAAGAGATGTCCCTGGAAATTACAGAAGTATTAGATTAGTTAGGCAGCTTTTATCACCTAATAACTGAAATCTGTCACTTCTGCTTGTGAGGATTTTATTTTTGTCACCTATACTAGAATAGCTGTAAAAATTAATCTGCATTAATAATCCAAGTTGATATGGATGTTTTCTCAATACAGTTTGTCATATGGGAACTGCCAAGGTTTAAATCAGGATTCTTTGCACTTTCTTTTTTGCCTTTTAATTATCTCTTTTAGACATGATCCTGATTACTTCTATCCAAGATGTTGCATAATACATGCCACACAGTAATAAATTTCTTCATCTGGTTTGTGAGAGGAAATAAAGGGAATCTTGCATGTTTTTTAATAGCCCTTTACAATATCTCATATGGAAGCTAATAAGCAGTAATTATGAAATTTGTTCTAACCAAATATTGCAGATGAAGCGCTTTCTACAGAAAAGCAGGATGGAACTGGCACAGGAAGGAATGTCAGTGTGGATTTCATATAGGAGATTGTGGAATATTTTAATATCTAAGATGTACGTGCATATTTAGATTAGAGGCTGACTGCCGTATGATGTCTTGGAACAGTTGTTGTTTTCCATGAAAATGGGGTCTTTGTGCACAGCATTCTTCAGAATCTCTTTTAAAAGCCAAATACTGCTAGGTAGATGGGTTTTAACATTTCATAAACAGTGTGACCAAAGTTCAGAAACTTGCACAGCTCTCTGCAGAGAGAACTTGCCTTTAGTATAACACTTCCACATTTTTTTGGTCTCCCCTTTCCTATTCCTAAGCCTCTGCCTTGAAAACTGTATACATTTACCAGAGGTGTTGCAGAAAACCTGTGATTCTTTTCCTGCTGCCCGACTTGCCCCTGGGGAGTGACAGGAGGCAGCACTGGGGTGGCTCTCCGGTCCGGCATGGCCCTGGAAAAGCCATCGCAGGGTCACTCAGGTCAGGGCAGAGCAGCTGGAAGCCACAGCCAGGATGACACCACACCCAGTACACGATCCTCGTATGGTTCTTCCTAATGCATGTGCTGACAATGCCAGATAAAAGTGAAAGCTAATGGCATCTCATTAACCAAATTCTGGGCCTTAACAGTGGGATCTGCACAAAGAAGTTCAATGTTAATATTTGAATATCAGTTTCTGTGACGTTAAATTGTATTCTGTCATCAGAAGTGTTAGTGTTTAACATACTGTGGTTCAGTTGGATGGGCCACAAAAACTTGAATGTGTTTTGAAAAGGTTTTGGTAATATACGAGCGTAGACATGAATTAAGTATTCAGCATAAGTTGTCTTTCTTCAAACAATCACTTTTTTCCTCATTAAATCTGTATAACTACAAGAATAGGGCTTGTGAGTGTTAGGGCAGTGAGATTAGACTTCACCAGGAGATTCTGCAGCGTGCAGTGCATGATGCACATACAAATTATTAATAGGAGAAGTTGTAATATATAGCGCACTGTGGTTAATAAAGTCACTTCCCAATGCAAAACAGTGAGCTGTGAAGTGAGAATATATTTTCCGTACCAGAGATTCTTTGAGCTTCTCCAACACCACAAGAACAAGAGGCAGGCTGTTTTTAGTTTAGAAATGTCAGAATTACACTAAAATGAATAAACTTTAAATAGTCCTTCTTATGTAATAACTCCCCAAGACTATTCTTGTCACATATAATCTGCAAGAAAAGCAAGTATATACAAGCATTTCGCAGTGCTAAGTAGTGGCTGGGAGCTGACCAGTCTCTCCATGCCAAGGTGAATTATGTAAATTCCTTGTACTTTCTTATCCTCATCACTAAATTGTAGGTTTCTTCCTTACGTGACAAATCAGTGCCTAAATTGGGGTTTTGTTCTGAGATGTAATCTTTATTGTTTCAGCTCACAGATAGTGCAGCTTTGTATTTTAAATTGTAAAATGGATGTATATGGTGCTGTATTAAGGAGTTAACTCGAACAATGGATTTCAGAGCATCCTCACAATGAAAAGGGCTGAAGTAATTGTAGACAGCTTAGGGACCTGGGATCTGCTGTACTGTGCCTCCCTGTTTGTGCTGGAAATCAATGCTGGAGAAGTAGGGTTAGGTGGAGGGACACTGCTTGTGAGCTCAGGAGCAGAGAACCCAGTGGAAAGGAGGAAAGAGGCTCTGTAAGGCGGTGCTTGAGCAAAACCAAGCTCAAGAATGGAGCAAGAGGATTTTTAGACTCCATCTATTTATAATGACAGTCTAATTCAGCTTTAAAGCCAGTATAGTGTTCTAAGGCTCTGCCATAATAGCTAATTTGCTTGTAAATGGAGATTGGTAATGCTTTATGTGCGACTTCCCACATCTAGATAGTGATTTTCATCTCCATTTATGAAGAAATTCTATGTAAAGAAAGCCATGAAGTGAAAGCTCCTCCTCCCTCTTTCACAAATCCTTTGAATATTAAATTGGTTTGAAGATATATGTTTTGAAGCATACAATTTATCCTTCCCCTGTCACTGCAATTTTAAGATGCTTTTATTGGCTTTCTAGACCTAAAAAAAACAGGTTGGGTTTAGTTTTTGGAATTATTTGATCAATGTTCAGTTCTGATACACATGGGAAAACTAGTTTTTCCCTATGAATAAAGGATTTCAAATAAAATACAGGGATCATTTTCATCATTAAAAACATACCTATATATAGATAGATGTATGGATTCAGATCATCTTTTCCCATCTGTGTAAGACCCAGATTCTCCCACGACAGAAAAATACCATTATGTGAAATCCTAATACCAGCGCAGCAGGATAGGTAGAATTAGCAGCTCATTAATGCAATGTCAGTTGAACAAATGCTTGCTCTCCCTCAAAAAAAGGAAAACATGTAAGCAAAGAAACAGCCAAGCAAAATAACCCTGCCAGTCGTCATGGAAAATGCTGCTGCTTTGTGAATAGAAATGCTTCTGCTTTGTCTAGAAGAGTGCTCGTGTTGTGTGTTAAAGTCATAACCCTGGGAGATACATTTCACAACAACATTTCCAGTCGCTCTGATCTGTGCAGGGGTGGATGGGGATGACAAAGCTCTTGTTCTATTGGCATTATCCTGAAAAGCAAAAAGATGTGTCTGTCCACAGGTAGCCAGGCATTTACCACACCGTGCTTACACTTAGTTACATTCAGTTTCCAAATACAACCAAATAATAGTCAGGATTTACAGACTCATCCTACGTTCGGTAGTGAAGGTGTAGGGCTAGCAAGCTTTCCAAGCCGCGCTGGGCGGGCTCTCACTTCACACCCCTCCCAAGCAGAGTTTCCTTTATTTGTCGTCACCCAGCCAGGGAGCAGGAGCGGTGTGAGGTCCAAAGGACCAGGTACAAATGCATTAGTTGATCCCGCCCTGAATCACCCTACTTTAAAAACTTGGGGACCTAGTGGGAATGGTGTTTTGAAATGTGTTACCTAATGTTGCTGTCTTTCCACGGCCTACCGCGAGGTTCATTTTCTTCTTGCTGGGGTTAGCTTACAGCGTGGCTATGAGACAGCGTCGTCTTCAGAGGGCAAGGGTGTGCTGTCTCTATAGTCCTCATTTTCATTCAGCATGTTCAATATTTTGATTCCAGCTTTTAGCAGTGACAGATAAATTTTCCTCTCTTTCTTTTGAGCAAAATCAGGTATTAAATGGACATAATGGTTTGATGAATAATCCAGCAAATCTGTTTAATATTTTCCTGCATGCAGATCAACAGCAAATTTACAGAGGGTTTGTTAACTTAAGTTCTGTGAAAAGACTTGGGAAAAATAAGTATCATCTGCTCTATTGTATGATTGAAGAGATATCATTATTTAACTAATTATATATGAAGCAAAATACATTTTCACTAGTAGCATACTTGCTGTGCAGAAAACCAAATGTTATTTATATTCAGCTAAGACTCTCCAGGATATTTCATTTCTCTTTCATTTTTTGATCCCGCTGCAGTTTTACTGGAGCCACTGCAAGCTCACAGGAGCGCACTGCATGTAGAGCGATGATCTGAGATGGTACCCCAAGTTTCACTACTCACATGCATTGCTTATGTGTTGTGGAGGGAAACAGCTAATTTGAGTATATTTTAAATTTAGTACTTCAGTTTTGGTAACTTTAAAGCTTGAAGAAGTTTCAGATTTTTCATGCTGATAGATTTGCTGCTTCTTCTCCTTTGCTAGTGCAAATGCGGCTCTATGGAAACAAATCCGAATGAGAATGATGCACCTAAATGGCTGAAGGCAGGGAGAGAGCTGCAAGCCTTCGTGGAGTGCTGAGGCCACAGGGATGTGGGGAGCAGCAGATTTCCAGGGAGGACAGTGTATTAAGGCAAGCGTCTCCAAATGAGGACCAACCTTCCACTCCTAGAATTTAACGTTAACAACTGATTTCAGGATTTGTCAGTGGCAGGATCCCACTTAGCCTCATTAATTTGTGAGGAGATGATTTCTGATCAGGAGACCCAGCAAGAGTATTGTAGCGATTGGATTGGTACACAGGGATACACAAACTCTAATGTACTGCTGATGAGCAGATTTTAAACAGTCACAACTAGATATTTGCACTTCCTTTAATTCCTGTGCTGTAAATGCCCTCTTCTATAGTATGAGGGTATTTTCCATATAGTTGCATTAAACAGCAGGAACTGAATTGATGGAACTCTTGTCATGTTCCTCCGAAAGTAAAATTAAATTTCACTGGCAACAAAAGAGGGGTTGCAGGGGACAACACTCCACCCAAGAGATTCCACCATCACTGATGAGGTACTTCAAGAAATTATAGAAAATCTATATCAGAATTTTCTCCCAGGTTAGGTCAGTTTAGGAAGCAGAAGGTACCAAACGCTTACCAAATTAAGGGCTCTTAGAACATTTTCCCCTTTTTGTGATAATTATAAAAAATTTAAACTAAGAGAACATGCTGTTCTGGAGTTGAGCCAGCCTTCAGGGCTGAAAGCAAGCCTTGAAATTCAAAATGTAAATGAAGGTTTTTGGAGATGGAGCTGCTGCAGACACCATCCCCTTGCAGGAGGCCACACAGGTTCACAGGGAAGAGATTGGGATGTTTCTGAGCTGGTACAACAAAATGTGACCGTATTAGTGCTTTTTATGAAATGTTATTTCTAACAATAACATTAACTCCCTAAATCTTTTGGTGTTTTATGAGTTACTCTAGTCTGCGGCACCCTCCTAGGCATCTGGGCCCTTTCTAAGTTCGCTTCCCTGCCCTTTCAGACTTTCAGAATGGCTCCCCAAGAGTTTTATCTCTTGTCTGGCAGAGTTGGGGCAAAATTACTTTTCCAGACCTAGTGGCAACTAATGCTTTAAGGAGCAGCTGGCAGGAGGTACAAGTAGCTGGCATGCCATTCCTTTTTTACAGTCACTGAGCATATTGTTCCCAAAATTTTACTCATCCGTGCTGGCTCAAGGCCTACATCTCCAAAGCAGGGTATCGTCACGGAGCTTTATTCAGGAGAGCGAGGGCTGGGGGAAGTGGAGGAGGAGGAGGAAGCACGAAGAGGAAGAAGAGGCTCTTTGCATCACTGCGAAGCATTTGAGTTTAGAAAAAAACCCATCCTACCTAGCCTAAGCTATACAATTGTCTTTAAAAAAAAAAGTCTTCACTGTTTGACAAATGCATTGCTGCCTTGTTTAATAGTGACCTATTTCAGCCTATTTTTGTATGTACTTCACAAGTTATATATTCTGCAGTCAGCATTTCTTGAGTTAATTTTGTAGATGTTTTTAGGAAATCTGTTTCTTAATGTTAAATAATTTGTCTTGGAGTTTCTATTCATAAGTATCTTTCAAATTTCACAGTAGAATCATAGTAAGGAAGTTCAGCAGTTCAGAGCCTCAACAAGATAAAGAAGAAAAGACAAAATTTGGATTCACTCCTTTTTTAGGTATGATGCTGGGTGAACGCCAAGCCCAGACAGGCTGGCTGTCTAGATTATTAAAATGGTTGGTTCATACTGTTTAGAGGAAAGAGAAATATCACCAGATGACATGTTGGTTATGAGGCATTTCATCTGCTTTAAATTTCAGTTTGGAAATTCCTTCTTAGGGAGAGGAGGGGGAGAGTTTCTTTTATGAAACCTGTATTTCCCTAAGTCTCTGCTGTTTCCCTTCATTGCCTGTGGTTGTCACTGATTTGAAGCACTGCCCCATGGTGAAGAAGGCACTAAATAAAAACTGATAGTCCCCCAGTGATGGCACCTGAGGAATTTATCAAGTTTTATTATCTGATCTGGGCTGCAGGATGAGGGCAGGAAACGTGGGTCTGACCTCGTGGCAGTGAGGAGTCCTGCGGGCTTTCAGCTCCTTGGCAGCTATCAGGCCACGGGCTTTATTTTACAGGTCTAGTAACTAAGTTCTCTTCTTTGGAGGTAGCTTAGGAGTGATATGTTTTCATTAATGTCTCTGCCTTATCCACTGTATTTTTCCCAGCCAGTGATCTCTTTGGGAGCTGGATACTATGTGGATTTCATACTAATTATAAACCAGCCTGTTATCGCAGAGCTAGCCATGTTCCTGAGCCCAACGAGTCCTGAATTTCTACTTCTAAAAGTCTGAATTTCAATAAAATTAACATTATGAAACAAAAATGGAAGGAGCAAATATCAGAGCAATGAGAAGAAAGGGCATCTGAGACAGCCTGGCCTTCCTGTCCCTGAACTTGCTTTTAAAACCACGGGACGTTTTGCTGAGGGTGTTTGCACGACCGCTTTGGTTTGTAGAGGCGTAATTCCCCTGGGGTGGGCAGCCCCTGGCCGGCTCTGCCTGCACCCGGGTGCCCTGGGTGTTTCACCAGGCTGGAGCACGGAGAGTTTCTCCCATGATTGCACTTGCACCTGCCAGAGTGAAGGTTTTAAAGGTAACCCTGGGAATGCAAAACGTTCCCCCCTCATTCTAGCTTTTTATTTGTTGGTAGATGCTGTCATGTTATGAAAAGAGGTTAGTGGAGAGAAGGCTTAAACCTTGGCATGGGAGGAACCAAAGGATCCTTTCTGTAGGAACAGCAGCTGTTGTTACTAATTGTGCTGAGTTACACAACTTGATCCTAGCGCAGACCGTTTCACATTCATATTTCAGTGGATAGATCAAAAGAAAATAAACATGAAATAGAGAAAAATGGAGAAAACATCAGAACAAAGTTCGGAGAGGAGGGGAGGGAGTTTTTTTACTGTATTAGTTTTGGTGAGAGCATTTTTTGTCATATGTATAATTATTATCTCTACTACATTGTATGCATTTATTTTTAAGGGATTCATTAATTAAAAAGTTTTAATTTATTGCATTGCACCAAGGACTTCCTGAGTCTGTGTATGTACAGGCATGCAAATGCTAGCTTTTAAAATCTAGGGCTTTTCTAGGTGCCCTAAATTTTTACACATCTGGAAAATTATTTCCATATATATGACATCTTTTTAATGCTCTGATCCTTGCAGCTTTCTAGAAGAGTGTTTCAGTTTTATTTTAAGTGTAAGTAGACCTGTCTGGCCTCAGCAAGCGCAGAGTGCCACTGCGGCAATGTGTAGGCTAGTTTTATCCTGTCTGCAGCAGCGCTTTCTCCTGGCTGTGCGATGCTTTTGAGGGATGGTTCCAGATTTTTTACTTGTTTCTAGCCCTGTGAATCTCAAAAATCTCCATTTCCCTAGCCTTCTGGCCAGGGTTTTCCCTCAACTTGGCTTTCCCCTGGCGAACACAGTTGATGCAGCTCCTGGTTCATGTGCTGTTGCCCGTGGCAAGTTACCCTGAAAAGGAGAAAGGAGGGGCTCAGTCTCTTGGCTCGCTGCTCTTCATGTGTGATCAGGAGTAAACGCAGCTTGCTCTAAGGGAGAAATAAGTTGTAAAATAGTGCTGCAGGGTCTTCTGGGACACAGGTGAGTAGGCATAAGAATGCCCGTCCTGAGGACATGAATATTTGGGAGGATGTTCCATGCCTGGCATCCCAGAGATAGAGTGCGTGGGGGGGACTGCTGGGTGGGGGCTTCCCTGAGCACCATCACTAATGTGGTTCCAGAGGTGACATCGCACCTGCTTTGGTTTTGCAGCAGTGCTTTCCCGTGCAATATTGCGGTTTCGTTCTGCCACTGTTTGCTTTCTCACATCCTCCACTGAAGTTTATGAAGCCAGGGCTAAGATTGATCTTTGAGACAAAGCATTCTTTGTAATTTGCATAGCTTGGGGTTTTTTTTCCTTAAAAGAAATACCTGCCACAGAATGCACTTTTGGTCTCAAATCCTTGCACCTATTAGGGAAACATTTCTGTATCTTGCATGTATGTATATACATATGTATGGTAAACACCAAAAGAAATCCCATAGCTTGCAAACATTTTTGCTGTTGTATAACATAGAAGCACAGTTTCTCAAAGATCTCCAGGGATGGCTGCACCTTTGCAGGGCTTGAAATGGTTTCCTGCCAGATAGGAAACCCTTACCAACCACCTGATGGGCAAAGAATGCCCATGCCTTTTGTAAGGAGACTGGCCAGAAAAGTCCTTCTGTTTCAGCAACTAGAAAATGGTCTTCTAAAAATTGAAGTCTTCTAAAAATTGAGGTCTGATCCTTTTGGCAAAGTCTTACCCTATTTGCTAGTGGAAATGAGAGTCAATGAATATTTACAATGTAGGAAAACCCACCTTATTAAAATACGTTCTGTCTTTCTGGGTAGAGTCAAAATTTTGACTTGGATAAGTATCGCATGGTTTTGGCATTAATCTGAAGCTTTACCTGAATTACTTGATCTTTCTGAGTCTATAAAAATCAAGTTGGAAACCTTGAGAGCATTTTGTAACCCTGGTGTTTCAAAGGTTTGCTGTACATACAATGGGAACAGTGTTCTGCTGTGGTGTTTCAACACTTCTCTTTTCAGTTTTGTTGGGGAAGGTGACAGGCAAAAAAGAATTGTATAGATGTTTAAAATATATAGTTTGAAATATATAGTACAGACTTGGTTCACTGCATGATAAAACCCTGTTTTGGATTCAGTGTGAGAATAGCTTAAATTCTGACCAAAAATCCCATTTTTCCATACATGTATCACCTGGGGAATCTTACTTACTTCAGTTTGCAAAAGGTAATTAAGACTTTAGTGTCATAATAGCATCAGAAGGCATTTTGCCATCATGTCTTTGCAAAGGTTATAGCATTAATGAGGTATGAAAGCAGATAAGGTGTACGCTGAATTGCCTCCTTGTAACAAGCTCAAATAATGAAGCACCTCATTTAGTTAGGGACAGGAATATGCAAGTCTAAATCTACTTCAGAAATATATTTTGACCAATTCAGAAACCAACAACGCCTTGCATGGAATTAATCTTGGGCTTAAAACTCTTTAAGAATAATGTATAATACAAATGCTTTCTTTTCCTTACTCTTCCTCACTGGGAACAGAAAAGCACATACAGACAAGCAGTTTAGGATCTTGGCCAGTAAAAGCAGAGCAGGACTTTTGTCCTTTGTGTAGGAAAAATGACGATTCAAAAGGGAATATAGGTTGTAGGCATTGGTTTCTAAAGAACACAGGCAGGTGATGAATTTTGTACAGAAGAGTGTGCTTGGGAAAACAAGAAGCTCTTTGAAGTTCTTTTTTACTGCTGCAATTTGAGAAACTGGGGTAGCTCAGTCTGCATCACTCGCTGATACCTTTGGATATGACTCAGACAATACAATTTGAAGAGACATTTACAGATTAGGGACTTTTTTTTTTAACTTGCAAAATGTGTTTCACTGCTAAATGGCTGGTAAATTCACACAGTTTAAAAATATGCACTGAGTTCAATTTTTCATTTTAGATTTGTGGTTCATCTTTCTTTTTGGAGCACTTGAGCATCACTGCAGCTACAGCACTGCACCTTGTGATGGTCCTTGACTAGCTTCTAGGCGAGAGTATTTGCATATTAATCCCAAAACATCACGAGTGGTATTTGAAATCTCAGGCAGCGATCCTACCAAACTACATAAATTAAGGGTTCAACTCAAGTCCAATCACCAATGGCTACGTAATCAAAAACCCAACTGGACACAAAAGCCTGATGTAGCACAGCATGTGTGTTTGTGGTCCAGCCCTTAGGGCAGACAAAATGCTCAGCTTTCAGGTTTATTGAAATGAGCTGATTTCTGCCTGGGCCTGTACATGTGTTCATTGCAGGGGGGTGGTTATTTCATGAGTCAAGAGGGAACCTGGGAGGGAGGGTGCACAAGTACAAATACAAGTAGTGCATATTTTCATGGTATGTCCTTGTTTTCCCCATGCGGTGGCTTCCTGGGCATTTTATTCCTTGGGTCGCAACGCATTTGATTTTCAGCACTGAGCAAATGTTACGCTGATTTCTTAAAGGTATGCACAAGTAAATTCTGTCTGATGGTTTGCCGCTTGCTCTCAAGGTGGCAAACAAGCTTTTTAATCCCAAGCAAGCTCTTTCAGTGCTGGATAAAAATGTAATGTACAGGAAATTAGTTCAACTGAAAAGCAGAGTTCTGCCAAGGGGAAAATTTTCACGCCGAAAGTCTGTCATAAAATTTGAGTGATTACAATGGGTGAATTTACAAATTGCTGTCAAACCGGTGCTGAATGATGTTAATATGGTTGTTTAGGGCAGTGCACATTTAATTATTAATTGTTATGATACAATGCCATTATTTCTTCTGGGTCTATATATTTTATTTAGTGTGCTTCTGCTATTGGGATTTTGAGGCAGCTATGTCAATACAAAGCCTTCTCCTTCGAATGTGGAGCTGAAGAGCATGTAAACCTGTATCGGTTTCTTGTGGGTAAAACATTACAGAGCAATGTATGAAGAATAGTTAAATTAACTTTGGTGCCCTTCAAAACACATATGTTTGAGGAGTGGAATAATATGTGTGTTGAGTTGAATTCCAGAAGGAGAGCACTTTGGTGAAAGCTCGGACTGAATTTCGTTCAGAGAAATACACTGAGAATTCAGTACAACTCAACGCAACAATGCAGTTAACTTCAGACCATGCATACAGGGTGGAAAGCACGTTACCTTCAGGAAGTGCCGTGGGATCTCCAGGATTTGGAATTGCAGTTTTACCTCTCACCCCAGGATAGCCCTGTCAGGCTCACATTGGTAGTCTGGAATTTTGATTTTTTTTCAACAAGACCAAAGAACACCAATGCCAATACCAGCCTTTTGCTCTCTTCCCTTTTGTGCCCCATTTTCTTAGGAGGAGATATCAGATAATGTATAAAATGATAGATTTCTGCAATATCCCTGTCTGGGGAGGTTGACCTGTGTGCTGTGGTAGTTCAGCCTCTTGGCAGTAAGTTTCCCTGTATTTGCGCTTTAAGTAAAAACTGCAATTTCTCATCACTCTTTCTGACCCTGGTGTGGTAGAAACAATCTGTTCTCACCCAGACACACTGACACTATGTGGAACTGGAGCAAATATAAATATGGATTTATGTTATAAATCTGTGGAAAATTTTGAGAGAAAATTATTTTTGAGGAAAGTCAAGTTTGTTAGATGGACAGCATGATGGAATTTCTGAATCAATGAAAGGACAATGCTTTGGCAAAGAGGGTACATGGTTCAATGATGAATGGAAAACAACAGCTAGAAATCAAAAAACTATACATACTAATCAGGTAATAGAAAAACTAGCTAGGCTATACTAGAATTAGTATAAACTCAGTAATGAATTTAAGAACTTCAGGGGCAAATCAGTGGCTAGAAAAGCTATAGGACTCTGAAGAGCTGAAGGATGTCTCTAAGCTGATGAGTGGAGTACCGAGATCCCTACCCCAGGGCAGATCAGGTCCACTGCAGTGTCTGGCAGCCGAGGGCATCTGGTCCGTGGCTGGTGTTTGTGGAGCCACCTGCAGTGTCATTCTCTGGAGTTCATAAGTGTCCCTCGATGGCACAGTCCAGGTCAGAGCAATGACTCAGTAGAGTTGATGTAATCATTGCTAATGACAGGATTGCTTATAAGAAGTAATATTCTATCCTTAGAAGACACAGGTTAGCTTGGCAATACAGGAGAAGAGAGAAAACAAGGAACCGTACTGCAGCACATCTCAGGACAGGTGCCTCTTGTAGCACTCTGAGTAATTTCTTTCTGTTGACATAAATTCATACAAAATTTTCAGTTGAATAAGTCTTCTCCTTTGTAGCTGAACAGAGAGTCTGTGCTAAATAAACAATTTTATTGTTTCAGTGCCTAAGCTGATAAGTCTAAAGGCAGGAAATTTGGGATTGAACTGACATTTTCAACAAAATTTTAAAAATCCTCTTTCTTGCTGTACATTTTATTCTGAGTCCCTCTGTGTTTGTTCCGCTCCCCCCCCCCCGCCCTTAGTTTGTATATCTGTTGAAAACCATTGAAAATCAACCTAGATACAAAAAAGTTTTTTTAAAAACTCATGTTTTCTTTTTGGAAATATTGAGCTGAAATATCGACCCCTTCAAAGTTTTCATGTCTGCTTTTGGCTGAAGGCATTAGTGGAATTTACCCAAGTGTCACAAAGACACTGTGTATAGCTCCAGTGTCAGGAAGGGCTGATAGGACTCTTGGAGGTCTAAACAGTTGAAGCCAGAGTAGATGCACTTACCTCTGATGAGACAATAGTATAATGGTACATGCAGAGCTGATGTAGACATGTTTAAAATGGTCCTAAAAAACTGGTAAGATTGCTCAAAGTGCCAGAAAGATTATGCATAGAGTACAGGCGTGCATAATGTGTAAGCTCTTTGAGAAATGATGTCTGCGTTAAAAATCATATGTAAACAATATTTTGCTTTGTCTTCTGCTAAGGCCTGCCTTGAAATGCTCAGGCCCCCCATGATGCAAGCGTAGGCTTTTCACAGCGTTAAGAGGATTTGGTGCATGTATTTCATCCCTGGTTCTGATGACTGAACTAGCTTGCTCATTAACTGCTGGACACCTCATTAATTTTTTCAACGAACTTTTTTTCCTTGCCTTCTAGGTTTATGATGAATGTGACTTGGGAAGGTAAAGATTTGTCCTTCACAGCAGATGGTTATCAGGCACACCCCAGGCTGGTGGTGATAGTACTGAACAACGATCGCGAATGGGAAAAGGTGAGCATTACCTCTGGGTAAAAGACGTGATAGGAGAGACTTGGTAGAACCCTGTTAATGACAAGTAGACAGGTAAACGTCACGGATGTCAATGATGATACTCTACTGTAGCAGGGTTGTCACAACAGTTCAGAAAAGATAATTTTACCTTATTCTGAGTAGGTCTAAGGAGTTTTAACAGGGAAAGCAACATATCAGTGAAGATGTGCCATGTGGATTTCAGAAGAATGTTGTGAAACACACCTTGCATTTCTTCTTACAACTTAGTAAAATAAAATGGATGACTGAAAAATCTGCAGAAACTTGGGCCTTAACTACCTAAATTTGGATAGATTGGTGTGTCTTGGCAACTCCAGTCCTCTTATTTGCTTGGGTTTGTATTCTTCGACAGATTTTAGAGTAAAAGTACACTTTTTTTTTTTTTAAACTGTAAAATTCCTGTTGAATTGGAGGATAATCCCTATAATGTTTGCCTAAAAAATCAGAATCTTGACTTGTGTTCTCCTGATGGGTCAGGGATCTCCATAAACTTCTATATCGACTAGAAGGAAAAGTGTCTTAATATCAGGGCTAATCATATATGCAAGTAATAAAAAAAGTTTATCACGAACGTTTTTTCTTTAAAACTCCTACCTCAGCCTCTGATTGTTTTGGCTCTGAGTATTGCAGGCTATCTGCGCTCCCATGTTTTAAAAACAGGGGACCTTATAAACTGCTTGCAATATGAGACTGTAGGAAAAAATACATCTGTATCATCTACCAGTTTTAATTTAAATTCATAAAGCATGATCCTGCATTATCTAAATTGCTGATGAAATCTATGAACTCTTTTTCTTATAGTTTTAGGATCCTATAAAATCAACTTAAAACTCCACTTTGTAAGACTGCAAGACTCTTCATGATGTTGAATAATAATGGCAAAATAAGAATTACTGAAGGACATCTCAGTCAATATGCTAGTCATGCAAAAACACAGAGAGTAGTTCTAGATTATGCTATGTATTTCTTTATGTTCTTTTGCTGCAAATTTAATTCTCTGGATAAATTTAATCCTATACAAATGTGTCAATCTGAATCTTTGGAGGAATCGTTTGCTCAGTTACCATTATGAAAATTTCTTACCCTATTTTAAAATTCTTCAGCAGTCTGCATATCATATATAATGTTCTGGAAAAAATATTATACTACTTAGGGAATATTAGTATGAGGCACCAAAGGGAGGAAATAGTTAAAGAGGCAGCCAACAATGCTTATGGTATGATAATTTCGTTCGTTGCGTACCTTGAAACTTCTCTAAAGAGACCACTCAAAGGACAAGAGGAGAGAGGTTTGATGGTTTTGAAAAATGAGCTAACAGCAGCAAAGAAATGCTGTATATATGAACCGACATGATTTCCAACAAATAACTTGAGTCTGTTTTAACCTTCAAGCGACTCTCCTATCAAGGAATGGAAGTTCTGGTGCAGGTTTTGCTGTATCTAATGCTGCATGTTGTACGGCAGCAGCGCACGCTCCACCTGCTGCGCTGGGCTACAAGACTCTCCGTAGGCCGATGCTTACGTTGTCTGTGCACGGTTTTCCATCTGGTAAACCCCTTCCTGCTTATTGCTGTGTTTGAGGGGCTTCTAGGAGGAAAAAAAGAGTGACTGGAGGGAGGCTTCTGGCCAGAAAAAGATGTATGCATCTGCTCCTAGCTGCCCCTTTGCTTTAGAGCCCTTTTGGTAGCCGGCCAGTCAAGTTACTTGGGCAGAGACAGCCTGCCCCTAGCTGCAGCTTGTGTGTCTGCTTCTCTATCGTAGGACTATGGGAAGGGGGCCAGGTTTAATTATGTCAGAGGGGAGAAGTGGAAGGTGGCCAAGAACGGGCTGTCACCACCAGAATTATTCTTCTGACCACAAGCTGATCCCTGCCTCTGTAGATGAAGAAAAATAAACTGACTAATCAATTATCCTGGCAAGCTGGATGTAGCTCTCGGCGATCTCGGAGCACCCCACACCCGTATCAGCAGAGTGTCACTGTGCACTGCGGAAATAATAGGACAGTTCCTCTGGCTGAGAGACATGAGAAGGCCTTTGCCCACCCTCTGGTTTATTTGAACATCCCGTTAGTATTGTCTCGACATTCTTTCCAAGTTGCATTTCTCACCCCGTATCTCTTAGCCTGTTTCTTTCTCCTTGTTCCCTTTTCCTCGTGCTGTTTTGCTCAATTGAAAAACTGTCAAAGGTACTCATCTGAGATCTAACATTTCCTGCTCTGAGTTTCCAGACAGGCACATGCTTTTACTTCCAATTACAATATTGCAATGAGCATCACAGAATTGTTTTATTGAAGTCTTATTAAATATCCTCAATCGTATATGGAAAACATCAAGTCCTAGAATCTAATTAAATGATTTCTAATGTGAAAAACTGACAACGCAACAGCCTGCTAATCCTTGTAATGTAACTAATGTACAAGAAGTTGTGAGTAGCTTCTTTATTATTTATGTAAGAAAGAGTAATTGTGTTTTATGTGAAGATTTTTTCCCAGTATTCTCCTGAAAATGTAAGATCTAATTTTAAAACTCAGTTTTCTTTGGTTTTAGTATAATAATCTGCTTTTACTTAAATACAATTTTTCGTTGGTCTCAAAATTGATATACTTGACTCGAGCCTTGAGGTTACAGAAAATCCATTCAACCACAGTTGAAGAGCATACATCTTACCCCTAGGAAAATAAGTTCCTTTTACTTTACGAATGACCCAGTATCAAAACTTTGAAGTGGTAACTTCACATATAAATGGGGTCGATGGAGGGATTTGTCCCATATCAGATTCTGAAAAAAGCTGGTTGAATGATAATAGTTTGAAGACTGAAAATCACTTTTGGGCATGTTCAGCAGGCATCCAGCAAGATATTTTGACAGATCCTAAAGCAGCTACTCAAACTTCTGACATCAACATTCATATACTTGCTGCTAATCTTGACAGGCGAAGGGGCTGCTCTTCTCAGGCAAGAGATTTTTTAAGGAGACAAGCGTGATGTGCTTGTTTCAGTGAAACTTGATAAATTTGCCAGAGTTAACAGTGTTGCCCAAATAGCAGGAAAGCACTGCAGGATCACTGTGCTAGTGCTGAAAAACCCCTCAGAGGTCCAGCAGGACCAGCTGCGACTCCCCCATGAAGCTTATCTCGGCGAGGTGTGACCTGGGTGTCTCACCCGGCACATTAACTTCACCGAGTTGCAAACTTCACAGCCTGTTAGTCTAGCTTTTCTTTTCCTTTTTTTTTTTTTTTGAGATTTTTTTTTTTAATGTGGAAATAAAAACAGTCAATCCAATATTGAAATCATATACTAGAATGTTATTAGCAGTGGCAAAATTAGGCGTTTTAATTAGCTGTGCTTATCATATATGTTAAGTAAGGTAAGGAGGACTGTACAGCATTTAAAGATGAGCGTATTCCACATGTAAAGAGGAGTTCCAGGGTAAAACCAATTTTTACTGGTGCTCCCAGATAGATACAGGTAAAATTACCATGGTGATCTGTGTTCTGGGTGAATTTGTGAATATAAGTGTCCTACATTTTTTCAGCTAATGAATTTTTACAAGAAGCAAGAGTTAACAGGTACTACATTAACAATTGCTAGTTAAATGCCACTGCAAGAACCCTTACTTACACCGAGGTTTATTCTAAATGTAACCAATCATCTTTAACTTTCTATTAATGCAGGATTTAATGTAGAACTTGATTTTGCTCTGATTACCTAGCATATGCCAGATTTACAAGCTCTGTGTGAGGTTGTACACATTTGTATCTAAGTAGGAATGAGTGGGCAGAGGGTGCGCAATTCCTGCTTGGAATAAATGAACCAAGGTCTTCACAGAGAGCTCCATCTGGCTACTCACATCCGCCATCGTGTAGCCAAGAAGAGGCAGCTATCGTATCTAATGGTGTAGCTGAAACTTGACTGGACAAGAACTGAAAAGCATCCTGATGCCTCATGATAGACTTTCCCTAAAAGTTATGAAGAAATGCATATATTCAATAGAACAGATGAACTTGCATAATCTAGTCATCCCTTTGCTGGCTTATCTTTTGTTGGTAGCTCTGTGGCCTAACACGATATATTATCTTTGCCCATACCAGAAGCAGCATGCTCTTTAACATCTGTTGGGTTGTCATTTTCTTTGTCCCATCCTTGTTGCTTTGTGTATTTGGTCTTGCTGAAATATGCCTATACTGACAGTTACTGTCGAGTAAAAATTGCGTATTGTTTCTGCATCAGTGAGCTTTTACTTAGCCTGAAGGCCTTTCCTTTGACCTTTACGGTACCGAATTGTTTGAATTGCACCTATTATTATGCAGCATTTCTTAAATCCCGTATTCCCAAAGGGGATGGTTCCCTCCTCTCTGCTGCTGTAAAGGAATCGCAGCTTCCGTGGAAAGCAGTGGTAAAGTGTGCTTTGCTCCTGTTCTTTACAGCTAATATTAGAGAGGAGATGAAAGAGTAGGAAGACTTTCAGGGCAGGCAGCTTTTCCTCTCTGGAGGTAAAGGTATGGCAATCTAGGCATTTCTGGAGAGCTGTAAGGTCTTCATGGAGTGCAGAGGTGACAAAAAAATCTTCCCTCTCTGGGAGGTGGAGAAAGGGGCTGTCAATTTGTTTAGCTCTTTTGCTTTCTAATGCCATAACAACTCATAAAACAGCTTCTCTGACACGAGTTTGAACTTTTGCGCTACATAGAGTTATTTGGGACGTTTCCCAGTACCAAAACTCTACCAACCACTGAGGATTTGGTGAGTGCTAATTACTAATTCGGTATTGAAAAATGAGGCTATAGGAGGTGGTAGCTTTTCTTTCTCCCGCTGTTTGTTTATAATCTCTCTGGGCACCGCATTTTCCTCTGAGCCCTGCCGGTCGCAGGATTGGAGCCTTCCTGGCAGCATAAGGAGCAGCCATGAGGGAAGAGCGGTGCATTTGCATACCCCATCTGAGATTTTGCAGCAAATTTTAAAAACTTCAAAGTCTTTAAATGGACGTCTTCAAACCACCCAGGACTGTAAAACACTCCCTATTAATAAGACATGAAAGTGCTCGCATCATATTTTGTCATTTAAATTTAGAGTGTCATTGTGAAATACAGACCTTCAGAAGCGCAAAGCGACACAAAGGTTTGCGGCAGAAGGTATAGAACAGATGCTGCTTCTGGAGGAAGGATTTTGCTCTTGTGCTTGGTTCTGCAGCTGCCTGTTATTGCTAACCCGACAAACTCAATTTATGCTTTCTAGTTATTGACTTAAAACTTGCCAGCGTAGCTCTTCCTTGTAAGTGTAAAAGTGTGATGAAATAAAAGTAATAAATAGTTTTTCTATAAAGCAAGATGAGGTAGATTTTGCATTTGCTCAGCATTATTTTCTTCACAAAAGGGAGACAGCTCAAAAAGCGTTTTGCAATATGTGTGTCTGTGTTTAATGTAGAAAGAATATCCCTGAAAATTTTTCTCTTTTCAAAGGTTTGGTTGGGGTAGTCCTGGGAGTGCATTTAGTATCCATGTTGTCATGTAACATTTTTTCTTACAAAAGGATGATGACTGTGTATTCCATACAGTTCCCATCTGCTGGGAAGAGGGTGATAGGACCGAGTTATTTGTTTGTTTTCTGTGAGATATGCCGGTGTGACAGACTCTCTTTTCGTGCCAGCATTGGCACGCAAGGGAGAACATACTCTGCTCTTTTCTCTCTCTGCTCAGGATCTGGCCTTGCTCTTTTTCTCTGATTCAGTGCTCTCTGTGAGGGTGTGTGATTAGGATTATGTCAATCATCCTTGTATTATTTAGAGACTGCTTTAGTGTGCAGTGGGAGGCGCGTCTCCGAGAGGTACAGCAATGCGTAACTTTGCAAGTCATCTGTCTTAGGTTGGCTGTATTTATCTAGCTGTTACACAGAAACACGGCAAATACTTCATTATCACCTCCTTGGCTGCAGTCTTCAAAAAATAAATAGGCACACGTGAGGTGGTCAAACCACAAATGTAATACAGTGAGTTTGTCAGGTGCTTTAGGCAACAGTGGATGAGATGAGGACCCTATGATTGCTAATTCAGGCTGACACCGAACAAGCTCTTCCGTGCTCTCAGCTATTTTCTGCTTTCCTTCCTGTATCCTGTAGAGATTCAACCAAAGGGAATATTCCAGACTGCATATCAAGATGGAAAAAATAGGAAAGAATGTACAAGTTCAAAAGAAGTACAACAGTGTGCGCACTCGAGTGGACACACAGCTGAGTTTTGCACCTACAATAGTGAATCAAGGGTTTAATTTTCCGTTGAAAATGTATTTTTTTATGACAGTCCCAGTCTTTTGGCCATAAATTAAGGATTTTTATAATCTGGGGCAGGATCTTTCCCCAGAATGATTCTATTGCCCTTTTTTCAAGTGAGGCACATTTGTATTTCTCTGGGATCGCATCATGATCTGTCTAACTAGAAATGACAGAAATTTACCATAAACCTCTGGATATTTTGTGGCATTTAGACACAGTAAAGGTATTTGCATGCAGTTTTTAACAGTTCCATAATGGTGCATGTCTGCATTCTTTGAGCGTTATCCCCAGCTTGGATTTTCTTTTTCTAAAAACATTTGTTTTACAAATAGAAACTACTGTGTTTATTACTTTGAAATCTTTCTTAATGCAGTTTTACCTTCCCTTTCCATTCTTGAATCTAGCAACACAGATATTTCATTGTATATGCTGAGAATAAGCTCATTTTCACTTTTAATTTCTCTAGTAATGTTAATTGGATTCTGAGGAGATCTAAGCAGGAGAGCGACTTGTGCTCCTTGCACTCCAAGCATGCTATTCTCTTCTTCATTGCTTGACCTGATATAGACTGTAACTAAATGTAGTTAATTTGGTTTAAGGTTGGTACATAAATCAAATTTTCAGACCTGTCTTTGAACTAATTGGTAGTTTTATCTTTCAGATTGCATAATCCAGAAGTCCAAATGTTCCTCCTGTACTTTATTTAATACTTTATTAATGGTTGTCATTCTAAAAAAGTCACGTTACCTAAATGAAAAGGAGGTTTTACAGAATGCATTTTACAAAAATAGCTATATTTTCCCCATGTTCTACGTGTACCTAGAGGTGCTAAGGAAGTGATTCCTCAGCACATGAGATTTTGAAACAGCATATGGTTGCAGGTGAAGATAACGGTGAGTTACACCAAAATGGAGACCTTAAATACTCCTCGTCTTCCAGGAAAAAGGCAAGGAGTAGGTGAGGAAAGGGATGCAGGTAAGACTGAGCAAACTGCCTGATTCATTTACAAAGAAATTTCCTGTCATTAGGGAGTGACTACACCAAGTATAAATGTTTTATCTTATATTGGCTGCATTTTAAATTCAGCATGGCTGGGCCTGCCACACCGACTCAAATACGCGAGATTCTTCTTGATGCAGTTGGCACATGTCTCTGGCTGCCTACTGTTAGTGAGCTGTGTTTCAGCTGAGTTCTCTGGGGCAGCGATCTTACTTCCAGGAGCTAGGGGAAATGATTTTCCTGATCGACACAAAGTTTTGAAATCTTAAAAATGTTTCCATTCTGTTTCAGAAGGAAAAAAAGTTAAAATTTCAAATTCTATGGATCAGTAACCCAAACAAACAAATAGATTGGAGTAGTTGAAATTCTTTCACCTTAAGTTTACTTCCACATATTTTGATAAATTAGTATGTATTTCTACATAGCAAGTCCAAGAACTATAAATGAGTTTATTAAAACATCTTTATTTCTGTTTATGAGATATTTCAAATGGTGTTTTTATGTTTTGAACAGTAAATAGCCCACTTTGAACTGTTTTCTTAAAGAAATTAAGACAATGGAAACTATCTTCAGAAAAGTTCACTTCTACCCATTTCCCGTGCTATCAAAATATAATTTGGGCAATCTGGCAGGCCTGTGCAGTATTTTAACTCCCTGTTGTCCTCTGGCTACCTTTTTCCAAGCAGTGGTGGTTTGAAGACTGAGGAAAGAAAAAGCTTCTGAAAGGCAAAGAGTACCCTTGAACTTGATCAAGTACAAGTGGGAAGTTTTAGGCTGCAGGTGGAAAGAATGAGAGTCATTCTTCACTGTAGTGTAAAAATTTCCACAGTAGAGGCAACGTGTTTCTGCGCTACATGTGAGTTTACCACTGTTCTATTTTTGTGGACCAGTTAGTCTTTGATAGACTGGCTATGAAAATTGTCTGTGGACTCTGCTAAGAGTGTGTAGAGTTAGTGTTCAGTGCTGTTTCATATTGGAGGCTTGTAGGTTGACCTGCAAATTAATGTGTTCTAGTGTTCAAATAATTTGTCATTAACATTAGAAAATGTTGCATAAAGAATATCTGTGTCAGAGATACCAATATTAGTAAGTAAGCATGCCAGTTTAAACACAGGCCCCCTCTACTTCAAATCTAGATGCTTGAACTTGGTTGGAGGATGCCACGTTTAGTTCATTTCATCAGTAGCTATAATGATCATGGAGTAGCACGCTCCGAAAAGGAGTGCTGCGAAACACTGGAGGCAATTGAATTTTGAAGCTGTCCAGGTTGGTAAACTACTTCACTGTAAAGTGGTTTATTCAAATATCACCCTTGTCTCCTAGTGAGAGCAGAAACTGAACTTTTCATATGCAACTTTTTGTATTTTACTTATGAACTTTTTTGTATTCTTCAGCATTTATAATGACCTTCACAGGTGAAACCAGGACTTGCATGCTTTTTTTAACTTGGGTATTCTGCTTTGTTGTCATAGGGAAGCCACTTTAAGAGGTCAGTGTTGAATAAGGACTTAACATTTGTGTTTGCACACAAATTCTTACACTTTATAAGCACGCCTCTTTATAATGTTCGTTATAATCTCTTTATAATGTTCTGAAATAAAATGAGCATGTTATAACCGATTGGTTTGTTCCCTAAGCATTTGAAGGTTTTAAAGACATTCAGAATGGATATTGACCGCATCTAATACTAGATCTGACTTCCATAAGTCACATAAATGCCAATCCTGGGACACCTACATATGGATGCAATTTCATAAATTCTCTGTATTTCGATGGGGACCTGTTCATGGTTTAGTTTTGCTTATTCTACAGCTTTTTTGTTTCATTTCAACCCCTCACCCTGTAAAGAAGGGATACTATCAATTTCGCAAGGATGTCAGAAAAATGTAATAATGTGTGAAGATACAAAACATTGTGTAAATAATTAATATCATTCATATTCTTAATAACAATGCTATAATTAGTTCTGCACAAGCTAAAAGGCTTCTAATAAAATTAGAAAATCCTCTCATATTTTGACTATGTGATTCAATTGTAAAAAACTAAATTATTACCATCCACTTAAAATAAATGAGAAAGAAAGAAAAAAGTGTTTTGCTCATTCAAACCTGTAGCAGAATGATAGAAGTGCAGCATGTAATCACCAACAGTATGGCTATTTTAAAAAGAAAGTACCAAATAAACATGAAAAGGGTTCACTTGTGAGTCCAGCATCAGTGGCAGAGCAAATCCGATGCCTGTGCTAACCATTTATTAATTAGTACAGGCAAATCCAACAGAAACATTTCCTAAACAAATGGAGTGACCTACAGGCTCTTTCTAATTACTGCCCTTCCTCGTTTGCCATTCTTAGCCCACTGGCGAGGATTTTCAGAGCTTTTCTGCCTTTTGCTTTTCTATCGTTCTTCATGATATTGATATCTTTCTCTTATACTTTTTTTTTCATTGTGCTTTCTGACCCTGTGGGTTGCTTAATGTACAGGTGGTAGGAGGGATGACCTGCAATGAACATGCGATTTGTGCACCTTGTAAAGCCCAGGTGAAGTTATTGTGCATCCCTGGGACTGCAGTAGTAGACCTCTTTGGATAGAGAGGTAGGAATGCCCCTAAGACATAAGGCAAGGTCTTAATTTTTAATCATTTTTAAAAAGAAAAAAGGTGAGGTGTGAATATTGAGATAAAGGAATTTATGAGACTACAAGGAGTGAATATTGAGATAAATCCATAGAATGCAACAGATGATAAAGAAAATTTTGACCTAACATTAGAGATTCACTCAACACCTAGCACTTCAATACAGATGCAACTGTCAAAAGAAATCAGCATTTGCCTAAATTAAGATATTTAAAAATATCATGGGTTTATCCTTCTCAGAATAATAAGATGGCAGTTACTCCAGTTTACGTATGAAAGAGTATCATGATTTGTCTTTTAACAGCATCAAAACAGTCGTTACGTTATTGATGGGCTTAGAGAACTCATCTTGTCATGGGCAGCATGTATCGCTGTTGGTCCATGGGATGGTGCCGCCGGTGCCGGGGCGGCTGGCAGAGGGAAGTGCTTCAGGGTCGGGCAGAGCTGCCTCCTCCCAGAGTCCTGGAGCGGGTGATGTAGAAAGGCAGGTGCTGCCGCGGCTACAGTCCTGAACGCGCAAATGCAACTCAGCCTCAGTCACGTTTCTTTTCTTCTTGCTGGCTGGAATAGGCAGGCGGTTGGGCACGTTTTCCACTTCTGAAAGTCATCGTAGTACTTGGCACGTTTGCGGTTTGACTGAAGGACTGAACTGGCTGGAATTCTCCCTGTTCCAGATGGCCAACTTCATGGCACACTTAGGGCATAGATATGAACAACACTGTGTAAGCTAACATAAACCAGCACAGACTCTGCTGTGACTGCGATTACATACCATAACTTGATGATTAAACTATTTCTGCAATGTAACTGTCTCATACAGAGTTAAAAAGATTTGTTTCCCTGTGTATGTTTTTTTCTTTCCCACGAAGGCTTCATCCATTGTGATTTGATTAAATTTCATACTAGAACTGTACGTAGGATAAATCCTGTGCCCAGTGCCCTTGATGTAGGCATGAATTCCTAATTCCCTTGAGATATTTTGAATTTCCTAATTTAAATGTATAGAGATTGTATAGAGATTTGGCATTTCTGCCTCCTACATTAAAGTTCAGCAAAACATTTTGACTTATAAACAGGATGGAAAGGAAACTGCAAAGGGTGTTTGCTTATATGCTTCCTTAAATAGGAATGGATATAAATCATGTTCTTTGGGAATTTTTGTGATTAATTTTAAAGTCTTTAGGAGACAGAAGGTAGATGACAATTTTTTTTACATTTTTTAGGATGCCAGTGTCTCGTTGTACTGTTAATTCCCACCATTTTCCTTGCAAAACAAATATTTTAGCACTCTTGTGATTGTTATAATTTGTTTAGCCTAAGCAACTGAAGAACTATTAAATGCATTAGGTTATAAATTTTGTGAAATGCTAGCTCTTTTTATTATCTATCATTGCTACTTGGATAAAACATGCAATTAGATTTATGGTAACAAAGTAGTTAGTTAAACACAATCTGAGGAAGAAAATGCAGGAGTTTTTGAAATATTTTAAACATATGCCCCTTTCTGGTGTTCTGGAAGTGGAAATAAAAGTAGGTTAATTTAGAAGGCATAATTAATAATAGTAAATAAATAGGCAATTTTAATGTAAAGTGGAGTATGCTTTCTTAAACTCCCCCAACAGTTGGCATTAACTAAAGCAGAATTAAATCTGTTATTTCTAATAAGAACTAAATCATGCATAATTGAACTTGTGTTTACTAAAACTGTGGTTTGCCTGTCTGAGGTGTGATGGAACCCTTGGGAAAGGCTTTCCCAATGGCTTTGCAAACTATAGGAATAGAAGAGTCTTCCCTTTTGAGAAGACACAGAAATAACACTCGGATACTTTGGTTATCAGTCTGATGTGTATGGGTGTGTGTGGGGATTAGTTTTCTTCTTTTTATTCTTTTTTCTTTCTTTGAGAACTGTTTTCTTATTACTGCAAATTGGTCCTGATTACAAATGGAGTATCTGGTTGCTCTTCTGGCTCAAGTGGAAATTACATGTCACATTTCAGTGCAGCTGTAGCCAGGTGATAGATAGTGTTAACTGATGCCATCCAGTCCTAATAAAGCTGTTATATCTTAAAACAACATTACCTTACTTGTCTTTACCACAGTATGTTTTCTCACTTCCTGCAATTACTAAAAAGTTCTAAAGTAACTTTGATTTAAAAAAAGCACCCAAGACAACTGTCTTTGAATGTAATTTCCTGTAGCTATATCCCAGCACATTTAATATTAGGTCTCATTTGTCAAAACCAAGCAAGCGGATATCAGCAGCCTCTGTATCTTGGCATTTCAGGTGGGGAAATGGGAGAACAACTCCCTGAGCCTGAAGTACTCTGTCTGGCCCAGGTACAGCTCTTTTGCAGACAGCGACCCAGACGATAACCATTTGAGCATTGTCACCCTGGAGGAGGCTCCCTTTGTCATTGTTGAGGATGTGGATCCTTTGATGGAAAGTTGCCAAAAAAACACCGTGCCATGTCGTAAATTTGTCAAAATAAAGTAAGTAAATACACAGCATTCCTTTTTTTTTTACTTTTTTGAGTGCAAAATATATTCCCCTGTTTTCTCATTAATTCGCTCCCTTGCTTCTTTAAATGTAGAATTGTTTTGTGGTACTTTGCTGTTCTTTTCCTCTTGCTTCCTATATTTGCTTTTCCTTCTGCATTTCATTTCCTCTTTCTTTTCCCTTTCCCACGCGGGATGCTCTTGGTTGCATATCTTCCTTTTTAATAAGTGAAAAGGTTCTGGTTATATACATGTAAGTCACATTGAATTAACAAGAAGATAGTAAGTTTATAGTAAATTCAAAGTCAACTAGAATTAGCCCTTTTCAGTCACATTGAAGAGCACTGTGTTCTAAAATTGGATGGTTTTAATGAGTCCTCTTTGAATTGTTTCTGGTTATGTTGAACTATGCCTGTTTTAATTAGTCTTCAACAATTGGAGAATGTCTCCTATTCAAAATGTGCATTTATGTTGAAGTTTGGTACAGGATAAACTACTCTGGCGTAAAATACCACTGTGACATACCATCTAGAGAAATGTTCCCTGCTTTGATTGCTCTATAACTTTGAAGTAGTCATTAGAAATCAGTGGAAAATTTCTCATTGTGCATTTATCAGTGTTGTTTCACCGGTTCCGTGCTTCAGTCTACATATTTCTGAACTGAATATAATAATAACAACAACATTTTTTACTGAGCAGATGTTGGGGGATGTGATGCATGTTTCTGAAGATTTCCAGAGACTGGTTGCGCACATGCTTCCTAAGTACTTAGTCAATTCCTAAACTATTTTTTATTTCAATTTTCAATTCTTTCAAAGCCAGTAAAATAGTGCATTGGCCTCTGAAGATGCTTATACTGGAAACTTCTGGAGGTCATGAAATGAGCATTTCAGAAAAAAAATAAAGAGAAAGTCCTCATCTTTGCACTCAAAGGTGGCCTGAAATTCGCCTTCTCAAAGTGCAGAAAAAGGTTACAGTCAACTGCTGTGCTTTTATATAGCTTACGTGTTGAGGAGTTCTCTAATTACTAAATGACATGTAGTCTTATGTCTTGAGAGTAAAAGTAATAAATGTTTAATCTAAGGCTAAGAGAGAGATTAGTAAGAGGAGACTGTATATCTTGATGGAGGAGTGCAGCAGAGAGCATGTCATACAAGGTTTACCATTATCTTCTATTTATCTCCTGCCAAGCAACTGTGTTATGATTTGTAAGAGCTACAAACACCATATAAAGCATCCTGTGGATTATTTCTGCATTTATTCAGAAAAGCACGGTCATTCACAAGTATGACAAAATGTAGTTTCGCACTATGCTAAATCTTGCTGTTACGGTTCTTCTGTTTTTCCCAGTAGAAATGTTTATGTCTCTCCTTTCTGTTGACAGCAACTCAACTAATGAGGGAACTAACGTAAAGAAGTGCTGCAAAGGATTCTGCATCGATATCTTGAAGAAGTTGTCTAAAACCGTCAAGTTCACATATGACCTGTATTTGGTGACTAATGGGAAACATGGCAAAAAAGTCAATAATGTGTGGAATGGAATGATTGGTGAAGTAAGTTCTGTTAGGTAAAAGAGCTCTTAAGTAAGAACTTAGCAATGTTTGGTTTTAATTCTTTTGGAGAAATGAGGTATTCTCTACTGAGTAATATTGGTGGTGTCTTCTCTTTGTGGATCAGGTGGTGTATCATCGTGCAGTTATGGCTGTGGGGTCTCTCACTATTAATGAAGAGCGCTCTGAAGTGGTTGACTTTTCAGTGCCATTTGTTGAGACTGGGATTAGTGTCATGGTGTCACGCAGCAATGGCACAGTTTCACCATCTGCTTTTCTAGGTATGATTCTGCAACCCCTCCAGTTCATTTAATTGTGTTCCTGTAGGGTTGGGTAGGTTTCATTGTTTGTTAAGCTATATATTGCATTGACATGTTTCTGCTGAGGTTTGAATTTTACATTAGGAAGTTGGTACCGTGTCGACATGCTGATTAACGTGATTATTAGCACATGTGCTGTTGTGTTTCAGATGCAGTAGGTGAAAAACAATGATGGTGATTTCAGTATGAAAAAGGATTCCCTGAAATCTTCAGTTGGGAAATGACTTCCTCAAAACCTGCTCCTTTACAAACTAATTTATGCTTGTTTAGCCCATCATAAATGGTTTAATATCTTCTACGCTCACATTCACGAAATAATTTTTAAACCCCTTGTAGAATAGTTAAGAAAAAGAGATTTCCTTATGATTAGAAATGATCTGACAGCTACTTTGATAAGTTACTTCTGGCTTCTGCACACCGCACTAATGCACTGGAGAGCTTCTGAGTGTTTTCTCCATTGATGCAGTTGAACAGTGGAGGTATAGCAAAGAAATTAAAGGCTGGACAGAAAAGTGATGGGATACAGAGAAACAAAGATGTTGGTCTTTCCTTGTTTGCTTCTTGCTTCAATTGTTCTTTTCTTCTTTCATTATTCCCCTCGCCTTCTCTTTTAGTGCTTATTGTTTAGTTCTATATTTGGTCATTAACCTGAATTTACCTGAAACTGAAAAAAGAATGAGCCGCAAGATGTATCAAAAGTGCCTGGGATGTTATGGTCCTCATAGTGTATTTGGGCCCAGTATTTATAAAGATAATTTGCACAGGAAAACAGTGCTTGTGACACTAAAGTCCTTTAAGTGAAATTGAAAAAAAAAAAAAAAATTCAGTATTTTCCAGATATCTTATGGAACATTTTAGTATGTTCAAGTCCATCGGGTCAGCAGTGATGTCATTTCTGGATCACTGATTGCATGTTTTCCTTTTAGATTGCTAAGTGTAAGTTCTTCACTTCCACTGAAATCACGTGTAGCCATTGAGGGACAGACTGTTGGTGTAGTACTGGCTACAAGTGGGGAAATAATTTGGTTTTCTTGCACCAGAATCATCATCACAGAGCCTATTTCTCATACCTGTTCCATAAAGGCACGTTACAGAGATGATGCAGATAAATATGACACAGGGAGTGATCAAATAACTCCCAAACCTGCTGATACCTAAACAGATTTTGGTGGTGGTTATTATTTTGTTTAACAAATGAAAGACTTTTTGAAGAAATTATAAGAGGCTGTACTTTTAATGAAAATATCCAGATAGTGGCTTTTCATTTCTATAATTCACTGACTTGCAAAGTTAATTCATTTATAAAATTGTAGTTGCAGCATGTTGAAATTATCATTTGAAATAGAAGTACTGGGGTGTTTTCTATATGTGCTGCAAGTGCAGTTGATTTTTATTATGGACTTTGCTTACCTCATAAAAACCTGCTTACAGCTGCCATCAAAAGAGACGCTGCTTTTGCATTTTTCACAACAACATAGTTATTAGTTTTCTAAAATGCATTTAATGTTATTGGTTTAGTTGGACGTACATATAATTCAAAAAGTAAAAATAACCTTTCTTATAAAGCACTATAGAATAGCATCCTTTTGGAAGAAATCTGATTTACTGCACCAATAAATCAAGTCTGTGCTCTCAGAAGTACGTTCTGGTTTTTCAGACGTAGATGAAACTGTCACTTTACTGGAATTGACTGTGTATTTCGATGAGGTGTGCATAGTAGTAAAAAGCTTTGCCATGCAAAATGCTATCAGGCAGGTAACTGAGTTTATTCACAGAGAGAATTTGTTTCAATTAAATGAACGTCTAAGAATAGAGTCATCTTACATAATTCTTTTAAAAGATTTTTTTTAAACTGTGTGAAATACAATATTATTTCTTTAAAATAGCACTTGATTACAGTTCAAGAAATATCTGGGTTTTTGTGATTTGTTACTACGAATGTAGACAAATACATTCAAATACAGATTTTGTCTGAACTGGGTTTTCCATTCAGTGGTTGAGTCCAATAGATCTAAGTGACTGTTGGGCTGGCAGCCCCTTCCTCATTGGCTGCTGTGTTCTGTTTCTGATGTGGCTGTCTCCTTCAAAGGAGAATTTTATCCACATTAAAACATTTCCATATCGTACTAAAATTCATATGTACTAGATCCACAAATATATTTTTTTAATATTCTGTGGAGATTTTATTCAACTTTATTTAAACAAACAAAATAAGGGAAACCTCAAGTCCAAATTTCTATATTTTTAAGAGGGAAAGAGATCATAAGTGAGGTCAGTTTTCTCTTTTGGAGGCATTGCTGGAATAGGAAATCTATGCCCCTCCTTAGTTTTTGTATGTTTAAGTATTGTTTTGGTGGTGGGAGGTAAAACTTGAAGTTAGTGGAGTACTGCATCTTTTTGATTGCTCAATATTCTCCATTGCCAATCATTTGAAATGTACACTGGCAAGTCATATATTAGTATTTTTCTGACATATCATAGCTTTACTGAAAATTCTTATAAAACCTGCTGCTTGCTTGAGGGAAGTTCTCTTTCTGTCCTTTGAGAATCAAAGAACGGTGCTGAATGTGTAATTTGAGCTCTAATATGACAGGAAGATCGACTTTGTTATTCAATTGATTTTGTACTTGTTCCATCTTACTGCTTGCTATTCTAAATAGCTTTTTATTTTCCTATTGCTTCTTTTAATCCTCCACCTCATTACCAGAGTGCTTAAATTATTAAAGAGCATTCAGCTTAAACTGTTGTTATAGCTCACTTTTTCACATCGGCTTGTTTTGCCCTTTGCCTTTTTAGATTTTGACAAATTACCATTGCTGTTTCTACACTGTTGCTTTTGATAAAACTCTTATCAGGCTTGCTTTCTTCTATGAAAATGCTCTCAAAAAATTGTATGATAGTTTTATGTGAATTCCAATTTATTCCAGTTAATATGTGAATTCACAGAATATTTGTTATTAACTGTATTTGGCTACAGAATGTCCTTTACCTGCCTGCATCTGAACAGTTTGGCTTAAAATTTCCCTGCCTTGCCTTTTAGTTTGCATCCAAAATCACCAGTGGGGCTATTTGGAATTTGCTCTTTTCTTGCTTCCAAATTTCTGAAGAACTGTAGCAACGGCAAATGATCTCATGAGATGTCCGTGCTTGGGCCTAAGTTATTACATTTCATTCTAGTTCTGGGTGAATCATTCATGCTAACTCAGGCAAGGTTCAGATTGGGCTATTTGGTTTAGCACACCTCAACTCTCTCTCGTGGTTGATTCCTTCGGTAATGGAAAATGATAGAATAATTTTCAGTGGTTCAAATCTTAACTTAAATTCGAAGAATAAAGAAGTTAAGATGGAGGAACCTCTTGGGCTTTCAAAAACAGGCAAAGCATTGAAACATACTAACTTCTTGTCATTTCAAGAGCTTCTTGATTCTGTCCTAATTTGAAATAGTATGCTAAGATTTTTTTCTCACACCTCAGAGCACACTCACACTTGCATTATCTACCAAAATTAGGATATAAAATGCCTCCAAATAAGCTGACCTAATAAAGAGATATTACTTTGCCATACAAAACCTTTCTTACATATATCCTTGTATCGTGACGGCTGCCACAGGGACTCCTGAAGTGACAGAATTTGTGATTGGGCAAAAGTGATATTTAAGAACTTTGTGTTATCACATACTATTACCAAATCCAATCTCTTCAAAGAAGTTGGTGCTTAGTCTGGTATTTGAAACTGCATTTAGTTTTCTGTTCCAACCTACTCTTTTTACTTAATCATGTTTTTTCTGTCTTTCAAACTGACATTCAGTTTTCCATAAAAACCTTTTGATTTCACAAATTTCCTCCCAGATGAGAATGAGACTTTCAAAAGGATGTGTTTGCAATTGTTAAAAACAACATCTTCATTGCAGGTAGATGAAAGTGAACACAGAGAGAAAAGAATTCTGAAACAAAGGAGAATAGTTTGAATGCGAGTATTTAGCTTTTTTACATAACGCTTATTGTTGGATAGAAAATGAGACAGAATTCACTGAATTACTAAATGTATTAAACGTGCTTAATTGCTTTTGCTCTGCAGAAACACAGTCAAAATGGTAAGACCATTCTGTTGGTACATGCATATAACATAGGATACACAGAAACGGGCGACCTGATTGTAAACCACATAAGCAGCGAGCCAAAGCAATTATTTGCAACTCAGTGTCAGTTAAGGCTTTGTCAACGGAAAGTGTGCAGCCTTTGTTTTTGAATTGCAACTTACATTTAAGATTTTGACTATGAATTTTGTGTATAGTAACAGCTGTTCTTCATATATTGCTACTTAGTTATTTGCTAGCATTTTGGTTGGTAAAACCTAATTTAAAGAAAGCTGCTGGGCTTCCCTAGCCGAAGACATTAGAATTCTTGTGCTGTGACTGGTTTAAGGAACTGTGTTTCTGTTTCTCTTGTCTGTTTTGCTGCAGAGCCTTTTAGTGCATCTGTCTGGGTGATGATGTTTGTGATGCTTCTCATTGTGTCCGCCATGGCTGTCTTTATATTTGAGTACTTCAGTCCTGTAGGATATAATAGGAACCTAGCACAAGGGAGAGGTAAGCTTTGCATTTTACACAAGACTAAAGCTATAAAAAAATCATGTGTTTCCCATCCCTTGCCCTCCATCTTTTAAAATAAACATACCATAGAAATAAAACAGTAGAACGAGCTGTGAAACTGTTTGCTCTTAATTTAAAATATGATTTCTTGAGGGCTTATATGCTTATGTTTGAATTCTAATTAATTGGAATAAAGACATATAGAAGGGTAAATGATATCAGAGAGTCATATTCAGGCAGTGTTTGGTCAGTATACTGTATCAGTTGTAGAACGTCAGCTTAAAAAAGCACTGGAATAAATTCTACAGACTCCTGACTCTTCATGAATTCACGGTTAGTTCAGAGATAATGATCTAAACTGGTGTGGTTTGGTGGATAATGTGGAAAAATAGCAGTTACGTTATATTTAGTTTTATATAGTCCCTATAAAAAATCTGATGAACTCAGCCTTGAAATGAGGCCAGTGACAGAAGGGCATCTCTTCTTTCTGTGTAGCATCTACGGTTATAGAAATTTCATTTTTAAAATATACCAGCACAACAAATTTAATACAGAGCTTGCCTTTCTCAGCGAAAGCTGCAGTTGTAAATTATTAGCACTTTGACCTGAGAATGAGGATTCCATGTATTGTGGTGCCCTCATCCTTCCCTTTCTTTACTTACAGTTCAGAATGCAGCCTGTTTTTGATTTCTAAATCATACTTGCCTCATTTTATAACAAGAGATCTTCCAGCTTCATGAACACAGTTCTGGGGACTATTACAAACTAGTGGTTTCTTCTAGATTATCATTGGTTTGTTCGCTGAAAAGGGGGATTATTGTAATGTTCAGATGGTGTTATCGTTTTGATAAGATGGTAAATATGTAACCTCTGTCCAAAGTAAACACGAAGGGGAAACCAAAGGTGAATATAGAGACTGTAGATCTAGGGGCTAGGCTGTTCTTTTCTGTGCTACCTCATGTGCCAGAATTGATTATTTAGTGTACTTAAGGCTATAAAGACATATTATGGCACTAGACCATCCTAACTTAGCTCTAGAGACTTGCCATGAATCCAGCTGCCATTCATTTGAAACATGGGAAGCTTAAAATATATGGGCATCTTTATGTAGATTACTCCTTCCCCTAGGCATTTTTGGCGGGATGAACAGAACCATAGAATTGCCAAGGTTGGAAGGGACCTTTCAGATCTAGTCCAACCATCAACCTAACTGACATAAACCGTCTCTAAGCCATACCTCTGAGCACTATGCCTACCCGTCTTTTAAATAGCTCCAGGGATGGCGATTCAACCACTTCCCTGGGCAGCCTGTTCCAATGCTTATTAACCCTTTGAGTGTAAAAATTTTTCCTAATGTCCAATCTAAACCTCCCCGGGTGCAACTTGAGGCCATTTCCTCTTGTCCTGTCTCCTGTGACTTGGGAGAAGAGACCGACCCCCCACCTCTCTACACCCTCCTTTCAGGCAGTTGTAGAGAGCAAGAAGGTCTCCCCTCAGCCTCCTTTTCTCCAGGCTGAACACCCCCAGCTCCCTCAGCCGCTCCTCATCAGACTTATTCTCCGGACCCCTCACCAGCTTCATTGCCCTTCTCTGGACTCCAGCACCTCAATGTCTTTCTTGTAATGAGGGGCCCAAAACTGGACACAGTAAGAAGCTCAATGGTAATACAATCTCATAAACAGAACTTTAGACTGCTTTCTTGGCATGTGCTTTCCTTATCATTGTTGCTCAGAAAATATATATTATCCTGGCATCAGCCCAATTTTAAATGGCTCTAGAAGTTGGTTTAATAAACCAAAAGTCAGCTCCATTTTGCTGCACTCTATCTTCTTAGCACTGCTGCAGAATAAAAGATGGTAATCCAAGATGTTGTGCTTGATTACATTGTGAGAAATTAGCACTATATTAGAGAGCCTTTCCACTGAAATGAGAACATACACTGAGTACACCCACTTTGGGTTTTATTCTTTTAAGAGTAATTAAATTATTACTAAAATAAAGTGTAATTACATTAATAACCAAATCTGAATTTTTAATGTGCATCCCCTTTGACAAAGGGGCAGGGCAGGAGGTAATATTACAGGTGTCTGCATCACACCTTGTTGTCTCAATTGTGATTTCATTAAAAAATAGATACTTATGTAAAGGTCAAATGAGTCACAGTCAGGGGAGGCATGTTTCTCTCCATTGAAGATAAAGGGAGTCTAGATGATGAGCAGTGTGTGATGACTGCACTGTACTTACTTAGAGCTGGGTAAGAACAAACTTCGCTCTACAGATAAGGCCTGTTGAGTGGATAATAGCATTGCTAACCCACTTCTGCCACTGTGTGGGCCTGAGGGCATCGTGCTGACCACTTCTTGCTTTGGGATGAATTAAGAACTGAACTGACTGAAAACAGGAATAACAGAAACTACAGAATGGATTAGCTGGGATAGGTTTTTACCTGTAATGCCGACACATTTGAAGCCACGGAATCAACTCTGAATGAATGAGGTAGCCAGAGTCTGGTTCGTTTTAAGTCGTGTATCTATACAGTAGCTGCTTTGTGTTGGCTTACTGATTTATCCTCTGAGTGCAAGGTTGCTTAGAAGTAGGTGACGTATTCACACATCTTGATCTTAAACATGTTTATATAAAGTTTGAAAAGCGTAATGTTGGAAAACTGGAGAGGATACAAAATAATTTGGGTGAGAAAAGTACTAGAATTGAATTATTAAGACTTAAACTCCCAATTTTCCATTTTACGTGTCCACTGTCACAGACAGCTGCAGGGGGCATACAGTGGCACATACCTTACTGCAAGACCCACATCACTTTCCTTCTCCTCCAAACCTATGCTATCCTTTTTCATTTGAAAACTTTTGAAGTAAATGACACATAGAAAAATGTTGAAATGTTTTTTATAAATATGGAAATAAATGTCATTACAATAGAGAGTACCTATGGTAAATCCTGTGATTCCATTGGAAGTACAGTGAATACGTACTGAAATATTTTTTAACTATATCTTTGTGAGTACTTCGTTGTTATTATGTAGGGTATCTTGCCAAGGTTTAATTGAATTGCAATGAAAATAACTGCTCTTTGCAATTACAGATCCCCATGGACCATCCTTTACCATTGGAAAGGCGGTGTGGTTACTCTGGGGCTTGGTATTCAACAACTCTGTGCCTGTGCAAAACCCCAAGGGGACGACCAGTAAAATCATGGTGTCAGTTTGGGCTTTCTTTGCTGTCATCTTCCTGGCTAGTTATACTGCCAACTTAGCTGCGTTTATGATTCAAGAGGAATTTGTTGACCAAGTGACTGGACTCAGTGATAAAAAGGTAGGTCTTCAGCTCAAAAGACGTCAGTGTCCATTCTTCATAATCCTTCTACAAATTTGTATTTTGTGCTAAAAAAACCTCTGAGCAAGATAACAAGCTAAAACTGGATGACTTGATTCTGAGTGTAAGCCTTTACTAACAAACCTGAGACCCACAGCATGAAAATATCAGACTGTTTTCAAAGTCTCTGAGCTGCCTTTTCAAAAGTAACTGCATTATTTGAAAAGTATCTTTATTTTGTGATGGGAATCAATTCCTGTTTGATTAAAGGGAATGCCTCACCAATATACAAAATTTGAAAAATAAAAAAGTCAGCTTGAATGCAGGGAAGACATATTTAAAATTATTTGAACATCTCTCTGTGGAACATTAATAATATATTACTTGAAAAAATATTTATAAAACCAGCAAGTATACAGTAACTAATGGAAGCCAGTTAAGGCTCCTGAAAAAATGTCTTTTTGCTTTCTATGTCGTGTGCAAGGAAGTTACAGAAAGAGTTCAGATTTAAAGTGGTGCCAGCACAAATAAGCAAAGAGAAACAATAAAAAGTGATACATGTTGTCTGTGTATGTTTGAATGTTTTCCTTATATGAAATGGCAAGAGTAAATAGGAAAAATAAACAGATCAGATAATTTTGGGTTTTGTATTATCACATTGAAGTGAGATGTAAATTACATAGGAAAAGGTGCTGAATTTTGATACGTTTGTGGAAGACACTTTCCTAATTCAAAAACTTTTGTGAGAATTGCACTTTGAGCAGTAGACTCTGATAATTCACTTAAACCCTACTCAAGTTTCACACAAATTGACAAATAATAAATACGCTTTTTCTTTTCGTATTGTTGTAGCTTGACTGAGCTTCCTTCTGCTGAAAGTATACTTTCCAAGTCTTTGTACTTGCAAAGTTTAATCAATAGTCTTAGAAACCTAGCGATTCTTTTATTTCGTTTGTGTGACTGCTTTGGTAATAGTGGTATTGCATGGAGGGATTGAAATCCTTCTGCAAAATTATTGTTGTGGTGGATATGCACAAAATACACGAAGGCCATGCTGTTCTCAAGTTTATGCCCAGTTGTTTTAAAAGGAAACTAAATATTGACTTTAAGAAGTAATATTTAAATACCGTATAGCACAGGGGAGAACTTCACAAGGGATTTATCTCAAAGGACAGAAAATAAAGGAAATTATTATTCAAAAGAAGGCAACAGCTCAGATGATAGCCTTGTGTCTGTTTTTTGTTTTAACTGCTTTTTATGACCAGCCTTTGATTGATCTCCTGAGGTATCAAAGCATGAATTGCAAGCATGGCTAGAGGAAAGACAGATAAAAAGAAACAAAAAATGATAGTAGTTTTGTTTTTATTAAGTTGTGTTGTCACAAAACCTTTGAAAGGGTATGAAGACTGTTAAATATACCTCTATTTTAAGATAATATTCTTAGTAAGAGACAGATAAAAGGTATTCTTCGGTTGAAGATAAAAAAAAAGGATTTGATAAATGTCTCTCCTGTTTGTGAGAAAGTACAGAGTGTTTTCCTGGGAAGTCTCAGTTTTGGCAGGATTTGGCCTGCACCTGGCACAGCACTAGTGTTCGGGGCTGCCAGTGCACCCTTATCTTCCTCTCTCTGCTGGCTGTTTGCCACTCTCACCTATGGGCTGGGAAAATGTCAGAATCTGTTCTGTAGCTTTTGGCTAATAACTTCCTTATTTTTGTTATTCTGTTCTCTCGGCTAAGTAGGATTTTATTTCCACAAAAAGCAAGTTAAAAATAGCAAAATACTTGAATTAGAAAATACCGTCTGCTTTTGTGTGGTCCTCTGATCATTTATTTCATCTGCCACCTTTGTTTTTATTTTATAGTTCTTCAAATTTTGCCTGAAGGATATAGAGATAAATCAGGGCAGCCATGCCTTTTCTGATTAAATTAAACAAGCCAGAAGTCCAGAAAAGCAATGATGATCTAATTCCAAATATTCCTCTTGCCATACACAGGTTTTGCCTCCTCTACAATCCTGAGGTTTCTTGGGTTTTAAAAATTCAAATAATTAAGGATAATTTACAGGAATATAATCTGATTCGTGTTAAATTATTTTTCTCCTCTCTTTGTCTTGTTACTGCAATGTTGTTGTTGGGGGACCAGTTCTGGAATTCACAACAGTTTTATTGTCATTCAGTGGAAAACTCCAATCCTTCCTGCAAGGAAAGTGGTCATAGGCAAAGGCCAGGGAGAAGGGACAGAAGTATGGGTAAAATTAATTTAAAATAGTTAACATCTAGAAGTTAAATTAAAAAAGAAAAACGTCTGGGCTGGTAAAGCAGTTTACTGTTCCCTTCTCTCCCCTTTTTCCTACTGCCACAACTGAAGAGTCAAGCTCTTTTGTCAATGCTCTTTTTGCCAATGCTCTATTGTCAATGCAATAAAGTATTCCCAGTTAGAGGTCCCGAGGTTTCTCAGCCCAGCTCCCTATGTGACAGACTATCGAGAAGAGAAGCCAGGAAAAAACCTTTCTCTCTCTGAGCAGTCCTCCCTGACCCTCAGCATTCAATACCTTCCCGTTCAGGAAACGTCTTACACTCTAGCATCTGGTTCACCAGGTTTGCTGAACACATGATAACGTCCTCTTTACCCTTCTATGCTTTGAGACCTCTTGATACTTTCCTCAACCTTCATAATGTTGCTAATGAATTTCTGAATGCCATGTCATCTATGTGTCACGCAGAAATACATGGCACAGCATGTACTGGAGTTACTAGGGGTGGGTGTTCATAAACTCAAATGATTCAGAAGATGAGAAGAAAATTATATTTTGACATCCTTGTATATGTAAAAGAATTTAAAAAGCTTTGTGTTCATAAAAAGGTACAGAAAATTAGTCCAAAAGTATCCAGCACAGTTGCCATTTGTAGCCGTTTTTACTTTTGAGACCATTTATGCCTTTTTCATGTAGTGAAAGAGATGAGATTACTAAGGGAGAGTAGATAGTGGTGGACAGAATTGTCTTGCAAACCATTTATCTGCTGTGATTCCTCCACAGTCACATTTTAAAAAATGCCCCACGTGCATGGGGTCTAGGGGATTCTCTTCAACCTTCACAAGAAGCCTTAGTTATGCCATTTACAGGTTCCTTATTTTCGCAAGATTCACAGTATTCTAGTAATGTTGGATTTCTATTTTTGTGCAAGCAGATGGCACGAGTTCTGTAGTTACTTAGAGATATGTCTGTGTCAGAGCAGACTGAGGTCAAAAGGCAGCACGGATGATGGGGCAGTTAGGGTGACCCTCTTACCCCAGTCCATCTTTCCACGTCTATATTAGACCTTTACAGTGCTTTTTGAGAGTTGTCAGAGTATCGACTACATTTCAGTAGCTGATGAGTATAATAATAGTCTTGGAATTGCTAAACACAGTAGCTGTATTTTTCAAAGATCAGAAATCAGACTGTCAGTGTTTTCCATCTGGTAAAAGAAGAAAGCAGAGAGTTGAAATATGGGTGTTTTTCTATCACTCCAAACCAGCCATAATTCCCATTAAAATCCGTGTTAGCAGAGGGAGAATATTTACTATTTTCTACTATTTTAGTGATGTTTTCCGCAGTTCCTTAAAATACTCCAGAACAATAACAAACAACTGCTCTGAATATCACCTTTTCAGGCAAGCCTGCAAATCTTCAGGTAAAGTCAATATTTAATGTTTGTGAAAGATCACCTTACTGGCTTTAATGAAATTGTCAGTTTTATTAAGGCATTTAGGTAAAACAAAATAAAACCAATAGGACAAGGACTCTCTCCCCAGCTCAGCCACAGTGTTTAGGATTCCTAGATCAGTAGGACTGGAGTTTTGTTACCACGTGCCACAGTTCTAGCAGCTGGCAGAGCATGGGGAAGCAAGATCAAATTGATTAGTTTTCTGAATAGCAGTAGATCTCTCCACAGTTATGACTCAAGCAGGGGGCTTGTTCATTCAATTTAGGGATTTTATTAGCGATTAAAAAAGATTAACATTTCAGAAAGTGTCTAGGAAGAAAATTGCTTCCTAGCAGACATGATATATTTTATTTCCCATCATGGGGCTTCAGGGAAAATGAATGCATGTAGAGTCTTGATGCTTTTTTCTTTCTTGTCTCATGCCTGCCACATAGATCTTTGCTGCAGTCACAGAGCCTATATGCTTCTCCAGGACATGTCAGTTCATAGAATATAAGTTTACAATTATTGACAAGAACTTTATACACTTTAGATGCGAGTGTGCCATTCGTAAAAAGACTTTAAACTCTTATTTCTTCTTTACAAGACATCTGTGAGCAGGCAGTAGTAGCAGACAATAATTTTCAAAAAATTATCTCCTTGTGACTCCTGTATGTATTGGTTAGTGTCTTGTGCCAAGAAATTCTAGTCAATGGATGGTGTTTGGAACCATTTCTCTCTGAATTTTCTGTATTTGAATTCCTTGTATGACTTATTTCGTAACTTGAATTGCTTGTTATCCCCATGATCTTTGAATGAACTAGTACTTTTTATTAATCTTTGCTCTCCTGCAGAAATATTTTTGTGTTCCATGACTGTTCAATTTGGGACAGATACCTCAATTCCTTCAACCATTCCTATGGGAGGGAAACTCCTCCCAACAACTTAAACTCATATGAATGTTCTTGAAAAGTGAGAATAATCAGAACCAAACTCCATTTCTAAATTACCAGGACACTCCACCATAATCTTCCCGTTCCCTCAATTCCCCTGCCATACCTCAGGATTAGGAATTGAGTTTGCAGAATACTCACCACAGCTGAATTTCCAAAATATGTCAGCTGTAGGACCAGCAGCACTTTTTACAGGTCTTGAAATCGGCATTGTTTCTCTTTAATCATTTTTTTTCCAGTTCTGTTGATTGGGGAATTTGATACAGACATTAGGAGGTACTGGAAGCCATCTCACTACTTCAGGGATTAATTATCTGTAGATTTAAATAAAGTTAATAGCAAGCTACATCTGTATTAGAATCTCTGGACATGTATTTATGTGCGGGGTTTGTCTCAGCATTGCACAATAAACAGAAAAAGGAGATAGCAAATATAGACTAAGAACCATGACTAGTATACGGTGTAATTTTAGTGCATGGGTCAATTAGTATGTGTAAAGTAGTAGCAAAGTAATAATTTAAACAGTTAAGCTGTGAAAAGGGAAAATGAGAAAAGTAAGACATCTGTTAGCTGAACAAATAGAGAAAAATAGAGTTCAGTCCTTTATGCTTTGTCAAAATATGCTTAATTAAAATGAAGCATTTAATTGTAGTACTGTAACATGAAAATATTGTTGCAGCAATAATTTCACAGTCAAGGTTTGATGGCATTGAAAATACTCCCAGTTTTAAGCTTATTTTTATTATTTTTGCAAATTGGCACTGGATCCTGGGAATTCCTGGTGCTCTGAGACCCAACTTCAACAAGAGAAGTATTACATGTGTAGCCCAAAGGAAGCAAGCAACCCTTGCAGCGCAGGGTATAAAGATTGCTCTTCTAACTCCAATAGTTAAAACAGAGTGCGTTTTGCTGTGGAATTCATGGGTGACTGCTTTTATCAATGCTCAATTGAATTCCCTCATTAGCCAATAGTTCCTCTAATTTGAGTGGCCTTTTTAATTTATTTCTTAAAGAAACATTTTAATTTAATCCTGAATTATCACTTGGTATTTAAAGGGAGATATTGAAAAGGTGCATATGAAAGTTTCAGGTCTGTTAGCAAAGGTTTATGTGCGATTTTTTGAATGATTTCCAAATCTGAAACTTGAGGGTGCTCTGAGCTATTGCTATTCCTTTGCAGCTGTTCCCTGGCTTGTTTGTCTGTGCTGATGAAATAGGGACATAGAGGGTAAAATTGTAGAATAAACCTATATGCCATCAAGCAAATGGTTTGTAGTTTTAAATTGTAGGGATAAATAGGGACTAGGATTATAGGTACGGGAGCTCAAGAAACCCTTTCCATGTCAAGTGATGTAGCTGCTGAGCCCCTGGGGAAGATGCAAGAACTTTTATTCCCTTTGAGCGACGGTGGTGGAAGGGAAGCCAGCCCTCACCCTGTCCCTCCCTGCACACCAGCTCCTGCAACCACCTGCACCCAGCCAGGAGCAGCGCATTAGACGCCGCTCAAGTGGCAAAAATGATCCTTTTGCCCTCTTTGTGTGGGGACCCACAACGTCTCAACTGACATGAAGGTGTGAAATGACTACCTACAAAATACTCTTTTCTTTTGATTGCTGTTTACCAGTGTGTCTGCTTGTAGTTTGGGTTCTCTGGGGAAATGTCGGCAGATGAGGAACATCTTCCAGTATCTCTCTGCTCCAGTTTCTGCGGTCCTGCCATACTGCAGTGCATGGGAGAAAGTCACATTAAAGTGGCAAAACTGAGCTGTTTTTACTTTCGATGTAGATGTTTCTGTAAATTCAGACAGTGTGAAGACACAGTTTCTGGTATAATCAAGCTGAATTACAGCATTTGCCTACAAGAAATTTGAGGCAGCTTATACACCTTCTGGTTTTTTTAACCTGAAATTGCCCTTCTTCACATTTGGAATGCCTGAAACACTTTGCTTTTCCCATTTCTCTCTAGTTCCAAAGGCCATATGATTATTCACCTCCTTTTCGATTTGGAACGGTCCCAAATGGAAGCACAGAGAGGAATATCAGAAACAACTACCCTGATATGCACCTTTACATGACGAAGTACAATCAGAAAGGAGTTGAAGATGCCTTGGTCAGCTTGAAAACTGGGTAAGCTTTTCCCATTAGTTTTAAAGAATACTGTAGACTTTGCAGAAACTGAGAAATATTGATCTGTACTTACTGTGATACTGAACAGACTGATGTCAGGCGTGCTATGTAGTACATGGCTCCTTTTTTTTTTTTCCAAGTTCGCTGTACAGATATCGGAAAGGAGAATGGTTGCCTGTGATTTGTATGACTGTTAAAATTGCATAGAAGCTTTGATGTCCTATATAAAATAGATTCAAAGGGCAGAATTAGTATTTCCCAAATTTAAAGAGATGAAACAGATGGGCCTGAGTTTGGGTGAGGGCTCAACACAGAACATGATGTTTTGTACAGTTCCTCTTTATCTTTGCAGAACTCTGTTTCATAGTAATGTGCTTTCTCTGAGTGAATTTCTGACAAAGCTTGTTTGCCTGCCCAGCGTGCAACTACTTGTTATTTCTTTTCAAGCTCCTGTCCCTTAGGTATACTTTTAGGTCTACTCTTACATTTTCTTCCCTCCTCTAATTAGCATGGCCTTTACTGTCACATCTGAAGTATTGAATTTGATCTTCTTGAAATCGGTAGAGATGAGAGAGTCTCAAACATAGTATCTAATCCTGGGAATCTTGGTAAATATTCTGGCAAATATTCTTGTCCTTCTTCCTCAAGATGGGAGATTTAGACTTGAGTGCCATCCACCCTTTTCTCTCTCTGAAGCAGCTCATTCTGCCGGGTTGGACAAAGAGACTAATTTTTCATTCTTAATCCTCAAAAGGCCTGGGAGTGCCTTACTACTTGTACCAGTATTCATCTCGGGGACAGGAATCTGTTAGCTCTAGTAATCTTTTCTAAACATATAGGTGTGATAATAGCATGTGTATTTTGTTACTGGATTACAGTAATCATAATTTATCAATATAGTTTGTTTAGGTTTGTTTTGTTTTGAAGTGAGAAGGCTAAGTTACCCATAGTGGATTTGAGTGCATCTACTCTAGTGGCTGTTTCAGGGCACATCTCACCTGCTATTATTTATAGCGAACACAGACACATTTCTTCCAATGCTAAATTAAGCTGTTATTTTTAGTCCTTTTTGGGGAACTTCTTGTCCTTTTAATTTTTACTCTCCTTCTCCCAAACATTTAGGAGATTGTAATATATTTCTTACGCAAAAAAGCCCTAAGTCCCCAAATCTTTCCTTAGCGTGCAGATTCCTTTCTTTAAAATGTTATCCTTCCTTCTCTTTCCTCCTCTGCTATCTCCATGTTGCTGTCTGGAGTCCCTCTGTTGTCATTTCTCAAGGCATTCTCAGCTGGTGTTCCTTGAGCATGGTTTGTCCCATCCTATGATAGACACATAACATAACGTGAGATGAACCTCGCCCAAGGTCTTCCAAACTGGAGGCAGAACTCCTGCTCTGACCGAGCCTGGGCAAGTTATATTTCCTGGGTGACAGCTAAATTATGCATTACAGATAGTCAACTGAATGCTACTGTTCCTGCTGTGAATTTTTAAAGAAGCATCTTTCCTTAATTTTAGCCATTGCTAGGGCTTGTTCAGTTGGGTGGATGGTTTATTTAGGGGATGTATATTCCTTGTACTTTTCACCAACAATTTGCGCTACTGAAAGCCCTGAAAAACTGCTGTTAGCTTTAAAATCAGGAGACCTGTCAGACACTTAAGCATGAAAAGAAGGGGCTACCTGACTGCAGGGGAGTTCAGGACATTCACTGAAACTCAGGCTGGCTGCTCTTGTGCCAGCTGCCGCTCTTCCTGAAAAGCTTTAGTCCTTTTGGCAGCATAAGCTATTCATTTTTTATAGATAGATTATTTTTTTTTTCCCCGTTGGAGTTTCTTTCCTCTTCTGAGTGATTTCCCAGTGTGGACACCCCAGGTGTCTACTGTGCTCCCCGTGACTGACGTTTCTGTAGCAGATGGTGCAGATAAGCTGCCATGTGCGGTGTTTTCCGGATCAATGTAATAACTGCTACATACAGCTGTGCTCCTCAGTATTTTGTCTGATGGCACCTACAGAAGGATTAAACAGCATGCCATCAGCTGCTGAAGTTTCTCACAATAGAGGTGTCACTTTGTGTTTGCTTATGTGGCAGGTTTGGACATCTCAGCAGGAGAGTAGTGTCAAGTGGGCTTACATATTTTCTGCCTTCAGTTTCTGCAGAGCAAGGACTCTGCAAAGACCCGATCAATGTGGTAATTGTGGGCAGTAAACTCGGTTACAGATCAGGCAGCATGATTGTACCTTCTTTTTGCCTCAGAGTGGTTTCTCCCTGGAAAGATGATTTCATTTAGCTGACCAAACTGATCAGGTTCCGTCATCCTCACCCGTCACTTGCACCTTGAGCCCACCCAGATTTTCCTTTTTGCTAAGACCTTTGGTGAGGATGTGATGGCAGTTCCCGTGGCTGACACTTCAGGGATCTGTGGAGCTAAAAGTGTCCTGAATGAGACAGATGAGACTGTAAACTGTGGGACTGGAATAACTTGCATTTTCCGTAGGGAGGACAATAGAAAAGCAGGAATAGGTATTTGGTAGTGTATTACAATTGCTTGCCTCTTCTTTTTCTCCAGACTCATGTTCTTCGAAATATCATTTTTCGCTTCTACAAAATTTTCTGTTCTGTTCCTCAGTATACATAACTGTTTCCTCATTTTTATATACCTGCGCTCTATCTTCTTCCTTTCTCCCTCAGGAATTATTTTACCAGATTTGTTTTTCTCTTCCACATAAAGTTTGCCCTGTCATCCTTATCTAGACTTGATCAAGCTTTCAGCTTCCCTACTTTGCTTAATCCTATGGTTTTTAATACATCTTGCCCCATGGAGCCTATGTTGACGCTGCTCTTTTCGGGATGACCTGTTCCTCCTTCCTCATACTGCTTCTGAGCAAATACATAATTTCTGCTTTCCTCTTCAGTATGTGTGTGTTCTGCTTACCTTATTACAGCTCTTTTGTCTGTTTTCATCTTTATTTCTTGTCAAAGCTATTCCTATACTTTTATCTTTTTTTCCATCCTCATCATTGGTAGCATACAACAAGCAATTTTCCTTACATATCATAAAGCTTGCTGCTTCTGCACAGCTTTTTGAAGATGAACTACTTGGTAATTAGAGTCACAGACTATAGACCTGGGAAGGACTTGCACAGATTGTCTGGTTGATACTGCTGCCGTGAGTCAAAATAAATAGTACCTGTGTCATTCCTGAAGAATGTTTGTATAACCTGTATGTATTTCCAATCTCACTTTTAAAACAGCTTTTGCTTAATTGAAGACGTAAGATTTTATCCCCTTTAATTCCTTATGTATAGTGTATGATTCTAATTTTAAGGTGGAGCAAAAAATACCAGCAATCAGGCAATACTTAATGACTGAATAATGCTACGCGTGTGGCATCTGGTCTAAACAGAATCAAACTATTCAAGTAGCCTCTTGTCACAGTTCAGTCTGGTTTTATTGCATCTCAAACTCTTAAGTCTTTTGATCAGCTTTAATTAGTGTTAGCCTATAGGGATGTATTGGGAACATCTTGGTCTTTGAGACCATCATGTTTAATACGTAATGTTATTGAGTTGAATTGGAAGGAGAAAGCGGGAAGGAGACAAACATAAAGCTTCAGTTGACCATATTTCTCTAAGGTTTCTTTTTTGTTGGAGATGTGCTCATGTCCCTTTTCTCATTCTGAAAACAAGTTAAAAAACTAACTGGGCTTTTTATCTTGCTTTTCTCACAAGAAGTGAAAAATCATCTGCCTGAGTCCAGTCGCTAATGCGGCCAGAAAGAACCTCAAGGGCAGAAATATGTATAGGAATTTGTACAAAATAACAGATGTTTCTGCCTTTATTTCCTGTCTGGTGTAGGGATTAGATAGGTCTTTTGTTGGAGTGTTGCTGTACGTGCCGAGATGAGTGTGCACATGTTTGTGTCCAGGAAGCCTTGAGCAAAATACCTAGCCCCTTTGTGTTTTCATCTTTGAGGGGTGAAACTAATAGTGTTTCAAAAATTAGCTTACAAGGAAAGCATCTGCATTTGTTTTTTTTAATTAGAACAAACAGCTTCACTACATGGGCAATAGGCTTGGACCTGTCTTGTTCAATTAGCATCAGAAATGTTTAAGATCATTCTAGAAAGGAATCAACTGGGAAATCCTGCAAATCAAAATGGAAATAAGCTTTTTGCTTTAGACTGGCATTGGCATTATACCTGCTCCTTCAAGTGAATCCCATGGCGGGGCGGGGGAGGATTACTCAGCTTACTCATGAAGGTTTGTTGCTATCGATGGTGAAGGCAAATTTATCAGCTATAGTGGCTTTCCCCCTTTGTTTGATAAGAAATCAGCCTTTGTTTCTGAAAACATTTTTTAAAAATATCTATAAAGTCTCAATATCTACCTCTTGTCAATACTGTCTTATTTCTGAGATTCACAGATACAGTTCTCAGAAAGCCACTGAAACACCATTTGAACAAACAGCAGAACTTTCTGTACTCCATGTATTAATTAAAGGTATTGGTTTGCAACCAGGCCTATTAAAAGGGAGCAAAATTAATGCATCTTGTTATTGAAGTACTACTAAATATTTTTCAAAATGGCAAAATATTGTACCTACTTCAATGCAATTTAGTACTGAAAGTAATCACAATCTTACAAGCTTGTCAAAAAACGTACCAGTGTTCTTCCCTAAATTTCATGCATAGAAGGGATCAGCTGAACCACATGTGCTGTGCTACCTCCAGGGCTTCAGATTGCTCTTTAGGCAGGAGAGAGCAGCTCAGGAATTCTCTAGAGGTTTTTTTTTCCTTAATGAAAACAGAAATAGCAGTTATCTTTCTGAGTGTTATTCAAAAGAGTAAAGTCTGTAAGACATTAGCTAATGCATTCTTGGTGAGTGCAGTCCAGCTCTGGTAGAGCCGTGGTGGCTCCTCTGTGTTCTTTAGATGCTTATTGATCAAATAAAGTTCTGAAAATGCATTGCAAGCATTTCTGTCTATGCTATGTTTAATTAATCTACATTTCTAGAATCCTCTGTATCAGAGAGACAGATCCTATTGATTTTTCTTCTTTAAGAGAGAATAAATCGTTGAATAGGAAGTAGCTAATTATTGTGTTCTGTTTACAGTGGCTGTTTGGGTTTGTTTGCTTCTGTTTGCTATGCTATACTTTTCCAGAAGAGGTTATAGCTAAAGGATGCTATCTTTTTGCAAGCAAAACAACCTTACCTTTGTAATTCTTCGGTGTGGGTGGTATCAGCTCATAGCTTTTGAGTTTGCATGTAGTGTTTCTCCGTATTATGTAAAACTGTCAAGAGGAGAAAATACAATGACAATAAATTGGAAATGTATTTCATGTTCTCACCTTTGCCCCAGCACATCTACACTGGAATATTGTCTGGGATTTAACTGCTAATGGCTGAAATCAGAAAATTTACTTGGGAGAGTCTCTTTTTACTACGGAGGTAAAATGGGAAACTTTCACTTGTCTATTGCCCATCACTCATGAATCCATCTAATTTTTTCTTCACTTAATTTTCTTGGATTGGATATGAGGACTGCTGCTGAGTATCACACAGTGTATATCTTGTTTCAAGAAAAGAGATGGTCTGACTGATGCTGTGTAGCATATTGATGTGAGGACTTGATTCCACTTTCATTGCAAAAAAGCCGAGAATATAGCTTCTTTCAAGGAAACTGCAGTAATGAATCCCTTGTGTTCCACAGGCAAGCAGCCCCTTGTACAGCTGCAGACCCTCTCACTGTCGCGAGCAGTTTTCAGTTTTTATTTACAGCCACAGCTGTGGCTATATATTCAGGGATTTGATGGTGAAGTTTACTTGGGACTCCATCTGCCTTCCTGTTAAAGATTGCTATGCTTGGTAGTTTGTACACATCAAGTTTAATACCTTGTTCCCCGGTCGTCTGTGGCATACTGGCGGAAATATGAAGCTGCTTGGAAAGAATGTTGATTTGAGTTGTCCCCCGAGAAGATGCTCTCGGCCTGCAGGCATGTCCTGTGCTAGTCGCTTTGGTAGGAATGTGAGATGATTCTATTCCTCAGCATTTTTTAATGATGAACAATAATGCTAGAAGAAACACCTGAAATATCTAACTGAACAGTGGGGATGGCATGAGAAGTTATTTCCTCCCTGCCAGCACACTCTCCCATGTGAAAATGACAATATGATTATTAATACTTTTTTTAGAATCCAATGGTACTTAGCAGAGAAAGTGCAAGAAAAGACCCTAGAAGGCTCTGATGCCCTTTTAACCCTCAGTCTCTAAGTTCATTGGCCTGAATTGGATTTTTGTTGTGCCTACAGTGCTTATCAATTGCGTCCAATTCACAGCTTTGCACACTCTTGTTTGTTGCCGAACGGATACGAACTGGTCAGAGGCTGTGCTGGCAGCTTCTGCCGCGTGGCTCAGGCATGACCAGGAGGCAAACATCGCCATTGCTGGCAGCTGGGACACAGTTCACATTGTGCCCAGCAGGTCCTGCTGTTAATTAGGTCTGTCAGTTAAAGTGGTGGTGTACTTAAAATTAAAACCAAACCAAACTTGTCTTTTAGGCAGCCAGCTGACACCTCCACCTGGATGCAAAAACAATTTCAATATTTTTTGCAGTATTTTAAACTTATTTTTACAGAAAAATTTTTATCAAAATTTTCATCAAACTTGCTAGTTTTTATTCTTTCTGTGGTTCATACCTTTTCACCTAAAAAGAGGAGGGAAAGCTATGAGAGAAATTACCTGTTTAAGAGAAAAATGATATATTTTAATTTTTCATACAAATAAAGATAATATATATATATGTATGATATAAGCAGATGAGCTTATGTATAATGAGCAGAGCAGATAGTAAGAGCTTGCAACCGGAACTCAAAGAAATGTTCAGAAGACATACATTTTTAAACTTTTAATCTAGTGGCTCAATATATTTTGACTGTTCCTGATTGACAACACCTTACAGTATTTGTAATTGAGGATTTTCATTATTTTCTTAGACTTCTAATGTTACAGCACATATAGCAATTCTTTCACCAAATTTTTAAGAAATTGCCAAAGATGGTAGACTCAAGCGTGTTTGAGGGAGAAAGGGAAAGGTCAGTGAGGCAGCATGGGATATCTGTAGTCTATAATAATTTATTGCTTGCAACCCTCCTGGATGCCTGTTATGATACATGAAGAAAGAAACTGTGCTGGAGACAGCTTTAGCACAAGCACTACTTTATGCAAGTTGAATTTTAAAATAATGTATCAAATCCTTAATATCCAGCTATCATTCTAAGAACATGATGTTTTCCTGCTTTCTCATGGCCTACTTGTCTAAGACTTCTATTTTGAGCCTGCTTGGGTTTTGTGTTTTTTCACAAGCTTCAAAAACAGGATTAAAAAACCAAATACAGCAACTGAAATAACGAGTTTTGACATGGGTGGTCTTTGCTCTAGTCACATTTTTAACATGTCACTGAAACAACAGCCTGTAGTCGAAGTATGCACTGGTCTTAATGAGGAGGGAATGTTGTTCTGCTCTTTCAAAGTGTGAAAGCCTTAGACATCTTTTGGGATACTCAAAATTCACCAGATTAAACTACTGAATCTGAAACTTGTTTCTTCCCATGTGACTGAAAAAATATTTTCCTGAATCTGCATTTGCTGTTATTACAACAAAATTTATAATCTAAGATAGAAATTAGACTTTTTTTTTTTTAGACAGAAGTAAAGTACTGAGCAATGAATCCAATTTGTATCCCTAAATGTTGTTTCATTAAGGAGAAATGTTTAAGAAAATTATTATCTATATTTTCATCAGATCTGTAGGATATTAATTTAAAAGATTTTTGTCTGGCGCTGAAAGGGCAAATTATTGTTCCAGGTGACCATTCCTTTAAGGGGGTGGTAAATCCAAACTGTGAATGTGTGACATAAGATGAGAAATTAATATTTCAGATAATTCACTGTCAGTGGTAGTTATAACTAATGGTCAGGAATATAGAATAGCTTAGAGGACTGATTTAACTGGCTCCTGGATTGCTGTACTTCTGTACAAAGGCACCTGCTAGACCATTTTTCTGAATATAACTTTTGGACATTTTTGGACATCGATGCTTAGAAGCATCCATTTCTGCAGCTGGTCTGAAAGACAAAATAAAAAAATCAATAGAGCTGTGAGGCAGGGCCATGGGAACTCCTTAGAAAAAAGCTGAACTGAACTTTAATTTTCTGTGTCAAATGAAATCTGAAACCGAGCTAGGCCACCTCTGGAGAACTGATGAGTTCAGGCAACTTTTGTCATAAATCTTATCTAGAGTATCATGCCTATGTCTGCGTACTTTCTGTAGTGGAAATAGAGATGTAAAAAACTTCAAAATTTGTTATTCTTTAGTACTCTTTAGTGCTGACAAATTGAAAGCATCACAACTGTAGAACATATGGCGGGTCTTAATACAACCTCGTAGCTTATGGAATAGCTATTCATCTGAAGCCAAGAAGATGTATTCAGGTACAATAGTATCCATACATGCCTAGTTTCTGTTATTTCTCCTTGAGCATTTATGTTTTACTAGTATCATAGATTGTCGGTACCCAAGTCTAAGCCAGTGAGGATCTACTGCCCATGTATAGATATTCCTAAACCATATATACCTCTGGGGAAACTTGTAAGTTGAACAGCACTAAACAAAGATCCAAAACTACCTGGAAGAGCACAATGTTTGCCATGCTCCAGAATGTCTATTTATCCCTATCAGTTTTGACAGTAAGTACTAAATTATTGTACAAATAGAAATACACTTTCCTTAAAACCATCTGAAGTAGCTAATAGTGTGAATAACAATTTTCTTCCTGACATTCTGTAAAAACAAAAAAATAAAAATAAAAGATCTCTGCTAAAGAGTTTGGCCCATTCAGTATTTTCTCGCCTGGTTGGCCAGGTTCAGGCAACTTCCACAATCAATACCTTAATTTAGTTTGGCATCAGATGGCTGGGGTAGCTTAATTTCAATTTACATTATGATGCTTTCTTTTGGACTTCAATCTTATATTTGTTTCAGTGTTCATTCTAATATTCATTTTGATATTACACTCTGAGCGGAATGATTTTCAATTGATGTTACGACTGTAGTCACCCAAGCTAGGAATTGGAAAGCTGGTTTGCAACTGGCAACTGCTATTTGTGCTGAAACACTGCAGAGACATGACGACATTTAAATTTGCTGCTCCATCTAGGCACATTCTTCAGAGGATCTGTTCCCTAACGTATGGATTCTGAAATCTAATAGCTTTAAAGCAATGTGTGCCTGAATCAGCATAGCTTTCCTGCTTTTACTGCTGAAGTGAGCAGGGTGCGGTTTGGACTACGCCGTGCCACCAAGCTGGCAGCACAGAGATAAAGACTTCCTATGGCATTTCCATCTGTGGCAGGATTTTCTGGCACTAGTTTTTCTAATGGCTGATGCCTGTTTCCCCATCACTTGCCGTCCTTTCAGGAAATGCAGTTATTCTCACATTCTTGTGTTTCTTCCACATTTATAGAAAAGTCTAAATAAATAACAGAGTGGGTAGAACCTAATGTGCTGTTCCAGGGGACTTTCTGGGGGAGGCTGTTTTTTACAGGCTTTGAAGAACAGGCAAATACTACTATTGGCATTTAGAGGGTTATCGGGATCTGAGAAGGCACTCATTGAAATGCCTGGGGAAGTTCATACCTCCATAGTTTCAAGTTATCTCTAAACCGAAGCAGACATCATCGTGTCCTTTTAAGCTGAGTCACATTCTCAGGAATTTCTTCATGGCCATAAGATAAATGCACTGGGTGTTTGTTAGTTTGTTTGTTTTTTAAATTAAAAACCAGCCTGTCTCTCCTGTTCAACTGGACCATGGCAACTTGCCTCTAGGAAAAAAAATAATTTATAGTAATTTGTTTCTAATTCCTTTACTCAGTACCTGAGTGCTCTTCTGATTTTTTTTGAAAAAAGGTTATCTCCTGTGTCTGTATTACCATTTTTTAGGTAATGCAGTTATCTATGTAATGTCTTTAAATATTATAAAGTACTTGGAAATAAAATGAACAGGTGAAAGTAGCTATATCCCATCTAACCCCTCTTCTTTTGAGACGAAGCTATTCTAAGTTTTAGTATTCATTTGATTTGGGGACGAGATCAGGTGCTTGGTGAAATGTGCTGATTTTATCCTTCATTATGCTATTGTAACTGGGACAAAACCTTTAATCTAAAAATATATTCCCCCTACTCGACTTTTCAAATTTTGTGTTTTGATAAACTGACGCTTTGCAAGTACTTCGTTGCGTGGCTTCTGAGACTTGAAGTGGGACACTATTCCATTGCATAAATTAATCATAAAGGCACACTAAATTTTCCACTCTGTTGTTGCTAAGGGAAATGCTGCAGGGCCTGGGAAGGTGGGTGGGCAGAGGGGTGGTGCAGGGGAGCTCCTGTGCGTGAGGGGGTGACTGTGCCCGCGCAGGTACCCACAGCCAAGTGATGCAGGAAGGTTTACAGCAGCTTTTCTGGCAGCCTGAGATTGCCCTGACAGGTGAGGTGAAGCCTCCACAATCTCTCACGATGGTGTGAATGTCTGTCAGAGCTTGCTCTTTCGAATTTTGTGTCTGCGTTTTCTGTGTGAAGATTGAAGTGAGGACAGTTTGAGCTGGGAGAAAAGTTGAAAGCTCATTCCCTGCTAATGAGTTCATCATTTAACTGGGTTAAACTTTGTTAACCTGCGTTGTTCCAAGGGGGTGGTTGTTAAATTTTCCCCTAATGAATTAGCAATGTCAAGATGTCAAGAAATCCATCCAGTATATGTGAACTCAAGATCTGCGTGGAGCTATTTCAATATGTGCTAAAAGATAAAGTCAGTGGTGGTGATGAAGTGCCGTCAGATAACCTGAAATGCATTTTAGTCAAAACTGGGAAAAAGAAATCATCAGCCCATCATGCTAAAGGTTAAATTTCTGCTTCTCTTGCTCCAGCAATATCAAAGTGTCACTTTAGAGCACTTTCATTGAAGCCTCATCTTCAGAGCAGCCTTCTTTCCCTTTGATTGCTGTGTCATTCCATAGTGACCTTTTGGCACTAGATCCCCTGGACATAGCTTTAAAGATGCACAAATGACGTTGTGTCTCTCATTGTGCACTCTTGACATACATTCTTTTATGCCTTCTGTGGATAAAGAAGGGATAAAATGTAAATTATTAAATTTGTAATACATCAGTAAATCTGTAATGTAAATCCATCCTATTTTAAAGCCCGTATTTTTGCACTTGCTGCCTTACCAACAATGGTATTGATGATCTCTAAAATATATGCTTATGTTTAATCCAGCCTTAAGTGGATAACAGTTCTTTGCCTAATATCAAATTATAAATGCTACTTTAAGGGTCACATAAGGCATCTATTCTGTAGACTATGCAATTTATTTTCAAAAGCCAGAAAGCTGAAAAATAGTGCTTTTTGCAGACTGTTTTGAAAATGAGCTGTGTCTCTCCAAAATTATGTTTAGAAGACAAAGCTTTAATAGGTAAAAGTGTTCTTGATGATGGGGGTGGGGGTAAAGAGGGGAGGGAAAAGGTGGTGTTAAAAGTATTGTTTGAGGATTCACTGAATTGCAGTTTGATATTTGGAATAAGACAGTAATTTCAAATATTGTGCTTTCAAAAGACACTACTGGAGCCTTAGTAAACAGGTATGACACTTGCTATGTAATCTCGCTATATAATAATCTTTGTAGTCTCTTTCGCATTTATTTACAACCAAATTTGAGAAATAACATCTCTTAATTTTTTAATTCACCTAGGCAAATTTCAAAAATAGATCTGATTTCATTAGCTATCTTTCCTCAGAATAACATTTATATAAATTATAATGAATAGTTATTCTTAAATATGTAATTGACCCTTTAATTTTCCAGAACAAGCCCCAGAAGGTGCATATTTGAGTAAAAAGGTACCCTTTGTCAAAAATAATGTAGAAAAGTCATTGCAATTGGAATACGGCTGTTTACAGCAAAATGCAGTGCAAGCAAATTGCTATGATGATGCACTTTATATATTACATGCATTCTGGTTTTGTGTAAGTCAAATCTGTGTTAATAATAATACACAGCTTTCCTCTGGCCATGAAAAGAACATATTTGGGGTGTTAGAAAACATAAAGAAATGAGAGTGCGAAAAATTGATTCTGAAGTTAATGTCCTGGATCTGACAGATGAACACTGCACTGAATGGTACCCACTATAGCAAGAAATTAATTCCGCTATACATATTGTATGTTTGGATTTACTGCAGTAGTTGAAAACTGGAAAGTGACTTCAGTCATGCTTCAGTTTCTCTGATCCTCAATGGAAACACAATATTATTTGTTCCATAGACTCTAGTGCTTGACAGTAGAATAGAAGAATGTGAATAAACAGGACTGCGTTAAAGCATCCCTCTCCTTTTCTGAATACTATGACACAAGTCATAACAGGACACAAAGTAATGAAAAGAGATTGATTTCTAGTGTGCTGGGTTTCTGTTTGTGTCTCCAGAGCTACTGAGCAGATTGCCATTTTAGATTTTTCCCTCTTCTTTCCATCAAGAAAACAAAATCCCTGAAGCATCGTGTAGTTGCTTAAGGAAGCAAAGTAACATTTTCCAAGTGAGCTACACTTCTCTTGTTGAAGAAGAAGCGATGACTAATAAAGGGGCATTTTCCTAATCAATTTTTATCGTAGGAATTTAATGAAAAGTATGTGCAAATAATAAAGATGGGGAAAATTATAGGGAAGTATTTTCAGCTTTTCTGAAATTACTTTTCTGTACCTTTTCCTCTAACTTTAATTTTCTTTACACAGGCATTCTCTGAATGTGTACGGCAGCACTTTAGAGAATGGGCTTTTGCAATAGCTATTCTGATTTTTCAACTCTCATACTTCTTGGTGACTCATAAACGTTTAGATACAAGACTGTCCACACTGGGTTTTCACAGATTTCCTGCTTCAAATTATTACATTCAGTAATGCTCTTTCAGGTTATGTTAGAACTATTCCAATTCATAATTTTATAGCACCTGGTGTTCTCCTATGCTGTGTGAGCTAAAATTCTCCCCACCCCCTTTCCTCTTTGTGCTTGCTATGTAATGAAGGACATTTGCTTTTGTAGGCTCTCTTATATAAACATTCCAAAATATTTATTTTCTGTTCTACCCAGGATTGTTGCAGTAGTTCAGAGGAAGTTTACAAACCTGCCAGTTGCTCAGATGAGTCATAACGCTGTAGTCCTCTTCCTCTGCATTTGTTGAAGATGCCCGGTGTGTTTGGCTAGTTCGTGGCAGTTATAGATCTTGTTTCTTGCTGCATTCCACTTTCTGTAGTTCTCTTTCATCTTTTTAATAATTCTTAGCAGTTTATTTAAACCTACACAATGTGACAAAGCTTTTTGCCCCCTAAAGTGGCTGCACTGAAATGACAAGTTAATTGATTCATTTTTATGTGACTAAGGTTTGCAAGAGGCTTTGAGCCTTTCTTGATGTGGGGTGCTGTACTCAGTGCGTGCAAGCTGGTTTCCAGAGGATGTGTAACTTAAATAGCAGAGCAGTCGGCACTCAGAGCAATACAAAGCTGCGTGGCACAATTGAATTTTGTTGCCAGAAGAACAAAGATCCTGGGACTTGACAGTCCTTCTGTAGAAAAAGAAGAGAAAGAAGAAAAGGGTGAGCTGGAGCACAGCTCCAGGCTTCCCAGTCCTGCCTCAAGAATGGCAATACAAGGACGGGCTACTGCCTTCAGCAGCCACTGGCCACACACACAGCCTGGCTTGTCTGGCAGTGCCAAGCTGAACAGCAGATGTGGCTTTCCCCACATGGACATGGCAGGAAGGAAAGTCCTCCGCGGCCCCAGCTGCCTGCTGGCCTGCACAAATGTCTGCTTTGCCTTTGTCCCGAGCTTATGCTCTCTGCCATCCTTGCAAACAACTGGAAAAGGGCCAAATTGTTGGACTTGGACATATTTTGCTGTCTCAGTTTTTGGAAACTCTTATTGAGGAACATATAAAGTTGTCTGGAAGCTCTTAAAAAGTCAGAGTGTCAGGAAATTCACCGCCTAGTGAGGGAAGAGTTGGGTGCCCTAACATCCGAGAGTTTCATCCGTGGCTCGTTACTCCCTGCCCACGCTGCAGGGGTACATCATGTTCTGAAGCTTCGCTTTGCAAGGAATAGTACTTCTGTAATCAGCACGTGGTGAAGAGATAATTAAGCCTTGAGAGGTTATAAGATTTATGTTGGAAATGGAGAAAATATATTCTGAGTATGAGTTTGTATTTGTGGAAAGACTTTTTCAGGGCAATCAAGTTTTTGGTTTACAGTTTGGGCACTGAGCAGCAACTGATAGCAGAACCTTTCAGCACTTAGCATCTGTAAAGAAGGTACCTCATGTTTTTAAATTGATTTGCGTAATGAGATTTGTTGTGACCTTATCGAAATAGTATAGAGAAAACCCCTAAGTAAAGCCTTCTGCATCTTCAGAACCTGCTTTCCTTGTGTGTATGCACTGCAGCTGATGCCAGCCTCTCCAGAGGGCAGCTGGCGGCGGGGGGGGCACAGTGAGTGAGTGAGTGAAACTGTGATTGTTCCTTGTCTTTCTGTCCCAAGGTTTTCCTAAACTGCTGAATAACTGAGGAGGAGAGCTGCAAGCGTAGAGCGTGATTTCTGAGGTAGCACAAGGCTTTTGCCCTGGAGTCTTTAGCAAATATATCTTTTTCCCTCTGTGTTTCTGACTGAGTCTGTTTTGACAGAAGACGAGCTGACTCTTTATATTTTCTTTTTGTTTACCAGCATGTGTTTTATATGCCTACACTGCAAAACTATAAATCCCAGAATAAACAGATGCCAAATTCCAGAGTGTATTTAATTTAGGTCAGTTTGTTGCAGCGGTGTCAGTACCCACAGAGAGGAGCATTGCCTTCCAACCCCTTGCTTGAGCCAAAGGCATCCACTGAGAGGGGAGGTATCCTTCCTTCCCCACAGATACAAGCATGAGATTGGATTGTATTGATTATGGTAATTTCCTGCTGTAGATCAGAATTGTTGAGGGTATGGCAAATGAGTTTTTCTTCTTTTCCCCTTGTGTGCCTACCCAAAGGACGTGGATTTTTGTTCTGTCTCTCTACACAAACCAAAGATTGTCTCCAAAGTGCTGAATCAAAGCACATCATTTAGAAGACTGTCTGGCCTTGTGCTGGAGGCTGCAGGCTTGGGCAGTGCCCCAACCTCCCCAACCGCCTCTTGGCTATTTCCAGTTTAGCCACCCTCAGTGCTAGGTAGCCGTATCTTATTTCTGGGTTGAATTTGTGACATATCACCCTCCAGCTGTTTAGCAATTGTTTTCTGTATGTTTAAGTACCCATTTAAAGGAGGGAGAGAGTCAGACTTTTAGCATTGATGGAGCTAAGCTGACTTTTAAGCTGAGGATTGCACCAACTGAGTTTTAGGAAAGAGCGGAAAAACAGAAAAAAAATGATGGCCCAGCTATTTCTTTTAATGGTTGCATGAGCCACCTGTACATTCTCTAAATTAACTACTTCACTAAATTCTGGTTTGATGACTTGAATGGTGACTGTTTGGGTAAGTATCCTTGGAAGGAAGCAATAAAGTACAGAAAGTAGTGACAGGAACTTCACTTTTTCATAACAGCAGACAAAATCCAACAACCTCACTCTTTCCTGCTATTTCTCTTGGTTTAACCTGAGATGGATAGGGATGTTTTTTAGTGCCACATTTTTGCTATCTGGTCTAGAGTTCCACAAAAGTTAGAGTTCTGTATGAATCTGTTGAATGATTATTTAAGAACAAACATTCAATTATGTCATGAGTGAAAGTTTGGGTTTTTTCTGTCAGTAGCAAAAATCTGATATGCCTAGGTCTTGCTCTGTTCTATGTATATGAATGAAAAGCTTTATCAACATAAACTGATTTAAGCTAATGGCAAGTATGATTCCAAAACTGGAACAGCAACAGGATTCACAACTGGTACGTAAATGAAGTGGATGCTCTTGTACCTGTTTGTGCCCCAATTAATTTATTTTTATAATTCCCTTTCCATGAAGACAGCTCCCAACTGTTCATGAACAGCATTTTGCCAGCCTCTGGCATTTGCATCCCATCAGAAAATTTTAGTAGAAATGCATTATGGCTCTTCAAAGGCAGAGCAGGCAGTGCCGGCAGTGCCTGGGAGGGTGGCAGGGTGAGACCCCTCCTACGACAGCCTGTGACGCCGACTGTGTAGCTGTGTCCTCCCCATTCCTCTGGCTCCTATGAAATGGGTGAAGATGTTGAAAAGGGAGAGTGTGTTACTGGGGGATGCAATAACTTCGTTTTAGTGTGTCATTTAGTGGGGTTTGGGCTGAGATGATAGTTTTATCCTACTTCCTCTGTATTCTGCTAGTCTTGTGCAAGTAGTAGAAATCTTAAAGGTTTTGGCGGCAGAAGAGGGCAGCAATACAAAATATACTTAAGTTTTACCTTTTTGCTTTTAAGGATTGCATATGAATTTTTGTAGGTATAAGAATGTCTTTCATCAATGTCTACTGCTGGCAAGTGATTGTTCTTCCAAATAGCCTCCTCTTCTTGTATATACACTTTTATTGGCATGTATTATATGCACTTTTATTTCGTGAAATACCCATGCACCTGTCTCTTCTAAAACTTGCTTTACAGTACTTCTTAAACATTATCCCTGAAGAACACTGCCTCTTCTCCTTTCCTTGCTGGTTTTGTTTTCTTTTATTGTGTTGTGTTCCCTGTACACTTTAGAGAATGGGATTATCCCATTCTTCCATTTTTAGCTAGGTGGGCAAAAAGGCTTGAAATTCCCCTCAAGAATTTCCTTTATTCCTGCTGTGCTCCATGTACAAAAATAGTATGTTTGGAAGTGTGAATCATGAAGAAATATTTTCTATAATTTTTAAGCAGGATTTAGATAGTTGTATCAGATATGCTCCAACACCTTCCTCTGTTTTAGCAAGGATTTAACCTCCACTTCCATTGTTTATTTTTGGAAAGAGACATAAAATAATAGTGTGTGTGAAAAACTGGTGAAGTCACGTTTTCGGTCTCATTCATTATTTTAAGTAAGCTAATTGGTTATTATTGTTTCAATTCTAAATTCTCTGTTGTCATTTGTGTTGCTTTTGGACATCATTTTCTACCTCAAGATATTTATTTTGAGACTTTGAGAGCAAAAATACAAAGATAACAGGGCAAGACATTTTGTAGCTGGGTTTCTCCTGCTCGGTATTTTTTAACAGCATCTCTTAAAATAGAAATGCAAAACTATGTGTCCTACTTTCCCCTCACTAAAATAGATGCCTTTTGTTAATTTTAGATACAGCAGAGCAGGATATGTAATTAATGATATCAAAGAATCCATATGATATTCAACAGGGTCCTAACATCAAGGACAAAAGAAGTCTGACAACAGCTGTCCCTAATGATTTGGTTTGTAAAATGTTTTCTTTTATTTCAGGAAGTTGGATGCTTTCATCTATGATGCAGCGGTGCTGAATTATAAGGCTGGAAGAGACGAAGGCTGCAAACTTGTCACAATTGGGAGTGGATACATCTTTGCCACTACGGGCTATGGAATAGCACTTCAGAAAGGATCACCTTGGAAGAGACAAATTGACCTAGCCCTCCTTCAGTTCGTTGGAGATGGTAGGGACCAACCTTTTTCCTCTCTTTTCTTTCTCTAGGCATGCACAGTCAATGCAGTTTTAGTAGCTCTGAGCCTTTCACTACTGTTCTCTTATAGTCTTTAAAAAACCCAAACAAATGCAAAACAAATGAGTAACGTTATTTCTCGATGCTGAGACAGGAATTCTCTTCCACTCTGTTCTAACTCACCTCACCACCAAGGACGTTTGCATCTATTTTCAGAAAGTGTTTTGATATACATCACGAAGTAATGCTGGCCTCAATGTTAGAGCGCATTTCTAAACTTATTTATTTTCTTCTTTTATTTTTGCCTTTGAGCAATTCCTGAGGAGTTTTTACTTGGTAGATGAATTAACTTTCAGCGTGACTGTTTGGCTATTTAAAGTGTTTCGCTCAGGTCTGAACTGGTGCGAGTGATCCCTAATCTAAGGTGGATTACTTTAAACTTCTGGTAAAAGAATGTTTACAATATTGAAGTAGGGTGACTAGTTTTATTGGATTTCAAACTGCTATTTTTCATTCTAACACAAAACCAGAAGAATTTTAAGTCCTCTTGGCACTTTTGTCCTGCTGAAGAAGAAAACTTACTGCACATCTTTGATATATTAGTAGACAGTAATAATGACTTGCTCTCCACATAGGGCTTGAACTGCATTTTAATTGTAGAAATGTTTCTTTGCCACAGTGAAACTTCAAGCCTTTCACATGTGCATGCAAATAAAAATATGGTTTAAAAAATTTCTGTGTTATGACTGACTAAAATCCTCCATCAGGTGGGAATATGGTGTGTGTTACATAATCATTGTGATATTTTTTATTACATAGATGCATGTATTAATTTTGCATTTCTCTGACAGTGAAAAGGAGGGCTTTATTGAAGAATAAATATGCGCTTAAGATCACCAATAGCATGCCATTGAGACAGAGAATGGCAAATTTCTTTATAATGTGACAGTTTGAATGGCAAAGTGCAGGACCTTAGCATAGTGGCCTCCTGTTCCATGAAGAGCAAGACATTAATTTTCATACTGGAGACAGTGAGTGTGTTAGTCTTCCAGCTCCAGCACATGGATTACATTCCTATTATAATACTAAACGACTGGAAGAGATGTAATCATCATGACTGATGCATTTTGTCTGCTGTACGTATAGAGATACTAGTGTCATCATCATTGATCTGCTGGATTTAGAGAGGCTTATGGAAGAAACATCGCTTACCTCTGCTAAGGAGTGACTATATGACCCATAATAGCTAGGTTTCAAGTAATTACATATTCCTGCTGTAATTCTGACCCATTTTTAGATGGGGAAGTAGAATCAGAGAAGTTGAATTATTTGTCCCATACTAAGGAAGAAAATGCTTCTGTAGCCTGAAGGAGGATCTGAGGTGTCTTTCTCAGTTGTGGGCTAACCCCTCCTGATGTTGCCAGAGTATCACTGAAGTTTTCATTCTTTCACCAAGCATTTCTTCATGCTTACTCTTTCATCCTTTTTGATACTTCTTATCCAACAAAAAGAAATGAAATCACAGAGAAAGAAAATAAACTAAAGAGAAGGGAAAGTATTTGAAGCTATTCAAGAAAAAGCTCGTCAAAATACCAAAGGTACTGTGTTTTATGCATCACTTTGTTTCTGAATATCAGGGAGAAAACAAAATGGATGGGAGGAAAGAGGAAAAAAATCTTATCACATATTTACACTTTGAACTGTGGATTTACGTGGCACGTGAATGCTTATATTTTTAACCCATTTTTAGTGGGTTTAACCCATTAGCCAAAAATAATACAAATGAAATGTCTACAAAACTCGGTATTAAAACTTCCATATGAATAATTTATAGAAGTGCAATAGATACAGATGGCACTCAGGTGAATGAAACCTTGTCATGAACTGTCAGCTCCCATGTTCATCTTGCTCAGATATTACTTCAGAAGATAAGTAAAAGTTTGATTGGGCAAACCATGGGGATTGTGAATGTGTTTGTCATTTTTTCAGTGGTATTTTTCAATACCTTTAGAAGGTACTCTGAACAACCCATGAATGCTAAAAGGTTCATTTTCTCTTGTAAAGGATCCCTAAATTTGTTCAGAAATTGATGTGGGCACTATTAAAGAGAATAGCAGTTGGACATACATGATGTGTAGGAATTATTGTAGGCGAGTTTCCTTTAGTCCCAGAAATGTTTGCTACCTTGTCTCACTTCATTGTCTCATAGGTCTAGATGATCATTTTCAGGAAAACAAACAAACAAACAGGGGAAAAAAAGAAAAAGAAAAAAAAGAAAAAAAAACCACCAACCCAAACCCCCTTAATGGTACTGAGGTTGAACTTTCTTCTACTGATTTATAAAGTATGTTGCTGGTGAGCTGGAACAAAACACCAAGAAATGAAATGTAAAGAGCGGTTGCCTGGAACTAGCATGACCTGATTTTGTAATCTGCATCTAACTTCAGTAGTTCAATGAGTTTAGCTATGAATTTACAGAACTGTGTTTTGGTGAATTATAAGGGATGAAACCAGAGTTCAGACCAACACCACTTTGCTGTATCACTAAAAATCTCTTTGAAGTTATCTAGACTAAAAGCAAGTATGGTTGGGGGGAAAGTTTCATCTGAAGATGATACTCCTGGGAAAGCCTCAGTGGAGGCTGAATGAGGTTGTTTAAGTAAATAGGCAAACACAAATGAAGGCAGAAATACTTCATTCATATGTATAGCTTCTAGAGAATTTATTTTTCTCTAAGATTAAGACTATAAAACAGCAAAGTGCCTAGTAGTATTGAATTATTATTCAGTATATGTAATAGAACATTCATCACATTATGGAATAATTTCAGTGAATGATTATAAATCTAATGAGTTTCCTAACTATAAGAAAAAAAATCCTAATGAGTTGAACAAACACAATTTCTTGATGTGAATGTTATGTTAATAAGAAGAGAGAACCTTTGGATGATACTAGATATTTGGGTAAGACCAAGTAATTTGTTTAAAACTATCTGATTGCACCTACAAAAAAACATGAGCTCATCTGTCTTTTACTCAGTACTGAGATAGCCTTTTGAAATGTGTTTTAAAGCTTTCAATTTCCTCTGATTGTGTCCTTCTGCTGTGATTTTTCTCATTTGATATTTGTTCCTTGCTCCTTCTATATTATTCTCCTATCCAAGGCAGTTAGTTCACTTACACATTGAAATGAAATTTTTACAAAGTGGATGAGAACCTTTTCCCTCTTCCTTGCTGATATAAAACATCCAACTGAAGCATTAATGACTTGTTAATGTAGGAGCATCTTTTCATACTTTCCAAAGCACGGTGCTTTTTCTGCGTTAAAGTCAATGTCTTTGAACCCTCTTTTTTATCTTGTTGGCACTGGGAAGAAAATTAAATACAGAGGGATGTAGGTTTGTGTTAGGGGTAACTTTAAGCTTAGAGTGGGTGGTTTATATGTATCTACATGAGGATAGTTCTACTGGGTGGACAAATCATACTGACAATTAACAATTATAGTGTGAAAGCGATTCTGAAGTCTCAGTGGAAGGATGCAGGCTACAAGATGCCCAATTTGTTAATATAACAAAGAGGAAAAGAGACAAGGGGAAGGAAGATGGGGAGGAGTTGCCGAGGAACTTGAAGAATAGCTACTTAGTTGTCTCAAAAATCAAATTATCCCCAAAATGTTTTATCACTTGGTCTGTGCAGGTTCATATACATAGCCCAGTTCACAGGAAGTTGAGATAAATATGCAGGTTGGTATAAGATTCATTGCTTTGGAACACTGAGTCTTTTTAATATAAAATGTTAGGAGTTGCTTTTTCTTATATAAAAGGATACGAGTGAAGTGTATTACTAGTGAATTTCTGGCTCTGTACATCACATCTCATTATCTGCAAAAGCTTCCAGTTGATGATTAGCATCTGCAGTTTTGTTTAAAACAGCTGATGATCAGTGTAATTCTCTAAAGCACAGTGGGAGTTGTGATTTTATTTGGCTTGCTGTGGTCACGAGACAAAACTTTCATTGTTTTTTAACAGAGAAATAAATATATTTCTACTGAGACATAGAAGACTATTTCTCAATCTTCTGTGGAGAAATAGAAGCACCCAGGAGTTCAAAAGCAACTCAAATGATATGGCTGCTAAGAAGCAGCACCATCATTTTGTTTGGATCTTCCGCCCACAGCCACAGGAAAGTGTCAGAACAGAAATGTTGTGCACTGAAGAATCGCATGATATGTGCTTTGATTTCTTCTATAAACCTCTGTAAAGAGCAGCTGGGCAGGCTGACCTACCCAGAATCCAGCATGTTACCCTAGCAGCTGTCAACTGCTTTTTTGTGCTGGCTTGCCGTTTGATAAATGCAGCAAAGGCTCAGGCACACAGCCTGTGTAATTTAGCAAGTCTGTAACTGCTGGACTGCGACATTTGTGAAGGCACCCATGTTCCTACAGCCTTCAATGGTAGGAACTTTTGGCCAGCTGCCTGAAGGCCCAGGTATTGCTGATATTCCTCTGGCTTGGGCTCCATGGTGCCATTTAAAGCAGAATGGTACTTTGCTAAAAATATCCTGCAAAGTAGTTTGAAAGATATTGCTTCTGAAACCTGTAGCATCATGTCTTGGGGATTTGGAAGAGAATCACTGGTACCTAGTAGGTGAGGAGAACTTATTTTTCTTTCTCTTTCTCTCCGTCTTTCTATTTTTAGTTTGTCTTTTTTTTTTTCCATTTTTTTTTTCATTTGTAAGCAAATGAGATTATTGAACTGCAAATGACAAAGCTGCTTTGGGATTAAGAGAGTAAGAGGGCTTCAGAGTCTGCATGGGATGGAGAGAAAGACAGCAAGGGGCCTTTAGCTGTGGGGGATGCAGCAGAAATAGGGGGATAAAAGATGCATGACAGCAGAAATGGAAGGAAACAGGGAACAGAAAAATGCTGGGTAAAGAGGGCAAGTATGGGGAGGAGTGGGAGGATACCAGCCAGCTGGCCAGGTCAAGCATCTACGGCGTGTGAGGTATTTGTAACCTACTGCGCTACCTGCAGGTTATGGGCTCAGTTCAAAGGAAGGTCTGGGAAGAGATCTTCAGGAAAAGAGGGGCAGATGGTCTAGCTGGATTAATCCCTTAACCCTTAAGGCTGCAACCTGTGGAGCAATTAGAGATACAGAGATATAAAGAAGAAAACTGGTTTTGGTTTGAGTTTCCACAGAGTCTGTTATCCACTTCCTAATAACTTCCAGTTCTGGTTAATCTTTATGTGCTTTTAGGATGGCTTAGTGCGCTAAGAATTATTCTCCTGGGTGGATAATTGCTTCTCACTCCTTAGGGGTAATAGGTAACTGTGGAAATAAGATTTGCCCCCTTACATCTGGAAGAGGAAAGCTCTTCGCTATTTTTTTCATATTTTAGCATAAGCCTTCCAAATCACTGTCTAGATTATAAGGAAGTGTAGCAGTGTGACTCACACAGGCTGTTAAAGACCAAGGAAATACGTATGTGATTATAAGGACATATTTTCAGTGCGTGCTGCTCAGGCAGAATACACCCCCAATCCCAGTGATTTTCTGTTTATATATTTAGTGTCCTCCTTAAGCAGTGGGTGGAACAAATGTGACTGGAGAGTGTGAGTGTATAGGAGGAGGGTGTTTGTGTAGCTGAACAAGAGTTAGAGGGACTGCAATATTGAAAGTCGTGCTTAGCAGTTCCGTTAATTCATCCCTAACTAATGGGGGCATGCAGAGTGCAGTCATTAGCTCACAATAAGTTTACTGCTGTCAGTCATCTGTGTTCCTCTTGCTATTTTTACAGGGGGAAATAACTCAGAAAATGAGACTAAGAGAGATTGTTTTGGGGGATCTCAGAAAATGAGACTAAGAGAGATTGTTTTGCGGGATCCAGACTGAATTCAAAAAGTTGCTGTGCTTTTATATAATCTCTTTTATGAAACGTGCTGTATGGGTCGTATAACTAGGTCAAATTGAAATTGATGAGCTTATTGAGCCAAATACACATCAACCCATTTGGCTTCTGACTCCTCTACTCAGGGTAAAGACCCTTTTACGTTAGGGTCTCCAAGTGATGGGGTGCTACCTTCCTCCTCCATCACTTAGTGGGAGTTCTCACCAGAGTAAGTGTGAAACAGTCTGCCTCTAAATTTGAAAACTGCCTTTTGTCCAGTCTGAATAAACGGATGATTCTGCTAGTGCCGCCACAGTCTTTTGAAGATGATGCCCTACATCTGACCAGTGTGGAAGTATATATTTAACCCTTTTATTCAAGATCTATAACAGTTATATGTCAGTTTCCTTTACTTGGATGCTGGCTCCTCAGGCTGAACCTCAGGTTAGCGCTTTGCGCAAGAGTCACCACCCTTATACCGTCAATACCAGCCTGCTTCTTTTTGCACCTTCTGCTCTGTCTCATGCACTGTGATCTCCTGCCGGCGTGGCCTCCTCCTGCCCTGCACCTTGGGGATGTGCTGACACTAGAGGTCTGTTATACTCAACCAGTGAAACAACAAAGACATCAGGCTGCAGCTCCGCTTAGACAGAGCATCCTTTCCTTGGACAGAGCATCCTTTTCTTTCTTGCCCTAGGCACGCTCCTGCAGAATACGCAGACTACATTTAGATAGGGATGGTTGCAGTGTGTGAAGCAACACAATGTAGCAGGGAATTTATTTTTCCAGAAAAATCTCATTCATGCGAGGCAATGTTTTTTGGAGTCAGAGGAAGGTGACTTTCCATGCAGTTGCAGTTAGTTGCCTGCTACGCCTGCTGCAGGACTGGCATTCGTGTCCGGCACTGGGGATCCACAGCTCTGGTGGTTGTGGTGCCTTTGGGCAATGGATCTCACTGCGGGAACCCAGTCTCTCACCCATGCTCAAGAGAGCAGTAGGCCATTTTAGAACTGCCACTGCCAGAGAAACCGCCATTAGATTATTTTTTTCCTCAGCTTGTGTTAGGTTTGCTGTTTCTTTTATGTTCTGTTGGTGCCTCCATGCCAGGTTTTGGTTTGCGATGAGGTGAAGGGACAGGCTGGCACTCTGAACCACCCTGAAACTGTCATTTGCCAACAGCATGTGAAGTGTTAAAAATCTTTTTCTGGATCCAGAAGGGACATATAAAATAGATTTCTTCTCCCTTTGTGTGTGAGAATAATTAAATAGGTTAAAATTAAGGCAAGAACTTGATGAAAATACTCCTCCAGAGTACCTAAGGAAGCAGTTGAGGCAGCCTGTGAACCATCAGTGATTACAGGCAGAAATCTATGGCTTTAACCTACATGGTTAAAGTAGGGCAGAAAAACACCTGTCTTTTAAAGAAGAAAAATAAGAACTCAGTGAATTATAGACTTTAGTGCTGATAGAAACATTAAAACAAATTATTTAGCAATTTACTTTGATCATCTGGAGGATAATAAGGGAATCAAAACTAAAAAGTCGATTTTCCAATTGCAGATCTTGTAAAATTAATGTAATTACTCATCTGATACGATAACTGTTCTTGGAGAGAATGTAGATATGTGAAACAGAAGTAAATAGTAGATTCTTCCCAAGGACCATTTCTGTTTCCTTTTGCACTTGGTCAATGCTTTGACTGTAATCACTGTTTATATGTTGCTGCTTGTTCTTCCCTCCCCTAACTTTTATTTAATGGCTTCTTGAGAAGCATCTGTCATGTGTAGAGCTAATTCCAAAGTCACATCACTGTTATTATTTCTTCGATTTCCCTCCATCAAACACACTGTCCAAACCTCTGCTGGTGGTGTTTCCTGCGGGGGTGGCTGAATGCAGCACACCTTTTAAAAGCAAACCGCGTCCTGGACTTCTGACTGCTGTTTTGGACTGTCATAGTCTGTGCTTAATCTGCCTGTTTTCCCAAGTCACGCTGAAACCCAGCCCAGGCTTGGCTGACTTCCCAGGAGTGAAGATCAAAGGAGGTAAATCATGGACTTTCTTTGATTTTTTGGGGTGTTTTTGTACCAGGATGGAGCTGCCCTGGCTGGCACTCCCAGGCATGCAGCAATTCTGGTGCTTGTTCCTTACTGACTCGTGTTGTGCGCTCTCAGTTTTGCCATCAGGAGCATTCAGAGTTAGATTCTCCGTCTCTGTCCCTTTTTTCCACATTTGTATCCTCAGGGAGAGGGGGAGAAGGTGCTCAGATGCCACTCAAGCCTCAGAGGTCTTGCTTTCTTTCCTGGAATGGAGCAGCAAGTTGATTTTATTATTTACTTTTTAAATAAGCAGCAAAGAAGGTTATCCTAGTCTGTTTGTTCTCTTTTTGGATGTAATTATAAAACTTTGTGCTTGTTTATTTCTGGCAAGTTTGTAACTAGGGACATACTTGGGTGATAATGAAAGATTTTATTTATTTTTACTAATCATGAGGAAGGCATCAGACAAGTATTGTTACTCCCTCTGAAAAAAAAAATCTTACGCCCTACTGCTTTTCTGTAAGTACATGTAGAGAATGATGGACTGTATGGGTTTGGGGTTTCCCTTTTATATAAGTAACGTCATTTTTAGTGTGTGTGCATCTTCCTGGATGCATGTGCAGATGTAGAGGAAAAAAACCCACAGAAAACAAAAGCACATCAGTGAAATGACCCATAAGTTAGACAGCTCTAACAGTCCATATCTCATGGCTTGCCCGTTGTTCTTTCCGGAAGGTGGTGTAATGAGCAAAGCTGAGAACCAAGGGAAGATGCCAGATGCTTACAAGGTGCTGGGCCTAGGAAATGAAGGGAATCTGGGGATACCAGTAACCTCCCCTAAAAGAACCCCTGAGAGCTGACACATCTCCAAGAGAGACAATGACAGAGATTGCAAAAGGACAGCATGTTTTTCAGCTCCAAGAGGATGGTGTCAGGGATAGATGACGCTTACCACAGCCTGCAAAAACTGCTAAGGGCTAGGATGAGGAAAAGGGTGTAATGCTGCCCTTTGATCTGTATCTTTTCTGTGTCTGGATAATGATGTTTTTATTGTGAAAAATTTGTCAGAGGGCACACTGGACAGTTTATCACTCCTTCCCAGCATGGTAAAGTGTCAAATATGCTGGAGGTGTTGTGCAAAATGAAGAAATGAAGGTATTTGTGTGATATTCAGAGTCAGAATGGCCAAGCGGGACATGCTGTGCAAATGGCAGTCAGAGCAGAGAGCACCATAGCCACGGGAACAAACCCAACAGAAACACAAAGGGATGGGAGTACTGTTTGCACTGTAACCTAAAAACATTATAAATAGTCTTGAATTACCACTGAGAGAGAGAGAATTCTGCAAGTTATTAGAGAAGACTATACTGTGCTTTAAGTGAATATTTTAGAGGCTCAACACTGCTTGAAATATGGATCTTTAAAATACTTGCTTTTACTGATTCTTACACTATAAATGAGGCAGACTTTTTATGATACAGCACTATAGAAATTTTAAAACATTTTACTGAAGGCACCATGCAGTTATTTGTGAGTTTTGCAGGTTAAATATACTGTGAACATATTAAACAGAAAAGAAACACTATTTTTTTTGATGAAATATGTTGGGACTGTTAATTTTCTAGTCTTGTGCTAGTGTTGTTATGTACTTTGTTGCTGAAGTCTAGAACTATTCATTTAATTGTTAATCTCGTCCACACATGGACGGATGTAGAAAATGATTGTGGCATTACATTACTTATAGTAAGTGCTTGAATTGAAAACAAAAAGCCTTAAAATAAGTCTGATTAATATTTATAAGTTACTTGAGACCCCCCTATTAGATGCAGACTTGAACTCCATTAACACTTGGTTCATTGAGGCCTGGCATTTGTATATATTGAGGTCGCTGACTTAGATTTCCAAAGTCTTTGTTATGAATGATTTGGAGCTCTTACTTGCCAATTAGAATTATGCACACATTGAGATGACTGAACCCTCCAATGCCTAATAATTACAATTTTCTGGCCTTTCAAGTGCTAAAACTACTATATTGCTATAGGTGTCATCACCCTACACATTCACCTCATGAGTTAGACCAGCCAAAAGGATTTGAAAGACAACAATATTCCTCCAAACAGACCTGAAACTTTTAAATATTTTTTTCTGAAGCAAAGTTTAACTAGCCTGAAAGTTCAATGGTTTGAATTCCAACTCCAGGCCAAGTTTGGAAGTGGCTGATTTTTATAAGTAAGGAATCAGCACCCCAGTTAAAAAATTCTTCATACTTGAGGATTTTGTAATAAAAATGTTATGCCTTCTGTAAATAGCTGGGGTAAAATGTAATTTTACCCAAGGGCAGGAAGAGCAATAAATAAATTGGACATTTTTTGCCAGTTTTACAGGGTCAGCTATGCAGTTATTGTGTTATTGCAGTTAAATTAGTAACTGTTTTGTCTGTGTTTCTGTGTGTATACACAGATTATAAATATATTCTGTAAATGGTAACCGATTTATATATGTAGACCAGAATTACCAGCCTAATCTGTCCATAGAATCATAGAACCGTAGGGTTGGAAAGGACCTCTGGAGATCACCTAGTCCAACCCCCCTGCCAGAGCAGGGTCACCCAGAGCAGGCTGCACAGGAACGCGTCCAGGTGGGTTTGAATGTCTCCAGAGACGGAGACTCCACCACCTCTCTGGGCAGCCTGTGCCAGGGCTCTGCCACCCTCAAAGGAAAGAAGTTCCTCCTCATGTTTAGGTGGAACCTCCTATGCTCAAGTTTGTGCCTGTTACCCTCTTGTCCTGTCCCCTGGCACCACTGAAAAGAGCCTGGGCCCATCCTCCTGACACCCACCCTTTAAGTATTTATAAGTGTTGATAAGATCCCCCTTCTGCCATCTTTTTTGCAGACTGAAGAGACCCATATCCCTCAGCCTTTCTTCATCAGAGAGGTGTTTGAATCCCCTAATCATCTTGGTAGCTCTCTGCTGCACCCTCTCCAGCAGTTCCCTGTCCTTCGTGAACCAGGGAGCCCAGAACTGGACACAGTACTCCAGGGGTGGCCTCACCAAGGCAGAGGAGAGGGGGAGGATGACCTCCCTCGACCTGCTGGCCACACTCTTCTTGATGCACCCCAGGATGCCATTGGCCTTTTTGGCCACAAGGGCACATTGCTGGCTCATGGTCATCCTGTTGTCCACCAGGACTCCCAGGTCCCTTTCAACTGAGCTGCTCTCCAGCAGGTCAGCCCCCAACCTCTACTGGTGCCTGGGGTTATTCCTCCCCAGGTGCAGCACCCTGCACTTGCCCTTGTTGAATTTCATAAGGTTCCTCTTTGCCCTGATCTCCAACCTGTCCAGGTCTCTCTGTATGGTGGCACAGCCTTCCAGTGTGTCAGCCACACCCCCAGCTTTGTGTCATCGGCAAACTTGCTGAGGCTGCACTCTATCCCCTTGTCCAGGTCATTGATGAATATATTGAAGAGGACCAGTACTGACCCCTGGGGAACACCACTCGTCACTGACCTCCAACTAGACTCTGTGCCCCTAATCACTACCCTCTGAGCTCTGTTTTTCAACCAGTTATCTATCCACCTTACTTGTCCATTCATCAAGCCCGCTCTTCCTAAGCTTCCCTATGAGGATGCTGTGGGAGACCGTGTTGAACGCCTTGCTTAAGTCAAGGTAGACCACATCCACCGCCCTCTCCTCATCTATCCATCCAGTCATGCCATCATAGAAGGCTATCAGATTAGTCAGACATGATTTCCCCTTGGTGAATCCATGTTGAGTACTTCTGATAGCTTTCTTTTCCTCCACATGCCTTGAGATGACGCCCAGAACGAGCTGTCCCATCATCTTTCCAGGGATGGAGGTGAGGCTGACTGGCCTGTAGTTCCCCGGCTCCTCCTTCTTGCCCTTCTTGAAGACTGGAGTGACATTGGCTTTCCTCCAGTCCTCAGGCACCTCGCCTGTTCTCCGGGACCTTTCAAAGATGATGGAGAGCGGCCCAGCAATGACTTCCGCCAGCTCCCTCGGCACTCTCAGGTGCATCCCATCAGGGCCCATGGACTTGTGAATATCTAATTGATCCCTCACTCGATCCTCCTCAACCCAAGGGAAGTCGTCTTCTTTCCCCATTACTTCCCCCAATGCCTGGGACTCCTGAGGGCTGGGCCGAGCAGTAAAGACCAAAGCAAAGAAGGCATTCAGTAACTCCGCCTCCTCCGCATCCTCCATCACCATGGCTCCTGTTTCATTCAACAGTGGGCCCACAACTTCTCTGGTCTTCCTTTTGCTTCCAATATACTTGTAGAAGCCCTTCCTGCTGAGCTTGACATCCCTAGCCAGGTTTAATTCCAAGGCGGCCTTGGCTTTCCTTGTTTCATCCCTGCACGCTCTGGCAGCATTCTTGTAATCCTCTCAAGGGGTCAGTCCCTTCTTCCACTTATTGTAAACTTCCTTCTTCCACTTGAGCTTTTTCAGAAGCTCCCTGCTCAACCATGCAGGTCTCCTGCGTCCCTTGGCCGATTTCTTTCTCTTAGGGATGTGCCGATCCTGAGCTTGGAGGAAGTGGTCTTTGAATACCAACCAGCTTTCTTGAGCCCCTTTGCCTTCCCGAGCCCTGGCCCACGGGATCTGTCCAGGCAGTTTCTTGAAGAGGTCGAAGTTAGCCCTTCTGAAATCCAAGGTTGTAATTTTACTTCTTGATGTTTTGTGCGTAGTACCCATGATCCTGAACTCTATCATTTCATGATCACTACAACCTAGGGTGCCCCCAACCTTAATGTCCTCCACCAGTCCCTCTGTGTTTGTCAGTACCAGGTCCAGGAGTGCTCCTCTCCTTGTTGGCTCCTGTACCACCTGCGTCAAAAAGTTGTCATCAATGCACTGGAGGAGCCTCCTGGACTGTGCGTGCCTGGCTGTGTGGTCTTCCCAGCACATATCGGGGTGATTGAAGTCCCCCATGAGAACCAAGGCCTGCGATTGCAAGGCTACCTTCAGCTGTCTGTAGAAACCCTCATCAGCTTCCCCATCCTGATCAGGTGGCCTGTAATAAGCACCCACAACAGTGTCCCTCATATTTGCCTGCCCCTTAATCCTTATCCATAAGCTCTCGACCCTCTCTTCATCCACCCCTAGTGAGAGCTCGATGCATTCCAAATGCTCTCTCACATAGAGTGCAATTCCACCACCACGCCTTGCTGGTCTCTCTTTCCTGAAAACGACATAGCCATCCATGACAGCATTCCAGTCATGCGAGCTGTCCCACCATGTCTCAGTAATTGCAATGAGATCGTGGCCCTGCAACCGCACACAGATCTCCAGCTCTTCCTGCTTATTCCCCATGCTGCGTGCATTGGTGTATAAGCATTTCAGAGAGGGAGTCGTGTGTGTAGTTTTGACCCTTGAGATGTGGTGTGCCTTCTGGCTTTCAGAAATACTGGCACGCTGGCCCACGAGCGCTGAGCAACTACGCTCTGGCACCTCACCATCAAGCCCAGTACCATCCCCATCCCACTTCAAATCTAGTTTGAAGCCCTGTTAATGAGCCCTGATAACTCTTGTACTAGAACCCTTTTTCCCCTGGAAGTCAAGGTATTCCCGCCTGTTACCAGCAGGCCAGGTGTTTTGTAGATCAGGCCATGATCAAAGTACCCAAAGTCCTGCCGGCAGCACCAGGCTCGAAGCCAGGCATTGATCTGCTGGCTCCTCCTACTTACCCCCTTGTCATTCCCTGCAACTGGGGGGATAGATGAGAACACAACTTGTGCTCCCGATCCCTTGACCAGGCATCCCAGGGTCTTGAAATCTTTCTTCATTGCCCTTGGACAACTTCTTGTTACCTCGTCGCTGCCTACCTGAAAGAGCAAAAGTGGGTAGGAGTCTGAGGGCCGTACCAGGGAAGGAAGCATCCTCTTCCCGTCCTTGACGTGGGCTCCAGGGGGGCAGCAGACCTCCCTATGTACCGGGTCCAGCCTGCATATTGGGCCTTCCGCTCCCTTCAGCAGGGAGTCACCTATGACAAGGACCCGTCTTTTCTCCTTTACCGCAGTCCATTCCCAGATAATATTTCGTAAATATGACAGTCCAATGATTCACAGTGCTTTGCAATCTATAGAATTGTGGATTACTTTTGGGTATTAATTAACAGTGATTTCTGTCATTGTCAGATACAATGGGAGGGATATTGCAACAGCGGGATCTGAGAGACTCTGGGATGCTTTGTTTTTCGCAGCTTGCCAGGGTACTGTCATTTATCTTGACTCAAAACAAGCTTGGTTGGTTTCTGTAGTGACGGTTTTGGAAAGGTTAGTGGATTATCAATAGTTACTTTAGATGTACATGCCAAAGGGAAAGAAACGCAGAGGAAACAGAAATAAAAAACAGGTTTAAATTCCTTTGTGAATTTTGTTATGAATTGTAAAAGGGCACAGCAGTCAAATCAAGTTGATGTTTGACAGTCTTGGGAGATGTGAATTTTCCTGTGGGATGTAATGAGGGCTGATTGTCAGAGCTTCGGCTACTAATGCACAAACCAGAAACATTGCACTCTCTTTGGACTTGGGTTCTTTTCTATCGCCTCTGTGAGCTTTACTCATAGGCCTTGGGGAGGACTTGAAAGAGAGACGAGGGGAACAGTCCACTGAGGTTTAGCAGCACAAAAGAAATCCAAGAAGATATGGAAATGCAATAATGAACCCCAATTATCTATGTAGCGACAGTGTGCAATATCTATACTGTTACAATTAATAATTTATTGTCCCAATGTCCTGGATTAGAAGACTTTTAAAGATTCATTAAGATTGACTTTCTTCTTTAGGGATGCTCTTAGGTATTTTGAAGATTGAGCACTGTAATCTGGGAGAAGATACACTGCCTTTTTCAGATGTAGAGGTTTAATTCATGCTTCAAGCACAGAACTAAACTCAGAATTAACTAGGAACTGAATAATCTCTCTTACAAATTTGTGAAATGCCTTTGCTAAAGTGCCTGGGTACTTGTCCTTTCTACTTCAATTTTTCCTTCACATTCTATGAGAAGCAATTTCTCCATCACAGTCCTGTGTTCCAACTCACACATCCTTATTTTCCGTGGGCTGCAGCTTTTCTAATGCCCTGCAAAATGCTCTTGCACAGCAGGTCATTGATCTTCTAGTCTGGCTTGAAGGTAGCTGAAATGTCAATATAGGTTCTAGACGGTTTTTTTTCTGATCTTTACTCCAATGATGTATGAATTATAATACTAAAAATGTATTCCCTAATCCTTGGGTTAGGATTAGGGATCTGTAGCATGGGAATTCTTCCCCCAAATTGAAGCCATATCCTAAACTGGGAAACACACCAAGCCAGCTAATACTGTACTTTCTGTCCCTCTGTATTGCCTGCTTTATTTTCTAGAAATGGCAAAATTTATGGCTTTAAAAATAATAATAAAATTACTCAGCTGAGTATATCCTCAAGAGAGTAAAGAGGCATGTATGCACATGCAATGCTTCAGCAAGAACAACACTAAGCATTTGAAAATTAATCATATAATGCAATATAAAAAACAGTCTTGGCAGGAAGAATTGCAGTTTCTTGCACACCTCTGTCCATGTCGGCAGTAGCAACCGCTGCTAACAATGGTGTCCTTCATCTGGGGCCAAATCTCATCGGTGAAATGTGGATTCTAAGACTAAGAATATGCAACAGAGGGAAAGAGCAGATCTGCTTCCTTAGCTTTAAGTTAATGAAGTGTTTTCATGGCAGTGAGGGTGTGGCACAGCCAGGACCAGGAACCAGGAATGCTCTGTTTCGCGCATGTGATGATGCCGTTTATTTTGCTGCTGCTGCTGCCCAGGAGGCAGGTGCTGGCAGCAGCAGAAGGCCAGAGGAGGCTGGAAAAAGAAAGGCTGGGTGATCCAGCACGCCAGGGGGGAGCAGAAGGAGGTGTCCAGGACACCAGGAGAGAGTACGTGACATGGGAAGGGTTTGCAGTTATTGCATCACCCAGTGAAAAGAGGCAGAAAGGCAGGAGAAGAGCTGTATTTGACAGATACTGCTAATTACAATAAAAATTTAAGAACAGAAACAAGCATAGGAAAATGGAGAGGGGAGAGCATAAAAGGGTCTGGTTGTGTGTCAGGATGCTTGTCTGACCTGTGTCTCGTGGCTACAGCCTGTCCCATCTCTTTACTAAACTCAGTTCCCAGCTGTTTGTGCTGTGTTCTTGCTTTCCATTTGTTGTTTATGAGTGTGGGGGCAGATATGATTTGTTAGGGGACTTCTGGAAAGACCTGAGGTCCAAGCTGGTGCCTGGGTAAGGGGCGTATAGGGTTCAGGCACAGATATCGCACAGGCATAGCCCATGGCAGTGTTTGAGGGGTCTGTGAATACTGGTGTGTTTGTGAATCACACGAGTGATCGTGTGTGTGTGTTTCACTAGCAGACTTCAGTCCTCATCAGCTGGGCAGGAGGAGGAGGATCAGGCCATCTTTATTTGGGTTTGTGAGTGCCATGTGGTACTGCTAACGACATTGCTGTCTGTGAGGGTCTGTGTATGCATCGGCACCTCTGGAGTACGCAATGGGGGCTTACTACCAGCTGGACCTGCAGACTGGAGCAGCACCGGTGGCACATATTGGACTGGGACAGGAGGAGCCTCCTGGGTCTGAGGGTGCACCAAACGCAGCTCTCATGGATGGGGTGGGGGAATCCCCTGGGACAGGAACCCTCCAGTTCCACTCTCTGTAAGAAGGGGTACTAGTTAGAACAAGCAGAAGAAAGTTTTCCCCAAATCACAGATGCTGCTTTCTAGAGCCGCCAGCTTCCCACGTAATTTATGAAATCTGAGGACATCTGAAACTAGGGTGCTGTGAGTTGAAATCTGCTATATTTGCAAATCCTTAGTAGATAGGACTAAGATGCTCCACAAATGAAGCATTAAACGGTGCCGTATTTTTAAACTTGTAAAGACTTCGAATACTGTGAGTAGTAATTTTTGCGTTCTAACCTGTTTGACTCCTTGCTCTCCCTAGGGGAAATGGAAGAGTTAGAAACCCTGTGGCTGACTGGTATTTGCCACAACGAGAAGAACGAAGTCATGAGCAGCCAGCTGGACATTGACAACATGGCAGGAGTGTTTTACATGCTTGCAGCAGCCATGGCACTCAGTTTAATAACCTTTGTCTGGGAGCACTTATTTTACTGGAAACTTAGATTCTGCTTCACTGGAGTCTGCTCAGATAGGCCAGGATTGTTGTTCTCGATCAGCAGGGTCAGTATTACTTTCATTTCCCCCCATCAAGCAACAAATAGAATAAATGCTACCTCCCTAAAACATTATGTTTCCTTTTATTCCCACTTGGACATGTGAAATACATATTAGAGCATCAGTGTGATGCTCTAGAGTAGTCAACAGGTTTAGGATGTACTTGCACTCCATGAGAAGTCTTTTCTTCATTGGAATATTCTAAGGTATGAATTATCATATGCCAGGATAATCAATAATCAAATGCTGAAAACTAATACATTTAGGGGAAATTTTGATGAAGAAATGGTAGAGCTGCTCAGATACAGAAAATGGATTAATTTACACCAAAAAAAATCCAAACAAAATAAACAGTAAATTTATGAGAGACATTAGTTCCCAATTTTGTGTTTTTCTTCAACAAGTGTATTTTAAGCAATAAAAATATACTGGAATATTTTAATAAGCTTCTCTTGATAGCAAACTTGAATAAACCATGTGAGAAAAGGCCAAACGCAAGTGTCATTTGTGTTTGGTTAGACACTCAGACAGGTTTTAATGATAACTTTACCAAACCCAAAGTGGATTTACATATCCAAATAACTGATACTTGTCATAAAATAAGGGAAGCGTGTGCTTGTTCTTAAATTTTTGACAAATTAGTTGGGGTTTTGTCATTTTGGGTTTTTTAAACACATAATACTTTCATTAGGTAGTTGATTTTGCTGGATTTTTTACATAGCTGAAGAGAATTAAAAATGATACTAAAATGCCCAATTGCTTTAAAATGTGCTGAAATTACCCTGTTGAGTAAATTGGACTGTATTGGAACTGCATTAAAAATACTCTGCCCTTCCCTGTTGGGGATTGTCTAGAAAAGCATATACAGTTTAATCTCCACATTTTACATTTGAACTTTATACTTTTGGCCTTTTACGTGTGAAATTCTCCTAACCAATCCAGGGGAAAAAAGCACTTATTTCAAAGGCAAATTTCTAAGAATTACAAGTTCACAGGGTCAGAAACGTCAGTTGAGCTCACAGGGGAGACAGAAGAGGTCAGAGTTAAGAGACAGGCTTCAGCCTTTTGCCCAAAACGAACTCAAATGCAGGCTTTAGAAAGAGATGGGATTTTTTCACAGGCACCAGGATAGGAAACAGAAAAGCTAAAATACCATGACTAGAAGCCTTTTTATTTCAGTGAAAGTGAAGATTACCTTAACCTCCAAGAAGATAGCCTGCCTGCAGGCTTCTTTAGGGGGGTAATTTAATCACTGGCTTAAAAGAATAGAGTTTCCCTTACTGAAAGCTAGTTACATTTTGTGATGGGACTAGGGAACCTTTTGGGTACCTTCTAATCTTGTTTTCTAGAATAAGCAGGGGATGCCAACACAGACCATTGGTTTGTAAAATACTAGCAATTTTTCTCCTTTTCAGTGCCAACAGATACGGTAGAAATAATTCTCCTATATCAATGTAAGGAAATGCTAAAAGAAGAGATATGAACTTTTAATCTTTCCAGTCGTTAGATAAGCAACGTGTAACTGTTCTTTATGGTTAATAAAAAAATAGAATGGAGGTGTTAAAAATTGACACATAGTGATTTAATTTGTTTTATATTACTTGTATTACAGGGTATTTACAGCTGCATTCACGGAGTACACATTGAAGAAAAAAAGAAGTCTCCTGACTTTACTTTGACCAATTCCCAAACAAACATGTTAAAACTACTGCGAACAGCGAAAAATATGACCAATATCAATCCTTCAAGAATTAACTCCCCAAAAAGAACAGCTGATTTCATTCAGAGGGGTTCCTTGATTATGGATATGGTCATGGATAAGGGAAACTTGATATTTTCTGATAACAGATCCTTTCAGACAAAGGATAACTTTTTTGGTGACAACATGAGTGAACTGCAGACACTTCCTGGTAATCGACACAAGGACAATCTTAACAACTATGTTTTCCAAGGTCAGCATCCTCTCACGCTGAATGAGTCCAATCCGAATACAGTAGAGGTTGCAGTAACAGCAGAAGCAAAAGTGAACTCCAGACCCAGGCAGCTTTGGAGGAAATCTGTTGAATCTTTACGTCAAGAATCTGTACGTCAGAGCCAAGGTTCCCAGAGAGAAAACGGGTCAGATGAAAACAGGCAGCTTTCAGTGAAAAGCCAAAGATACCTTCCTGAAGAGATTGTCCATTCGGATGTATCAGAGGCATCAAGCCGAGCTACTTGCCATATGGAGCCTGAAAACAACAACAAGCACCACAAAACCAAGGACAATTTTAAAAAAAGGACAGTAGCATCAAAATACCCAAAAGACTGTAGTGAAGTGGAACTGACATATCTGAAAACCAAACCAAGCTCTCCACGGGATAAAATCTACACGATTGATGCTGACAAGGAGCCAGGATTCCGCTTGGACACACCTCAGTACATCGAAAACATTGTCCTTCCAGAAACTATAGAGTTCCCTGATGTTTATCAAGATCACAATGACAACTACAGGAAAGCAGAACATGCTAACAGGACTCCCTTGCATAATGAAGACAGTCTTCCAAATAATGACCAGTATAAACTTTATGCAAAGCACTACACTTTAAAAGATAAAAATGCTTCCCTAGGTGACGTGAACGATAGATATAGACAGAACTCCACCCACTGCAGGAGCTGTCTTTCCAATTTGCCCACTTACGCGGGACACTACTCGAGCAGATCTCCCTATAAATGTGACGCATGCTTGCGGATGGGGAACCTCTATGATATTGAAGAAGATCAGATGCTGCAGGATACAACGAACTTATCACTTCCTGAAGAAATCTATGAGCATAGTTGGTCACAAAACAATGCTCTGCAATATCATAAAAAAAATAAGTTGAGGATTAGCAGGCAACATTCTTTTGATAATATCGCTGATAAATCCAGGGAAATTGATATTGGAAGACCTTCTCGTAGTATAAGCTTGAAAGAAAGAGAGAAATTTCTACAAAGTAGTCCATATGCAAGCATGTTTAGTGTTCCCTCAAGCAAACTGTTGAGCAACAAGGCCTCACTTTTAACTCATGCACTAGAGGACAGTAAACGGAGCAAGTCCCTGTATCCTGTTCACTCAGATGATAATCCCTTTCTGCACTCCTATCGTGATGACCAGCACTTATCTCTTAGGCGAAGTCCGGCTGATCTTTATAAACATTCATTACCAACAAGAGGAAGACATGATAATTATTTAAGGTCATCCATAAAGTCTTCAGCATCATACTGTTCCAGGGATGGTCGGATCCATAATGACATGTACATTTCAGAGCATGTTTTGCCTTACGTTGCAAATAGGAATAGCTTGTACTCAACTCCAAGGGTTTTAAATTCCTGTAGCAATAGACGTGTGTATAAGAAAATGCCTAGCATTGAATCAGATGTTTAAATTTTCCGTGAACACTTTATCTATAGGGAAAAAATAGTTGCCACCATCTTAGAGGGAGAATTTATCCTTTAACAGTATCCTGCTATGGTAAATGATATGTAAACCTCTCCCTTTCCCAGTGTACTTTTGTACATGAATAGGTAAACTAGTCTGCTTTTAACCATCCTTTTAAAATATGTCTTGTTGAAAAGGATAAAAAAATAGCCATTTATGTATGCTTTATATATAAATGGCAAGCTGTACTGAAATAGCCCCAATATATGTTGGCAACTATGCTGTTTTGTATCTAATTATTTTATTATTTTGGTTATTCTAATTTATGTTGCTAAGTATCATTCAATGTACTTTTGTCCTTAGAAATGTTTAATGATTTTCTAGTACTGGATAAGCAATATGGTATGCATGTAGTATGACACAGACAAAAAGAATTAGGAATGCATTTGCACAGTTTCAAAAGTAAGAATTTAAAAGAGAACAGAAAGCTAGACTTTCAAAAATATATTTTAGCTTCGTAAGCGTTTTCAAAGCCAAATAATAATAAAACCCCCCCCGAACCCCCGGGACCTTAATAAATAAAATACAGCGTGTTAGCACAAAATTAGTACGTTCGTTCTAGACTGACAGAAGATAAATGGGAAGGCTGTAGGGCCAAACATGTGAACTGCTGTGTACCAAAAGGAAGCCCCATGGATATTGGTTAATGTTAATGTACAAATGCTTTTCTTATATTTCACATGCATTTACCATTACGAACTAAGTTCATTGAAAAGTCTGCAGTCATCTTGTCAGAAATTTCACAGCTGCCTAATCCAGAGTATATATTTTTAGATATCACTATATGACACTTACTGTGGAGCTGTGGACTTTATTAGTAACCTTGAGGCCTAATGTGTACGTAAGTTTGCATTTGCCCCTTACTGGTGATTACTCAGGGCTGTATAGTATTTCTTTTATTCCTTCACTTCCCAAACCAAATCCCAGCCCCCTGTAATTCTTTGTTCATAGTGTATTAGTGACATCTAATTAATTGTATGTTAATAGTATTAAAGCTCTTAATACAGTATCAAACACCGACAGCCATACGTTCAGTGTAATCAGTGAGGAGCGCAATACCATTTATTTGAAGGATTAATACCTTTGGAGGGACTTCTTCCTTCCAGAATATTGTGCATATTTGTTGAACATTAGACCATTTTTAAAAATTTCTCCAACCGAGTCTGTTATATAAATTGAATATATGCACACATCACTGAGGAACAGTATCTCTATTGTCACTGACTGCTATACAAAGGTATTCACATAACAGGGATGCATTCTTATATGAATTTACCTCTAGTAAAGATCAATCAGATTATTTCACAAGTATAATGTCTGCTACACACCCCTCCTCACCCCCGCTGGAAAAAAAGAAAGCACTAGATACGAATGGTAAGGGAGCATGGAAGGGAAGAGAGGAAGCCTCTTGTGAGTAGAATGTAGAACTGTGAATTTAATTTAAACTAAAAAAGTAAATATAATTGCTAATGTATTTAAACACTGAAAGCATTCAACAGGTGGTGCTCTCCCATTCTCCTGCTACTCTGAGAACGGCTTTAGGTTTTTTGTGTAGAGGACGTTTAGATTATTCAAGCATTATTCCTTACATTTCACTGAAGAACAGCGAGCAGGGAGACCATTACCACTGTGAATTGGAAAATGTGAATATTACCCTAACTTTTCTCTAAACTGAAACTCTTTTCAGTAGAATCATGCCTGTCAGCTGTAATTGTAGTATCTGTATGCCAGAGGTACAGTATGCAAGTTGTTTAATTTGGAATAGCAGACTGCAAAGCAGAGCTGCAAATGGGAGATAATATAAATGATGTATAGGGGTAGGCAAAATACATCTTCTTGAATTCTGTTTTACAATTTTTGCTTGTTAAACAGATCTAAGGCGACTTTAACTACCAAACAGTCCAGAATGAGTTTGTGGTATTCACAAATATATTTGTATGTTCACCATGATGGTGAAGGATAATATTTTTTGAAGGAATGGAATGTAATGAACTTTGGGCTTCCAATCCCTTTCCAGCTTTCAAAAATCTCATTATAGTTTATTCCAGGTATGTTCAGAAAGCATATCTATGGGTATCTGTACGCTGTCCAGAGCAAATATGTGTTGAGATTTCTTTATTCAACATTTGGTCACAATTTTTGGCCCTGATTCACCTGGTATGCTTTCTGGTTCCTCACTGGATGTGGTTTTTATAAGCAGAAGATCCTTACCTGCCCTTAGAGAGGTTCACATTGCTTAGGACTAGTTGTATGAGCGAAGCAGGGCCAGGCTGTTTATGGGATGACCACTGATTTTCATCAGCCAAAAGCTTTTCCCAAAGATATAGGTATATAATTTGTCTTAGGTGTACAGGAAGGCAAATGCACTGAAGGCATAGATGTTGTTTTAACGAGCTTAATAAAAATATTTCAGGCAAATTTTAATTTCCAATCCAAATCATGGTATATTAAGTAAATCTACAGTATTTTGAACTACCCGGTGTGTTTCAGCAGACATGGTATTTGCTGGTATCATACCAAAAACTGCCATACAAGTCACTGAGAATTTTACCAAGTGAATCATAAAACTCAGTGGTGGCTCTTCTCTTTCGTATCATCCTTAAGTTCTCAAAATATTTGCTGATTGCTACGAGTCTTTTCTATCATCATCTCTATCTAACTAGACACACATAATTCAATATACAGACGAGTACTGTATGTGAAGTTCTGGGAAAGAAAAATTCCCATTTACAACATTTTCGAAGTAAACTGTTGAAATCCAAATGTAAACATCCTAAACCCAGGTGGATTTATCCTTCTGTGAAATGTACAAGCAAATTAGCTATAAAGAAATACATTGCAGTGTTTGCTTTTTCTGATTTTGAGCAGATTTCTGCTGACTGTAGAGATTTATTATTATTAGCTGCAAACATGCAGTACAACCACCTCCCCTAAACCAAAACAAATTAAAGAGACAGAGGGAAGACTTGATAATGTTGCACAGCAGTTGTTCACATGGAAATAAAAGATGCTGCCTTAAAGGGGAAAAAAAGAAAAAAAAACCACCCAGATACTGAAAGTAGAGGGAACAAGAATCTGCATGCATTTGTTGTTTTCATCTTGGCATATAATGTGAGTGAATGATGGGGGAAGAAAAGGCTGAAGTGTAGGGTTGTAGGCGAGTAGCTGGTGTGGTTGCAGATGTATACGAGTAAAGAAGAAGCAGCTGGGAAGTTGAAGAAAAGTCTTCAACAGTAGAGCCACAAGCCACAGCTTGTGAGGCTCAGCCGTAGAGCGCGTGGAATTCTGAATATTGCCTGAGCTTTGTTGATATATTTGCACTGCCTTTCAGTTAAACCGAGATCAAGACTTTCTGTATTTCCCTCTCTCTCACTCTAGCTGCTGCTATTCTTGAAGAGGAGAAAAGAATCTTCCTGCATAAGTGGCCATCCTTTCTGTACCTTTCTGGATGGTGCTGGTGACTTGTTACATTTTCCTGATTACAGCTCTAGCAGTTTGTTGGTCATTCCTATCACCAAGATTTCCCGTGACTCCAGCTGGAACTGAATCAGGCTGTAAATGATATGGGCCATTCTTGGTAGCATGTCCTGTAGTGTTACACTGCTCCCGGACGACAACTTTTATGGAGGCAGGATATTGAATTGCTGAGGAATGCAGTAGGTACATGGAGGTAAAACCAGCTACATAGACATACCTGCCTCTTGCTTTTTTCCTCTTTTAAAGACATTGTAGAATTTCTTCATGTTTTTGTCTTTCCCTTTTCACCACAGTAAATTTTCCTTTTTCCTTTCAAATGGATTTTGTGTTTTGCTTGTGTTTCTTAGAGCAGTGTAGCCACCCACTAACTTAAACGCATGGAAATAAGATATTTTAATATATAAGATAAAATTAAGGAAAATTAAGAGTTTTTGTATTTCTGGAAAATTTCATTTAATGTTTTTTCAGCTTTTGCTCAGAATTCATTATTCTGCTACGTAAGAAGCTCGGTTAGGAGAAAGAGTGCTGTGGACAAACAGAACCCAAACCACTGCCAGCTCACTGTGTTTTAGCAGCATCTCATAAATACATGTCTCCTCTATGATCTTTCAGGAACACGTAGGAGGTGAAGTAAGGCTCACAAGGAAAATGAGGAGTGGGGTTTTTTTTCCTGGTGAAAAGAAATCTTTTTACACAGTTTTAAAGGAAGCAAAAGCTAGAGCTGTGTGCGTAGTGTTGGGTTTCTGTGCTGGAAGGCTGAGCTCTTTCTGTTGCCAGTGGGGAGAGAGAGAGAGAAAGCTCCGTCCGGATGGTAGTTCAGAGCGCAAGGCTTGGGAGCAGTTCTGTGTGTGATGTGTCTGGAAGATTTTACCTCTCTCTGTTGACTTTTTAGAAAGTATAGGCTCCTAACAAGGACATCTCAGTTAGGTGGGCTTAGGAAAGTAATGGTCTACTTATCCCCAGCCTTAAAAATCTGCTAGTTAAATGTGCAAGTGAGTGCCAAGTTAAACCTTGCAGGTGCCTGGAGGTTCCCGTGCTTATGCGAGTAGTCACTAAGGTAGCACCTGGCAATTGCGGGTTTTGCAGTACTCCCAGCCTCGCCTGTATCATCGTTTGCTTTCTACCACATGACTATCCAGCATGAAATAAAAGTGTCAGACTCTATTCCTTGTAGAATAACTTGCTATTTTCATAGTTCCGCAGTGTAGCGTATGCATCTTTGTGATGGGGAAGATTTTGGTACTATTCCTTCCCTTGCTGGGTTCACATCGTAGAACAGGATTGTGGCACCAATCTAAGGGTCTAAGAGTCAGCTTGGACTTGGGAAGAATTCAAGAGGTGAATCTTTTTGTTGTTTTACATTGCATTTAAGATGTTTGATATATAAAACCTAGTGAAAACAGATCTTTTATGGCAAAATCCTCTCTTAGTTGATATAGAACAGTAACTATCCTGTGCTTGACTAGATTGTGTTGTGTTAATCATCACGTCGTGTGCTTCTTTCAAGATGGAGTGTCATACGTTCCCTTGCTAAACTTTCCCTTTCCCAGCTCTAACCCTATCTTAGCTCAAAAGTCCTTTTAAAGTAGATATCTTTCCTGTATAGAGCAATCTGGTTTGGAACGGAAAAACAGTTTTGCAGTGATATACTTAAATTGTTTTTGTTTTAGTAATGCTTTGTTTTTTTAATCTAAACTGCCTTCCTTTTGAGAGCTGAGCCTTCAAAGTATAAGAGTGCTGAAGGAACTTCTGAAAGAGCGTAAAGGCCTTTCAAAGCGTGACTTTTATGATGTGAGCCATTTCCCTGCCCAGACTCACCTGTCTTATACTGTCTTATTTAAATGTATTAGCAATATGTTAGTATTTACTATCAGGAGGAGGGAGTGGAGTTTGATCACAGCTGTGTGTTTATTTGTGGACGTAAATGCAGGTGCGGGCAGGTATATGATAAGGTAGAGGGCAGGCTCAGCCTGCTCTGGCTGGAGTCACCTGTGAAGCTGTGGTTAAATGGGAGTAGCCTCAAGACCGTCACGTCTCTTACATCGCTCTGATCATGCAGACTCCTCTGTCTGATGTGCACGTACTGTACGTAGTGTAAAATCCTTGTTGATGCTCAGCTTTCATTGTGGAATTAATCCCATGTTCACCTTCATTACACTGTCACAGCCATGTTCGTGGGGTGGAGAAGTGGTTGTTCGTGCTTCCTGGTGTCTGTTGCCCCATTAAATGGGAGCAGAAATCCTGCCCTGCTTCTCTCTGCGCGGCCAGGGAGGGTTACTGCACTCTTTGTGAATAAACTTCGCCTCAGTCAGGCTTTTAATTTTTTCTTTTTCCCTGCTTCTCTCAGCCTGTGTACAGAGTATGCTCTCTGCACATACATGCTCTTCCAATGTCCTGCAGCTTTGGAAGTCAGGATTGCAAGTGTGCATCGCCCTGCAATGCAGTGAAAATGCACTTCGTTCTCGCAGGCTCATGAGCTTTTTTGTTACATACTGCAGGATATATCTGCTGTGGTTGAAACTGGGGTTGGTTTGTTGTTGTTGTTTTTTTTGTTTTTGTTTTTTTTTTAAATGAATGCCAGTCTAACAGCTGTAAGAATCCACTGCTGATTTTGTGATGATTTTGTCATATCTATAATTCAAGAGCCAGAAATAATATAAGTAAAATTAAGTTACCTCACTATTTACCAGGTTTTTGTTGTTTTGCACTTAAATGACACTTTTTCCTCCTTCTGCTTAATTCTTTACCTGTATTGAAAACAATGCTAAATTAGTAGAGAATATAACCACGCTGTAACATTGTCATGCAATACCTTTATTAGTAGATAACCACACTAAGTATAGTACTACATATTTAAGAGAGAGATGGTTTTGACTCTCCAACTCTTAAAAAGTAGTGGTGATAAGCAGTTATACTCCTAGATGTTTTGTCCTTTCCCTTTTGTATTAGTATTTGTTTTCACTAATATATTTCAAAAATTATATTTCTATGTGCACGTTAGAAAACTGTGAAAATAAATACCAATAAATATTGTGATACTTATTCAGTGCACTGTAAAGTTCCAAGTGAGATGATACTTTGCTTTGGAATTGATGAAGGTTTCCTCACTTCTCATAAATGGTACTAAGCTTTAATGTGGGCAAATGGTAATATTTACAGTGACATGAAATTTTAATGGAGAATGTCTTGGTTTGCACTTCTGGTACTATTAGAAGAAATATGTTTTTCTCAGCAAATGCATTATGAGAATACATTTTTTAATTTGTTTTGTGCATTGCGGCACGGAAGAATAGCCGTTTTGAAGAGATTTGTGTTACATCATTACTACAGGATTCTTTAGTCTGATAATTTTTTATTGAGCCTGTTTAATAATGGTGTTTAATGGCAAAAACCTTTTGGAAATATATTTTTGGCTTATGTTTCACATTGCAAACCCTGTGTTTGGACTCATAGTGCCGCAGTGGAGGGCCCTCACGAGGTTGCTGTGCCTCCCCGTGCTGCTGGGGAAGGCGACCTTTCTTGTTCACTGTTGGGACAAGATTAGAGGAGTCAAGAAAAATTTTGGAGGGTGTGTTGTGCAACATTTGAAGTGTAAATGATCTTCAAAAGTGGAAAAAAAAAAATAAATTGGAGGTTCGCAGTTATCCACACTAGCGGGTGGTCTGTGACAGGCTGCGGGGCGTGTGGTTTCTGGAGGAAAATGACAATTTTTAACTGAAGTGATTTGAATTCTACTTAAGTTTCTGAAAGTCACTGAAAAAACGGGAGTTTTCTTTTCTTCTCTCTTTTTTTTTTTTTTTTTTAAAGCCAAAGTCTTTATGTTATCATACGAGGTTTCACAGGAAAATGGGCCAAAGAATACAATTAAATATGCAAAAGGTTAATCCTATGGAAAAGGGTATCCTGTCGTCTTGATATGCACAAGCATATTAATGGTAATAGGAACAATGTGTGTAATTTTCCTGTATATTGCTATGTAGGTTGCACTATTTTGAATGACACAAGCCTGATATTTTAATTACCAAATACCATGAGAAGCTGTTTATTAATAGTTTAAACTTGTTAACCTAAATATATATACAGTATAGACACGCGTGCGTGCATACGCTTTCTAACCTAGTCATGTGTGAGTAGTCTCCCAAAGCCGCGGGACACGTTTCAGCAGTGCTGTATTTTAAGTGATTCTCTTCTCTCCTTCCCAAAGCTCCTACATCCACTCAGCCTCTGGCAGCGTTTAGTGTAGTGTTGATACCTGTTACCCAAGAGGCTAAAGGACTCGCTGGGGTCGGGATTGCATTGTGCTAGGACACGTGAAAACACGTCAGAGGACAGGTCCTGTCCAAAGAGCTTGAAACGATACTCACTGTAAAGAACAAAGCCATAGGAAAAGGATGTCTTCTCGTACTGTGTTGAAAATTCATGGCCAGAGAGGGTCTATTGGCGTGATTTTAAAATTCGGTGCCAGCTTACGCCATCCACACCTGGTCATTAAACACGTTACTTAAGGTAGCTGAGGAAGCATACCTAAAAAACAAAAATTCCCCCCAAAAAAGACCAGCCAGTGTGTGCACCAGTGGCCGCCTGTGTATTCTCCACGCAGACGGAGCAGCCTGCAGAACGGGTTTTGCAGGCAGAGGCAGTATTTAGCAGTGGGGGTGAAGTCAGAATCACTTCTCAATGCCCAGGCTTTTGAGCTTGCTATAACTGGTGGCGTGGAGATTTTGACCAAGAGGTGATTGTGGTATTTGGCTTCTTTTCTAAATTTACAGAGCTCTAACCCAAACTTCCGACAAAAAAATACCTTGGAATCCTTTGTTTGAAGTAATTCCAGAGCTTTTTTCCAAAGGGAGAGTTGGATAGTTATTAATTTTTCCACCTTAACCCAGAAACAGAAAATTCTATAGGGTCAAATTTTGGCTACAGTTCATTGCGAGTGTGTCTTAGAGAAGAACTTGGTTCCAAGTCCTTCGTCTGCAAGAAGAAAAATTTTGGCTAACTCATTTTTACCTGGCCTAGGTCTGGATTCCAAACTTAGGCCAAACACCTTTTGACTTAAATAGGGATGTGCGAGCGAGTGAGTGGTGGGAGAGCAGATCCTTAGTGCAGGTCACCCTCAGAATTATAAAAAAACAACCCAAAACCTCATGTTGCAAAGGTCTGGAAGTTGCATCATGAAAAATCATGTGCAGCTAGAAGGGAAACTAGTGCAATTTTTAGTAAGAACCGTTTACAGTTTATACTTGATATCAGCTATAATATTTTGAAATAGTCTTATTCACTTCAGAACGTCCATTTTGCACTGATGAAGAGCAGCGTGATCTCTCCGTCTCCACACCTCATGCCCCCATGCACATGCACAGTGTATCTTGTGTCTTCCCTGGCGAAGCCAGAAGGTACAAACAGAATTCATTAATGTGTTAGGCAAACTCCTACCTGATTCTTAACTAAGTATGCTATTTTTATACAAAATTTGCATCCGTACATTTCAGGTTCTCTCAGAAGCACTTCACCGGTGAGTTAATGATGTTAATTTTAATTCATCAGATGACTGAAATTTACACTAAACCTGAAGGGCATTTTGTGCTTCCTTTCATTCTGTTTAATGATTTTTGCTGGCTTAGATGAAACACCAATATTCCTGTGCTGCTAAACAAAAACCACCAGAAATATTTTAAAATCTCAAATTATACTTTTAAAAACATTTTTACCTGTTTACTTGAATAATGTAAATTTAGTGTGTTGTCCTGATTAGTCTTTGTATACATACATATATATATATATAAAAGCTATATATAAGCTTTATATATATGTGTATGTGTAAAGTTTTTGGGAAGAATGAGGGGCAAGAGAAAAATTCAGCATTGTGACAAAGATTCTACAAACATTTAATAACAGTTTCAAGTAATGTATTGCTGGTTTGAGTATGATTAGAAGTTATTTGCAATTGAACTCTGAAAAATTAGATGTAACTGAAAATTAGTATTGGATCATCAGTCGTCATCCTAAGACCGGTTTAGCTTCATCTGCATCCTGAGAAAATAAGAATTCACAATATTAACTTAGAATTTTGCTCAGAAAGAAAATTATAAGTTATTAGTACAGTTAGTACAGTTGGAAAAGTATTCTTGTTCCGATGAGGGGAAAAAACTCCAAGTGTACTAATTTGTACTGGTTACATGGAGCACTGATCTACCTTGCAGCAGAAGAAATTTGCATCCCATAAATAACATCTTACCAGAAATCTCGGAACCATCTGAGTCCATACACAGTAAATTACAAAGCCTATCACTTCTGTTATTTGCTAGTGCAATTTACTGTAAAACTCTCAAGAGTGTAATATTTCAAACCAAAGGGTAAGTCATAAACTTCCAATCGTTAGCAAAGAATAGTAGTGGTTTGAAGACCTCTTAACGCCTGGGGAAATAAATCAGGATGTTAGAGTAGAAATAAAAGAATATTGGTGAAATGGAATCAAGCATTAAATAATGTTAAGAGAATCCAGAATTTCATTATAAAATTCATAGTCTAATGGATTCTTCAAAAGAAAGGGTTTGGGGGAAAAGAGAATAATAAAAAAATAGTTTTGACATTCCAATTACTGCCTGGTTTATTAGATAGATTTAGCAAACTGAAATGAATTTCAACACACAAGCGTCTGTACACACACAGTTTTAACTGTTTTGTTACGGAGATTTGCGTACGCCCGGCTACCCCTGCCCCCGTCTGCCCCTGAAATCCTGGTGGTAGTTGGATCTGCCCAGCCCCGAGAGCCACACACTTCTCTCCCGCGTTACGCATTCTGACTCACAGCAGTTCACCCCGACCATATTTTAACCCAGTGCATGACTGAGTGCTAATACTGTATAAATATTTTGAAACATATCTAAAAAAAATGTTTGCTTCAAAGTTTTTACGATAGAGAAATATATAATTATTATGGTTGTCTTACAAATTGTATTGTGTTCTTCATTTTTGTTAAATATGTAGAAAAACATTAAGGGAATGGGGGACTCGAATGTCTGTGTGTACCGAAATGTATATAACTATTTGGGGAAAACACACGTGCCAAGTATAACATGATGTAAAAATTGTAAATATATGAAAATTCATTTTTCTAATAAAGATAATTTCTGCCAATTGATATGAAAATGAACAATGGTATCATTCTTGTCTGTCTTCCTTGTTAACCGGTGCAAGATGAAGCGTCAACTATGAATATGGCTTACCTTTGGTTTTTTGTTACAGTTGATTTGATTTGAAAGGTGTTAACAGCCACATGTTTTGAGCCATCCTTTGCTGTTAGAAATTATCTAAAGGTGAAGACGCCTGAAGCTAAAGCTGACAGTAGATGCTTGATGTTCCCAGTTTAATTTAATTCATGAAAAGGACGGAGACAATTAACTTATGAAAAATTCATTCAGTGTGAGAAGTCTACTTTGACTGATGCTCCCTCAGCAGAGGGAGCTGTAGGAGCCGAGTTCAGGGTGGCCTCTTAACCCAGGGCACCATTTTCCAACACGTCAGATGCCCAAAACCTGGCGGGCCTGCATGAAGAGACGATCCCGGCTGCAGAAATGCAGGAGCTCTTTGGGCGATTGTGAAAGCAGCATCCAGCCCGAGGAGGAGTTGGAGGTGTCCTGCCAAGAACAATGCCGTCCCTGAGATGAGGTGGAGAGCTGGGGGTGTGAAGTGCCCCTGCTGTGGCCCCGCTCTTGGAGGTCGATCAGGTGAGGATGGGGGACAGCAAACCAGGGGGTGAGAAAACGGCAGAGATGTTACACGTTTTCTGTGACTTTGATATCATCAAGCTTGTTTACTGTTCTGGTTAATCATGACTTAAATGAAAATAGAGGTTCTAGTGGTGCGATCAAAATCTTTTCTAAGATTTGACCATTTGCCTGGCCAGGGGAGCTAAAGGAGCGAGGCTCGTGTGGCGCTCCTAAGTGGTTCTGTAGGACCCCATTTTCCAGGATGTCTCGTCAGCTGATGAAAGTCTTCCTTTATTCCACAAAATGGGCATAAACAAAGCCTTGGCAATTGGAATAATGTTCTTCGAGGCAGCGAGATGAAAGTCATTATATAAATCCACAGCATCGTTTTGATAAATGTGCTTCGTGTTGAATATAAAAATAACAGACAGGAGGGGAAAGGTTGCTCACAGATGTCTCCCAGCAGAACAGTCCCATCTATTTGTTCCCAAGATAAACATGACTGCACAGATAATATGAGAGATATAAAACTGGAATTCAGTCCTTAATGAGGTTTTTAATGAGTAAAGACTGCTGGGCTTATTGTCCTCTTCTAGAAAGCTATTTTAAAGGGAGCCCACTTTATTTTCATCTAAACATCCCCATTTCATGAAATAAAATGAAGTGTGCATGGGTTATTGAATCTTTATCTGATCTTGAATCTTCATCTTTATCCAATGGACAGGCCAGTCTGTTCTGCACGATAACACGTGCTGATCCGAGTGGCTTTGGTTCACCTGCAGCGATGACCACCAAAGGCCATTTCAAGTCCTTCAGTCGTGTAAAAGAGCCGGGAGTCTCCGTAGGAAAGGGTGGTGCAGGACACGGCCGTGTGACTGCGTCTGGGAGCACCGTTTTGAGTCCTGTCTCCCGGCCTGAGGGCTGGGCTGGTGCTTGTACCCCGGCTGCTCCTCCAGCACCACCTGCCAGCGCTGCTCAGTTCCCTCGCTGCGCCGCTGAGTCATCCTGGCTCCAGCTTTGATTCCCTTTGGGATCTGGTTCAAAGGTAGTCATATCCTCCCAGATCACTCTTTTGAGTCTTTGCTGATGTGTCTATGGCAACTATCAGTCCTCTAAGACTTTGCTTACTAAAAAAAGATTAAAAATGAAGCGGTAGCTGGGAAATGGAAGCTTTTTAAGTCTGACATAGTGTGCATAGCACTGCTAGCAGCGTTCATAGCAAACCGAGCAGTTCGGCCGGTAGGAATACAAGTGTCTTCCTGTAATTTGGATGCAAACCCACCTGTTCTAAGGCCAGCTGCTGAAGTCTGCTCCTCTCTATATACAGAAACACTATCCACCCTACTTGTCACGGGGCGTTTTTCCCATTGATCACTACCCACTTGTCTCTGTGCTGCTTCCAGCAGTTTACAAACAGCGTTAGCTCCCCCTTGCAGATTTGTTGCAGCACAAAAAATAAACCGTGGCTTCCCCAAGCTGCATCGGATCTATCGTGTGATCCTCTGTCACTGCTGTTCTTCGCCCACTTCAGCAGGCATCGCTCCATGTTACGCAGCTTCTAACTGGGTCCTCCTTTCCACTGGAGAAAGAAAATTCCACACACTTGAAGGTCTCTGCCTTGATTTCCATATTTTCTTTCTGGAAGTTCCCCAAAAAGCTTTATGTGGGGTAATTTATTGACTATTTATCTATTTATTTATTTGCCACTGGTTAGCTTACAGACAATGATCATTACAGAGGCTGACTGCATTCTGTTAAAATCAGTATGCTCAAATCTTGCTTATTAAAAATAATCTATGTTTATAATGTAGGTGATGATGGTTCCTTAACTATGGCAATAACGATTTTAATGCACTGAAGTTTCTTAGCATTGCAGTAGGCAACAGGGGCGGTAATATAGAAGATAATCATGATTAACATTGTTTACACAAGGTTACCACAAGATCAAAGACATTTTCCAGTGGTCTCCATCCAGCTTCAGGTGTGATAGAACAGCAATAATCCTTAAAAACCCCTTTGTGCTGCAAAAGTGCAAGGTCTGCCAGTTTCTTTCTCTCTTTTTGGAGTGGACCGTAGCCTGCTAGTTAGACATGACTCGTCCAGTGAGATCACTGGGCCTTTCCAAGACCCCGCGCGCAGCATTGCATGCTGTATGTGAAGAGCTATGAAAGATAGAAAGAGCAAAAAAACTGAGCACAGGACTCTAGAGAGAAAAAATACAGTATTAACCAGGTTTGAAAGTCTAAGGCCCTCTCATTATGGAAGTGTGTCGTTCTGCTAATTACTTTGGGGACTGATGGTGTTTGGCACTTCAGAGCCTGGTTATGAGCAGCTCTCTGCCTCCGTCCGGCACAGGGAAAAGCAAATGGAGTAGGAAGCAGAACAGGCATCTCTCTATGCTCCAGAGAAAACAGAGAACTTGGACAGGTTTTACTCCCATTTTCTGAACGGGTATAGTTTTGTCAATTGAGAGGTTTGACAAATGAAGAAAAAGCTCCTGCAGCAGTATCACAATATCCCGATGCTGGTTTTACCCTGCTCTTTCCCAGCAAGAGAAATATGGCAAATTGTGTAATTCTGGTAGCTGAAAGGCCTCCGAGTTCCTTTAGTGCGGTTATAAAAGAAGAACCGTTTGTATACCTTGGAGAGGACAAAAGCAGTAGGAACGAGGATGACTAGAATAACTTTGATTTTCCTCTGAGAACAAAACTGCTGTTGCATTGGTTTGGCCACAGCGAGCGTTTCCTAATATGGGCTTTGAAAACTGCAGCGCATGTTAATTCCTGTTACCCTTATTTTATACATAAATGTGTGTGAAGAGCTTATGTTTAAAAATAGGGGTGGGGATAATGCTGAGGGGTTTTGCTGTGGGAGAAGCTTTCAAATAGGACTAGGCAACTCTAAGCATCCTGCAAAAAATGGCGCAAATCTCTTTGAACATGTCTTCACCTGCAAGAAACACCTGCAGTAAGTCTTAACCAACCAAGAAAATAATTTGTTTTAATGAAAAAGCAAGTGTCAAATTGTTACTCCATTTAGATTTTTACCCAAAATAGAAATGCTGGAATGATAATCAGGTCCTGTTTTGCTCAGCTTTAAATCCACTGCTGTTCCTGTCCATGGACGCACTATTATCTCAGCAAATGGGAGCACCCAGTGCGACCTGAACTATATTTGTGCTTCTGTTTGCTTTCACGTATCTCCTCTCTGAACTAAACAGCTCTGATATTATCACCTTCCTTCTTATTTCCCATTCCCTCTGTCTATTCCTAACAGTTTTCTCCATTTCTGTCCCTGATAGAACACCGTGGAAGTGTGAGCTGCACCTCAAACCAGACCTGCATGGTCAGCACATTTCCCTGTGTTAGTTAAAATCATTGTAATCTCCATGTTCCTTTCTATTTCTGTCTCTATAAAAACTAACATTTCATTTATTTCTGCACTGCCACTCTGCACTGAGAAGATGATTTCAGTATTCAGAGCATAATGCCATCCCTAACCTTTTTTTTCCAGATGTTATTTTCGCACTCAAAACATTTGGATAGCTTAAATTATTTCTTCTTGTGTGTATTTATTTTCTCGCATTTCTAAACACTAACATTTTTTCCTTAATAAAGGAAAGTCTGACAGGTCATTTGAGATCTCCTTCAAATCAATCTAGCTTGGAATAGCAAAGAAATGACAGGTCATCTGCAGACCAGGGCTAGGGTTAGGATTTGTGTGTTTGAAGGGATGCTGGACAGATTTACGTACTTCTGTGGCCTGAATGCCTACGTGCCGGGGTGTTGCGCTCCATGTGCCGAGGACTTTCTGAGTTAATGTTCAGCATAAAAAAAAAAAAGAAAATCTTGATTATATAATGTGATGTACTGGGTTAAACCACTAAATGCTTTGAAGTCAGAGAATGAGAAAGCCACAGTTTAGGTTATCAAGAAAGTTATTAAATATTGATGCCTTGAGAAAATGGCACACGTCTTCAATTCTTTCACATTGCAGTCTAAAAAAATCACAAGTTGACTTCTACAGGGAGCCGTATGCAGGTAGCTGAACCAGTCTTCTAGGGAGAAATTGAGTCGATGGCGAAAGCACTCCTATCTGATCGTGGTGTTTTTACCTATTTCTCAGAGCAGAGGGTGGGTGGATTGGAGAGTGTATGAACCAGAGTCACCAGTTCACATCAGTGAATTCCCCAGCTGGTTCTGCAGACTTCTGCGGAAACATTTCTTCTTCCTGAGGCGGAGAGGGAAAGTAGGATGTGAGGTTATCTGCAACATGATGCTTGTACCCTTTTGCCGACTGATTGTAATGCTGTGCCATATTTGCCTCAATGATGTAACAAAAAAATCCCATGATTTCAGACAGGAATTTGAGATGTAATTATTTACACATGGGCAACCCACGATGAATTAAATACAGATTAACTCAGAGTGAACTGCAGTCTATTACCCCGGTGAGCATGCACTGTAACTCTGGCTCGGCAGCCCGTGCGCGATCGGCTGCGCTGGTGTGCACAAAGACCAATTACACCCCGGAATGCTTCGATCCTCCTAATTGCAAAGTGTTCCCCACTGGCTTCATCATACTGGTGTAACCCGGGGAAACTTGGTCCCAGATTCTTAGTCTTTAGCAGGCACTGCAGGGCTCGAGCAGTCTAGAAATGTGACTGTTACTGAGACTGAGTCCAGGTTGCCGCTAGTTTAAGTGACTGCTTCTGTGTGTGTGTGGCACACTTGTGCAGGTGTGTGCATATTTGAGAGAAACGGCTTCTCAAATCCTCTCTAATGTGAATGCAAGGCTCCCAGTACAGACCCTCATTTGCTGATTTTAGCAGCAACCCTATGAATGATTTTCCTGGGGACAGATGGCTCAGTGGTTGGTAAGGACAGAGGACATTGCCTGTGTGTGCTGAGCAGACCCCGGAAGCGCCCGGTGCCAGGGGTAGCTGGCCAGTTTGTGTGCGACTAATGCGTCCTGGATGAAGCTATAAAATCTTGCGCCTTCCTGACAGTAGGATTTTATGGAAGTCCTGCTTTGTTTTTGTTTGGGAGCAAACCAGATTGCTGGACTGGCAATGTCAAAGGCTGGTTTCTAATGGGGGCCCTGGCATTACTGTGTCGAGGGATCTTGTGAGTCACTTCACCTCTTCGGTTTCCCTCCAGCTCCTCTTCAGTCTGCAAGTAAGGTCTTTGCTGGGGTTAATGCCACTTTCTCATGTAGAGCAGACAGTAAAGTAAGAAGCTCTCAGTCTTGGCAGAGGCCAATTGGCTTGGCAGCAATAAAATAGTTAAAAATACTCAAGTCCTAATTTTTCTCCTACTTTGAAGGCTATTGGCATAACCTCACTCTATCTGACCATTTGTCAGCAGAAGCCTAATGCACAGAGAGGTGTAACGAAGCAGAGCACACCTCTGGAGCTACGGACATTTAGGATGAAATATAACAACAAAAATGAGCCTCCAAACTGGTCTCATTTCACAACTACCTGCAAGACAACTGCAAGTCCTTGACAGGACTGACACCATGTTGCTCTTCATCGTGATGAGAGGTGAGCACACAGAGGAAGTACCATTTTCAAAGATGCAGACCTGAAACCGTGAGCAGCACATGGAGAACACTAGTCTTTTTAACCTTTGTTGGACTTTTTGTCCTAATCTTACACAGAAACTTCATTTTCTTTAAACCTCATATATGTTATGTTGTTAGATCATTTTTGTTTAAAGACTTTTCCACATCATATTTTCAGTGGACCACGCTTGTGAAACTTGCTGTGCGCTGGGCCCCTGTGAACTCATTCAAGTGTCCTCAGGGACCCACGAATATGAAAGTGTTTCCTTTTTTAGCTTCCTTTTTCATTGATTTTGCTGGCTGGGTGGTTGTGTACAGTGCACAGCAGCTGTCCTGAACGTTATCGCTCTGTCCTCCTTACAAGGGGCACAGAGGAAAAGCCCTTTGGAGGAAACAGCTTGGTTTCCCCTTAAGAGCTTCAGCCTGAGAAAAATGATCGTAAAAGAGGACTTAATGAGAGAATTTGAGCTAACTATAACAAGAGAGATCCAAATATTTTTTTAATGAGATAGGTTATAAAAAGAAAAGTCCTGTAATAACGGTTTTGGAGATTTAATCAGAAGAGTTGATTCATATTCCAAAACCGATCTTTGCGGCAGAATTACATCTTCATTAAGGGCCTGCATTTCAATGCTCCACCAATCAAACTAAAGATCTCTTTGTGGATGTAAGATGGCGACAGTCCTATTTTAGTATTGTGATGTCTTTTAATTGCCTTCTCTGCGCAGCCTGTGCCAAAAACCCCACTGCACCTTTTCATGGAGCCCTTCATTGAACTGGCAGGTGAGAGGGAGGAGCGGGAGGAATGGTTGTCACTGGGTAACTCAATAGGTTGACGCGAGTTGTCCGTCCACTGGCAGAAAATAAAGCATCAAATGGCTGTTTCAAAGAAAAAAAAAATCACCAGCAGAAACTCTGATTCAGGAGTACTGAAAGTGTGAGTAAGAAGTTGTATTTGCTACGGAGACTTACTTCCCGGTGCAGAAAGAGGAGTGACAGTGTTGGGGATGGGATGGAGCAGCTACGCAGCAGCTGCTGGTAGTGCAGCATCTCACCTGGCAGGGCCGCGCTCAAATTTCTCTGTTAAATAAGGAAAATAGTCAGTATTCAACCCATACATCTAGCAGAGGAAAGCCTTCCTTACACAGATAAATGCTTCCAACTGCTGAATAAAAATATTGCACTTTGAATAAGAGATGGTGCAGCACATGTTATGCACCAGCAATATTGATTCCGGGTGTGACTACTGGGAGGCGTAGTGCTGTCCTGCTGCGCAACATGGTCCTGGTTCCAGCTGGGGCAGAGTTAATTTTCTTCCTAGAAGCTGCATGTTTTGGATTTAGTATGAGAATAATGTTGATAACACATACTGTGTCAGTTGTTGCTGAGTAATGCTTTTATTAATTCAATAGTGTTGCCATCTGATTCAGATGAATCTCCTGAGTGCGAGCGAGCCAGTTTTCCATTCCCAGATGTGCCGGTAGAAGTGTTACACCTCCCAAAAGTGATATAATGCCCCCAAATATTTGGATGATTTATTTGAATTCTTGTATTTATTTACATTTTGATTGCTACAGTTGGAATAAGCCTCTACTTTGAAGTTTTATCACATTAATGAAGCTGGTTTAGTGCTGCCTAACTGATTTTGGAAATTCTCTTCAACCTTTCCAGCTCTGTGAAAGATAATTTCCAGTAAAATACAATGAGGCCTGAGTAAGTTGTTTCAATACATGGCAACCTGCTGGCCTCAGATGTAAAGAGGGGAAGAAAAAGACACGGGTAGCAAATTTCTTAGTGAGAAAGAAGTTAAGCTTTCAACAAAATTAAGTGTTTTTCTTTTGAAGAACCAAGTTTTTAGAGTAAATAACAATTTTTCTTTCAGTTCTTTTTTTTTTCATTTGCTCCAGTACCCTTTCTCGTGGGATACCTTGCCTCCTCCTGAGAATAGGCACTGTGATGTATCCTGACAGAGAGAGACAACATCATAAGTTTTTAGGAGCCATATGTATGCAGCAGACTCTGGCAACGTTGTCTTCAGGTACGTCATGATCCTTTAAATGGTTTGAAAATGTTTGAAAATCTTCAAATATGTATTTCTTCTACGTTAAATCTCCAACAACAATTAATGAAATGAAGACCTGGTGAAAACCAGCGTGTGGGAGTGGCAGGACCACCTTGGGGTTTGTCCACGGGTGACGTGACACTGAATTTCAGCCTCGTGCGAGGGGACGCATGCTCTCACCTGTGGGTGTCTTGCTGGCATCAGGTCTGTCCTAGTTGTGGTGATGTGTCAGAGGGATTGGTTTCTACGCAGCCATCCTTGATGTTATATCCTTTCATACCTGTGAGAGAAACTGTCTACGCAGGTGCCGGTGCGGAAATACATCAGTTAAGCTGTGAACAATGAACTACTTTCTTTCTTCTAACACTAAATTCAGATCCTGAAAAAAAAAAAAAAAATAGGACAGGTTGCACAGGGAACAAAAACTTTCAGTTCAGACAGTGCCAGGGTGGGTTGTATGTGGTGGGTATGAAAGGTCTTGTCAGATTTTATGTTCAGCTGGTGTGTGCAGTGTAAGGAAAAAGCTAAAGTGCGGGTATTGCACAGGCAGGTACCGAGGATGCCATTGACTCCATTGACTTCTGTGTCAGGCTGAAAAACTTTGGAAATCTGTTTTCCCCGGTGCGGATGTCTTATCTGTCGAGTGTACCATGTAGTAGATGTTTTAAAATCCTTGTATTTTCCCACATGATTAGTTTTGCAATAAAGTGAAGCTGCAAATGGATTTACACTCTCTAATTTCCTTCCCTCGCAATGTGGCAACTTGAAGCTTGGCAAATACAGTTTTTATAACCTATGAAAAATGTGCTCATAATCTTGCATTTTAACACAAGCTGCTCACTATTCTTGCCTTAATCTGAAAAAAACCTGATAATAAACATGCAGGCAGGGAAAACTATCGAGACCGTTGACTGGTTGCTAATAACTCTGATTCAGTACCTTGAATGACTAAAATGAAATTGAACGTGATAACATCAGTTTTGCACAGCCCATATTTTCTACCAGCTTTTAATCATTTATCATAGCAACTCTCCATTAACACCGCATCCTGGAAATGCATTTCTCCATTGTTCTCTGGCATTACAGACTCCTTTTTTGCTTTTCTAAATGTTTCTTGCCCTCATTCATCTGTGCTCCCTGCATATCACCAGGTAGATTTGATGGCTTTCTCATATTGAAAAACTTCTGCTCAGTTATTTTAGATAACATGAACCCATCCACCAGAATGCAAGTAGACAGAAATTCCTGCTGAACTGAAATGCTCATTTTGATCCTTCTTTCCAATATTTGCTCTATGGCCAGGCCTGCTCAGCTGAAACCTTCCAGACAGTGCTGGGACTCAAAATGCACCTTTAGAGTTGGCCAGTTGGCCGTAACAAGCACTGATGGGACCAGCTTGGGGAGGCTGCCCAGAGTGGACAGGAAGAGATGGACAAAGAGAGTATCCAAAGAGAGAAGGAGTCATATACCCCCGTACTAGGTCATCGTGTCCAAAACAGAAGATACAGGAGAAACTGGGAGGACAGCATTCAGAGAAAGTGAAGAAACTAGGGTAGACAATATGTAGTTAGACCGATGTGGGGAACTGCAAGCCAGGACACACAGCATGGGTTCAGGTGACCCCGATGAGGAGCAGCAGCATGAGAAGAGGCTGACCTGTGATGTGGGGAAGTTCAGCTCCCGCTCCTCTGTCACTAACACTTGTGCAGACCGTCAGAGAACTGGGTATGCAGGTGATGGGCTTCACAAAGGAAACAAAACCTAAATAAAACTGATTATTTCTTTTAGCCAGGTTTGCCCTGCACTTGCAAGGTGGAAAGCTGTTTGTGCAAAGGGCAATGTCTGGGGCTGTTGTCCATCATCAGGGACGTCAGATGGAAAATGCATCTGCCATCGAGACCTCAAGTTGTGGGAAAAGCCCGAAGGACTGCGAGACATCCAATCAAGTTTGTAAGAGCAACATGGTGGGTCTGTCACACTCATGACTGAACAGTTGTATTTCTGCCGTGTTTTGACTGAGGAGATTTTCTGTTTGACCTGCCCTTGTGCAGAAGCACTCTGGCATGAAATGGATGGGTTGTACTTAGGCTAAAAAGGAAGTATTTCTTTACATTAACTTTTTCCTCAGCTATTTCTCAGCCCAGTCAGTTATAGTTGCTCAGGCCACCGTGAGGCATGGTGTCCCCATCAGGTGACCGTGGGAGAGGCAGAGCCATAAGCACTGGATCCTCATTTTTTTCTCAGACTGAAAGACACTGTGGTATTACACAGAGCCCAAATGCCAGTGAGTGCATCCAGCTGCATGAGAAAGTGTCTCCAGAGTTTGTGGCTTCTCAAACATGTAAGTTGTGGTATGTGTAATTTTCACCACCTCCCACAATGGGAGAGGTGGGATTTCACACTCGGAGGGATGCGTGTTGTACTCACTCCGTAGAGTCAATATGTGCCTCCAAGTGGAATTTCACAGCTCAGCCCTCCTCCTCGGAGCTCACTGGGCTTCTGGTTTCCTTTGGCAGGAAGTACACCATGGAAAAAGTCACTCCTGGAGGGAGCAAATCTTACTTGGGCTAATTACCTTGTATTGTTTACAGTCCTGGAAGCGTCTAACTTGATCTGCTGAGTGCAAGAAGGGGAAAGTGGCTGCAACCTGTAATGTAACTTAATGCGAACTAATGAAAATTTAAATAAAAAGAAGCAAACAAGTCCCTAATGAGCTACCTGAGCCATAGTTACACAAAATTTAATTAATCTTTCCTTGGTATTAAACATTATGATGCCGAGAAGAATCTGTGTCAAGGGCAGCAGTGACTAATTTCATAGAAAGGAGTGAACTTTTGTGTGCGATTGTATCTCACCACGTGCCTGGAAGAAGGTACAAAGGAACAACAACTGAGGACCTCAGGTACAGAGATGGCAGAAACCAGCTGCTGGATGGGGCAGGTCACAAGCTGACATCATCAGGTAAATATAGGCAGGAGGTGTTTAGTTTTTCAGTCAAGAAGTAAAGGAAAACATTTTTAGTGCATGTTTGAAACAAAACTGCATGCTACCAATGGTTTAGGCTGTGATGGAAGTCACTGGTAAAGCTTGGTTACCAAAATATTGGTAAAACACTGGCCACAAGCTTGCAACCCTTTGAAAATACCTGGCCAAGTGCTTCAGGAACACGAGGTATGTAGAGTTAAAGCTTTATATCTCACATTTTACCAAAATAAACACTTCCAGAGGTTTAACACAACCATTTGGAGGGCAAGAATAACTATTACATGCTGACAACAGTCAGAAGTTCCTCCCGGAGTAGCCCCTACCCGCAGTTGCTCGTTTATATATAACTGTGACATGGAAGCAATTACTGTAACATATTTCTATGTTACTGTAGAGGTAAATATTTGTTTGCTCAGTAGATTCATGCCCATGTCTGGGAACTGGCTGAAGGTCTGCGTTTCCTTCAGCCGTGATCCTATTTACAGCCGCACTTTCAGACATCCTGCCCTGGCGTTAGAGATAGCAAATGTGCCGGGGATTCACTGAAATGCTGCTCTATGTACCTCTGCTTCTGGAATTGGCTGCTGTGCTGGCAGAAGCAGTCTTCACAAGGCAGCTCCTCAGTCCTGAAGAGAGAGACTCTGGTTCGAGAGGTGAGCAGATGAGGAACGCTGGCAGCTGCACCAGCTGCTGCTGCAGGTTTTCTCCCTATGAATTCCTTCTGACAGCAGCTGATGCTCTCTGCCTACAAAAAAAAAAACCAAACAAACACAAAAAACCCCTTTTCTGTTGCTGAATGAATGGATTCCCTGTCCTGGAAAAAGAAAGCAGATCAAGAAGATAACAGTCCTACCTACAGTACAGGTGTTTTGGTGGGGGCTTGGAGGGCTGCAGGGTGATGCCTCAGCCTTGGCCATAACCCCACTGTGGTCAGGTCACTGCTTGGTGTGAGGCAGCCCCAGCAAGCAGGGAGGGAGGTCTCCTGCCTCTGGGGTTGCCTGGTTTGAAGGGCACCATCTCTCACGCTTTGACAGTGCTGGGAGAGAAGCAGTTTACCAAACCCAGGCTCTTTCCACTGACTTTCTCTCTAATTTAATGTGCCATTTGTAACCTTAACCACTTCTGGTTATACCAGTAGTGTCTCTCCCCCTGAACACGTTTCATGAATCACAAAACATTCAGCTGGTGCTGGAGACCGGGTCTCCAAAACCCATTGGTCAGCCCGGAGAGCCAGATTTGCACTCCTGCTTCTGGGAGTTGTTATTTATAGAGCTTAAATAAGAATTAAGAAATGTGGCTCATCTCACGACAAAAATGTTGTCTGAATTTCTCTGACCAGCTTACTTTGCCACTCTCTGATAAGGTACTAATTTGACAAAAAGCAGGTGGTTGATTAAGTGTCATTTGGTGAGCAGAGTCTGGGCAAGAATATTCATCTCACGGCTGCAAGGTGTGCAAGGGCTGGGTGATGCTGGGTGACAGCAACCCCACGCCGCCGCAGAGGAGGACACTTTGACAGGGAGAAGGAGCCATGTGTCATCCCGTGCATGTCTTGCATGTAATCTGTTGCACTTGCTGATGCCACTGTGAGAGACGAGAAGTTCATCAACTCCTCCCTTGCCTTTGCCCTCAGACATTTAGTTTAATGCATGGTGTGTGTTCCTGACTGCCTCGATGCCAGGAAATCTCCTGCTATAGCATTTTGATTGAGTTTAGTTTTTTCACATGTTTTGTTGAGAATATGGTTTCACAAGGAATGCAGCATTGCTGCAAATCTTTTGTTACCTTTTGGTGCATGAGAAGAAGTTAGGATATTTACAGAGAAATCTCAAATATTAACAGGGAAAAAGAAACAAATATATATGTGAATTAATACAGAGAAAAAGACTTGTTTTTATTTAAAGTGGGGATAGAGGAGCAGAAGAGCTGTCATTATTATCTTGTGATAATAAGTAGTGATAACAGGGTCAGTCTTTTGTTAACACCCCATTTCTTCTGTTTGACTTGAACTTGACTTATTGAAGCCAAAGACCTGCATTATTTCATAAACGCATTGGGCACAAATGCATTGTAAATGCACTGATGTGGGAGAAGCTAATTAGCATGAAGAGGGAAGCTGCGTCCCAGGTGGAGGAGCCATTAGTATTCTTCCGCTCTAGTTCCCTGAACCACTGCATTTATTAACCTTTAGCCAGATCAGAGCCAATTTCTCCTCTTTCTTACATAATATTGGAATTATAATTGACAGTACCGATGAAAGGGAGAAGTCTCCCTGCAACTGAAATTCTTCTTTCATGTAGAGGGTTTTAGAACAAGAGTCTTATCAGCTGTGAATAATTGCATCTCATTAACTGCGTACTGGAGATATATGTATATGCATATTAGTCGGAGTAGCGTATATATTTGGCTGGAAAATGTTATGGCGTGTTTCAGCCAGCATCAGCGATGTGGAATTCAGTGTGCATGGTGTGTTTATGTAACCAGAGGGACATTGCTAAAGAGGTAGGAGACGATGATAGTTAGACATTTGAGGGCAGTTATGGAGGGCTTCTTGCTAGCAGGCTTCAGAAAAGAAGCTTTCATCCTCAAAGTTAATTGGACAGCTTATCAACATTTGGTACTCTGTTAGTGAAAACAGGAGTGGTTTTTTACGGCTTCTGCTGCGCCCCTCACTACGCCTGCTGCTTTGGTGGGACAATGTTTCCCGCGGGACTCGGAGTTTCCCGCCTCATCACTGTGAGCGTTTGCAATGGTTTTCTCTGGTACCGCAATAGGTTTTGCTCTTCTAGAAAAAGTTACTTCTGAGCCGGTCTTGTAAATCCCAATTCACAGCAGATTTTGGAGTCTCTAATAGACAGGAAAAGCTGCCAAAAAGTCATTTGTATAAGAGTGGTAAACTGCCTTAGCCCTTAAATCCTTTTGAACACTAGGAAAATCAAATAATCCATTTACAGTCCTTCTGATTACACCCTTTATTTCTATGGTTTTTTTCCATATGGTTAGAAAGACAGTTCTTTTTAATAAAATTAGGTGATGTATTACCAAGAGGGCAGGTCTCTACTCTTTAAAGCGACTGAGCAGTTACCCCAGTGAGGACTTTCCTTAGTTCAGAAGCTGCAGCTGCCACGTGGCTGTGCGATAGGGGCTTCCACTTGCAAGATTAACCTGGCTGCAGTGCAATAATTAATTGCTTTCTGGCACAAAGAGTATCTTGTTATTGCTTGTAGTTCAGAGACAATTCAACTCACACACGCGTATGCTGGCATGAAGAAAATGCCAAATGCTCTTATTTCCAGCAAAACAGTGATATAACTGTCAAGCTGATGAAAAACAAAAGCTTCCTCCTAATTTATTTGTTATTAAACGAAGAAACAAAAAAATCTGCTGTTTAACTAAGGAACACTTTCCATGCTTTGCTGCAAAAACAGCTAACATTTAACACTGAGACAATTCATGATGAAGTTGTTGAAATATCACTGTTAGATGAATCCTCATGCTTTCTTTCCCAAGTGCAAACTGCTAGTTTCTTCTTGCTCCTATTGGATTAGAGCCATTTAACCAAAGAGGAGCTTTTATGTATGGTTCATTTTATCTTACTGTTTTGCCAAAATTACAGTCACTTTATGTGTAAAACATACATCAACTTATAGGAATATCTTCTAATTTAGGCTACTTTATACTTTCCTTTAAAGGAGAAAATGAAATACCACCTTCTTTTTCTTAAGATGACTTATGTTTGCCAGCTTCATCTTTGATTTGACCTAAGGTTTTTTGCAGCTGACCATAAAGTGCTGGGAATCAAACCCATGGTGAGTGGAACAGCAAGTGCTGCACCATGTAGTGCACAGCAAGGAGATGAAGAGAGCAGAAAACACATTTCCACTGGCTGCATGGAGATGAACACTCCAAGGATAGTGCTGCTACTGATGGCAAAGAGTGGAACCTCCACGACTGTTTCCAGAAACAAATTGAAAAATGTTTAGCAATATATTAATTACAAGTTAGAAAAGAATATGGTGGAGTTACTGTAGTGATTAATTGTTTAGCTTATTAAATTATTTTCCTAGCATATGATTTTTTTTTCACAGAAATAAATTACTTTAAGTATTATAGCTTGTGCTTATGTGAGAAAAAAGTAAGGTATTTTCTAAGCCAGGAGAACTATTTTCTCCTGTATTTCTATGGAAAATAATAGTGAAGATTCATCAACACTTGTGACCTGCCTGGAAGAAAATAGATAATCAGAAACTTCATTGTGTTTTTGAACCAGACCCTTACAATCAGAGAAGCGTGCAAATGTAGGGACAAATTTTGTGACAAGCACCAATTTTCTGATTAATCAACAAAATATAATAAAAAAACAGGATTATGTTGTCTTTGAGGAAAGATGGAAGGAGATTATTGAATTAATTTTCCATCAAACTCAGCATTTTATTAAAACAGAGATGGAAGTCCATGTATGAAACCTTCCAAACCATCATTCATGACCAAACTCCAGGCTGGACATCATACCAAGAAGTTATATAAAACTGAGCCACCAAGATGGACAAAGAAGTGAACCCAAACTTCCTAAAACTGCAGTTACTCCAAGATTTGGCTTCTAACCAATGTCAGCCCCTTCTCCCCCATTTTGTAAGGCTGTTGCTAGCATGTTACAACCTGTGCAAACTGGTTAGTTCGTCAGTGGATCCTATCATTCAAATGTCCAAGTGGATACTCTGTTGCTTCTTAGAGTTTTCTTCTAATGTTTGTTAGGCATTTCATCATATATTAAAGATTCATCTTATCTGTGAAAATCAGTGAGATTAATGCTTTCTATTAATCAGGACATAAGACTCTCCTGGTAAAGCAGGTCACATGAGCAGTTAGCTTTTCATTACGGAAATTTTAACGTAGTCTGTCCTTTCAACTTTATAATTTAGCAGGACGATTACATCAAAATCCAAAAACTTGACAGCTCCCAATGTTATCACGCCAAACTTATAAACACAGTCCTACCACAGGAGGATGTGCTGCATCTTTGCAAAGCCCAGATTACAGATTATTGTTACTTCACTGGGCTAGGTAATGTGACCATGCTGTTCCCAGGCCATAGTGACCTGGGGACGTGCCTACCCTTGACCCAGGTGGAAGGATAGGTCCTGGCCATGCAAGTCGACTCCTTTATCCTCTGCAGCTGTATTTTGCCTTTATTCTGTGTTGAGGAAGAGTGACTCCCTTTTTGAGATATGCTAAGAAATGGCCATAATTTGGCTGAGGAGAGCTATAAAACATAATAGCGTTTGGGCTTGCTGAGCTGGTCAGCAAGAGCTCACCATTGCTGCAGCTTCATTTCTCTGGCCAAGGCACCCGAATGGATTCAGACAGATGAGTCACTGCCTGTGCTGGGTGTTAGAGCATTACAGACTGCTGCTGAAGCAACTCCTACTGATCTGGAAGACGTAAGAAATACAACTGGGTTGATTCAGTGCTGCGTTTGGTACACAACAGCTCTGGGGCAGGACACACTTTTTAATAGCCTTAACCTGTTTTATTATCCTGCTGAGGTGCAGTATTGGAAACATTAGTCCATGCTTGCACTCTTCTCCTGTCACTGCACTGAAAGGTGGAATATTACCTTTGTGTCCCAGGAGGAACAGCAAATTAGCCAAACTTTTACTCTGGGATCCCTCCACCTGCTCACCTGTCCATGGGTGGAAACACTATAGGAGCCCACTCTTCGTCCAATTATGTCATGTACCAATTGGTGCAAGATAGGCCAAAAAAAAAAAAGCATCTAAAGTAAGTGTGTTCACACAGGTGCTGATATTGGTATCATTATACCAGTTAATTTGATGGTAAACAAGGTTAGAGGAACAGGCCCTATTCAGTGATGATTTTAGCTTCAGTGATGAGATTTACGCCTTTTTAAAATACGTGTCTGAAACAGGTACATTGTATCTCTTTCAATCCTCCTTAGGGCTGCTTATAATCATGACTCTATTAAAATGACACTTTTAGGGACTATTTATTTGATAGACTCTCAAATATTCATTACCTTAATTACCCAATATAAATTACCCAGGATACTCTATCCTTGTTTGGCTCAAAAATAATTACTTGTTATTATTCAGGTGCTAATCACCAAATCTTAATCCTTTGCTAGCTATTATGGATTTTCAGAGGAAAACTAAAAGGACAGTCTTAAATATGTCTGTTCCCTAATTTGTTTAATAACAACAGTGTGTCCGTTCTACCTCTGGAGAACTTCCACAGAGCGCGCCAGGCTGCAAAGGTAATTGTCTGCATGTGGTGCTGGGAGGTGGCAGGGTGGTCGTCACCCTTGCTGTGTGATGCTATGTGCTCCAGCTCTTTGAGCTGCGCATGAGCATCGCTTGATCTGTTATGATGGGATTTCTTGTTGGTACTTTTTACATAATTGCTTGAGTTGTTCTCCAGTGGTGTTGAGTGCTTGCCACAGCAAATGAACTCAGCTCCTGATGACGCACAGTTTCTGATTCAGAGCAAGACCTCGAGGTGGACCGTCTGCAGTCTGTTCACCTTTCCTTGATGCTCTGCAACTGGTGAAGCTGCTGGGTGTTAGTGGTGCTTTTAATGTGGGCATGTGAAAGTGGTCTGTGATTGCATTTGCCCATATGCTTTCTGTTGAGGTAAGGCTTGAAATCTGTGAGGCTGAGTTGTATTGCACAGGTTTGGTTCCTCAGGATTTTGCACTGGCATAAGTGAGTACCCTGCAGTAACTCTGGCTTTGCTTCAGACAGAAGATGGTGGCTTTAAGGGGTGGCCTCTGAGGAGGCTGTGGCACTGTAGGAGAGGTGTTGCCCATCTCCGATGGTGAATGAAGGTTAGCCTGTGAACAGACAATCTTTTATAGCCTGGCTGGGGTCAGTGGTGTGTGCACCCAGAGCTGACTGAGAGCCAGGTCTGCAGAGCAAGTGTTTGGAGCCTGAGCCTTCCAAGTCCCTGAATCTCAGGGGTCTGTATGAGGAAAGTGAACACCCAGAAGCCAAAAGCTTTTCGTCAGGCCGTTTTCCCTGCGCTCCCAGAGTATGAAAACACGTCTGGGCAGAGTAGAAAAACAGTACATTTATAAATTGGTAGAGCACCTTATTCTTGCTTAGATTTTCTGTGGAGACGCTGCCAGCATAGTTACAGCCTCCTGTGAACCAGACGGGACAACAGAGACTCTCTATTCCCATTTTGCCTCCAACCAGAAGGTCACACTATTATGCTGTATCTTGACAGCGTGCCACCCTGGCACTACAAAATCTGCCCATTGCTCATGCCATGTGTCCCTCACAATGGTAATTTTTGAGCACTTCTCAGTCAGTCAATCTCAAAGACATTTATAACAGAGTTAGTATCATTGAGCCCATGTTGCAAACTGATTGGAAAGACTTTTTATAAGGTCTCCTATGAAATGCATCAAAGAGCAGAAAGCCCGTGGTATAAATCCTGGTCCTGTGCTGCATTCACTAGGCTGCAGTGCTTCACCTGCACACATAACATACACTGAACCATATCCTAAAGATATGGTGACTAATATCCTAAAAACATGGTGAAGCTCTAGCTTGTAAGAATAGTGTTTTAGGAGGTTGTAGTGCCTGTAGACCGTTCATGGTAATCTAACGTATTGGCACATGCCAGGAGAAGCCCACAGCATTTTATCTCATTAGTGTCATTGCTGGAATTATTTATGAATGTTCTTGGTTTATCTTGGTCTATCTGTTTTCAGTCCTACTCTATAGAAAGAGTGACTTTTTAAAATCAGATTTAAGATATTTTTACCAGTGTTATTTCCAGCTGATGTGATTTTTCATGGCAATTAGGTGAGCAAACAATTACCCAGTATGATGTTGAGGGTGTGAAAAATTTAATATAACCCATCTTGTCTATAATAATCAAAGTAATCCTGATCAAAAGATGGTGTGAATTGTGTGTGAATTAATATTATCATACAAATGTCTTTAACTGTTGATGCTCTTTGATGTGACCATGTAGAAAAGACTTAGGAATCAGTGAAGATTAGGGGAAAAGTGACTATTTCTGATAATAAATTCTATCCGCTCATAGTAATACAGACAGATTGGCTGCACTAAATCACTTTACCAGGATTTTCAGTGTCTTTTTTTTCAAACTTGATTTTTTTACATTTAGCTATTGAGATGTTGGTAGGAAGGGGGAAGAGAAAGAGTGTCGTCTTCAAGGGAAATATATCTTTTATTATTAACATATGTAAACAGCACCTGACGCTGCACTCATATTTAAATTTCCTTCTCCCAGAAATGCTAAGGAATTTTTTAAGTCACCAGGTGAAATGAAGGAAAGCTCTACATGATGGTTCATTTGGGCTTTACCCCTGCAAGAGTCTCAAACTATTGACTTCTACATGCCTGACACCCCCAAGGGGCCTCTGCCTCTGTGGGTCTCTGAATTTTTCTCTGCAGAACATACTGCATCCTCTCACAGCCTCAGGCTGTCCTGAGATACTACCTGTACAAGAATGCAGTTTTCCAAGTGCACCGTTCCTCTAGTCTGGTTTTTCTCTCTGCAGTTAATTCCATTTTTCTCTTTGTTTCTAACTTCTAGAAACCTTCTGGCCAAGAAGAGACAACCACCCATAACATACCTGTCAGTAACACTTGGCACTAAGCCCATTGTAAATGAAATAATATATGTTTGGTTATATGCCATGTTTATACACTTTAAAAGAAATTAGTTTGAAGCATTTCCATTTGAACACAAAATTATGAAAAAATGTGAAGTATATGATGATAAAATGCTGAACATTCTAAATGCTCAGGTGCCTAACTGATTAACATCATAACCTGATTTTAATGGCACCCTGTCCAAATGTGAATGTAAATGAATATGGTATGTAAAGACAGGCCTTTGTTTGGATTTCATTGTTTGCCAAATGTGGCAGGACAAATCTGAAAAATCAGTCAAAAAGAAAGTAACTTTTTGCTCTGTTGGATACATTTGCAAATGCCTTTTAATGATATGTGAAAATATACTCTTGACAAATTCATTGATGAACCCTATTGATTCCCTTATGAACCTCATATGCAATAGTGTTCTGCGCTTCAAAACATGCCTTTTCTTTTCAGTTGAAGCTTTTGCTTTTTACACCATGAGAACCCTTTTGAACCAGTGCACCTGTTCTTAATGCTGCACTATCAATTTCTCTGCAGTAGTCAGTCATTTGTCAATATTTGACAATAAGTGCATTCAAAATTAGTAGTGTCGGTGTTTACATGTGAGTACTACTTAACTTACACTTTAACTAGCAAGCTGTTGGAACCTCTGTTACCAATAACTGACAAATAATTTCAAACTATAACCTTAATTTGGAATTCACTCTGTGCCAAGAATTACTTATATATGAAAGGGCTCCCCAACAAAGGACTCAGTAGTAAAAGAGGTATTGTTTAAAGTTTAAACTTTCTTTAAGTTTCCAGACTGATATCTTGTTTGTTCGCTATCTGGTAAGAAGTAAAACTTTTTATCAATTCACGTACGAAAAGCGGCAAAATGGAACTGCTGATGATTACTCCACGGTACATTGAACCATGAGGGAAGATCTGGATAGCAAGGTCTTATTGGATTTGGCTTCCATTCCGATAATAAATTTCCTTTATTCTAGGAAGAGAAACTTCTCGTAAATAGTACTTGTTTCTGGCAAATTAAATGAAATGGAGTGGGTTTCCTTGGCACCAGCACTTGTGACTGCTGAGGCCTGCAGTAAGAGCAGAAGTGTCCTACACCACACCTGAGCGGCATGTAAGAGATTTGTGCTGGGGCTCTTGCACACTCGCCAAGGCCTAAGAGAGATTGCCTATGACTGCAGCTGATGGATGCCCTGCCAACTGCTGCACATTTGTCTTTTACAAAGCATCTCCCATATTGTGGTCAAGCCCAGAAAATAGCCTGAATTCTTATAAACTGTCCAATATGTCACAGCTTTATTAAAATAAGTACCAGACACTGTGAATGAAGCACTTGAAGCTGCAAGTGCATGGAGGTCTGTTTGTGACCTCTGCTGAAGACAGAAGACTGAGGTAAGTGGACGCTTAATCTCAATGAGTGCAACATCCTTACATGCCTCTCTAGTTTTTGACTGTGTAGGTTGCTTAAACAACTTGGTGTTCATCAGTTAGTTGATCTTCTCAGGTGGAGCTATTTCCTAGATTTCTGTAAACCTGAAAAAGGCTTTAATGTGTGTGGAATGCATACAGTGTGTTGGGTTACTGATGGTGTTGCCTAGTGGTTATATGAATGATTATAGAAAATCAGAAGAAAAAGTGGAAACCTCATCGATTTTCGTGATAGTCATTATGTAAAAACATGGCAGTGGATCACCGTATGTGAACAGACAGAGTGTCACAGCAGGAGAAAAAACCCAGGTGCTGTTCACATTTCCAGTCATTCCTACAGTGCCTTTGTGTGTGCCCATTTGTATGCTCACATACTGTGTATGGGTAGTGTGTGCAGGGTCTTAGCTCAGTCCTTTACTAGTAGCTAATGCTCAGGTATTATTTTCCTAAGGAAAAAGAGGTTTTGCTTTCATATTTTCTAAGGTTTTTTTTTCAAAATAAAAACCAGTGAAACTATGTGTTGTGCTCTCAGAGGAGGGAAAAGAAAAATAACATTAAAAACCACGTGTGAATGTATATCAGTGTTCCCATATTATCTAAGCAACATGCAACTTAACACCTAATTGTTTTGCAAATGTTATGTAGCTGAGGTAGGACTTAGAAGCTAAAGCTTCTAAAGGGAGCCTGCTAGTCCTAGGTGCAAAGCCAGTGAGATGAGGGTACATTTAGGGCCACTCCGCTAAGAATGCAAGGTTAGCTTGACAAAGAGAGTTAGAAAATGAGAAGGTGCATCCTGAGGCTGCTTAGTCCCAGCTTCTGGACCCAGTTCCCAGAGCTGTTCACGTATTTTGTGTGAATACACCACTGGATAATGTGCATAGTCACTACTCCTTTGCAGCTGTCAACATTTCTCTAGTTTCAAACATGAAGAAATTCCCTCAGATGACCTATTCATGTCTTGTAAGTTTCATTCCTTCAGGGCATACTTCCATGGAATTATTAAAGATTTTTATTTTCCTTTCATGAGCGCATAACATTTGAGCCTTAAAGTGTGGTCTGGAATTCAGTTCTGCTGGAAAGAATCATTTTTCCTTTCTCCTTTAATTCTGTTGTTGTAGCAAAGCAGAAAATACTGCAGACAGTGCCATAAAATGTAAATAGTTAATGTAAAAATCTTTTTCCAACTGTGACAGGGTAATATCAAAATGTTCTGAATTGTTTATCTGTTTCTTAATGAGAAATAAGGATATTATAGTTATTAAGAGATTCCCTAGGGCTAATGTGTTTGAGATCCATGTACTGAAAGTTTTTAATGTGTAATAAATTATAAAATAGCAATGTAGGATGTTTTTAAAAACTTTAAAAAATATTTTTATTTGTGGATTTGTTTTTTTTTTTTCCCCCAGATTTTCTTTGGATAATGAATACAAATACATTGCACCTTTGCAATTCATGTCTGTTCCCATATGAAATTCATGTTTACATAGAGAGGCCAGTGCACATTTGGGAAATGTACTTGCACGCAAGCAGCTAGGTTCATTGTCCTCTTGTGTCTGCAGAAAGCAATCAGGAAAACATCTGTGCTTAGCTAGAGCTGATTTTAATGGATTGGGTTCAAATGTTGGCAGAAGGCACACAGGCTCCAAGAGCCGCCAAAAGATGGTTAATTGGCTGTCAGCTTTGGAGCCTGACCATTAGCTGGGAGACACAATATTTATTTACAGAGAGTCACAATACTTATTTACAAGGCAAGCAGAAAGCAATGGGAGTCTGTATGGCTGGGAGGAATGGGAATGAAAAGCGACAGGGTAAGTGGCGCTGAAATGCTAGTGTCTTCTTTGCCAACGGGGATAAACAGAATAATGCCATAAGCTATAGCACTTACTCCTTCTCCAGTTAAAAGTAAATAAAACCAGATCGAAAATTAAAAAAAAAAATAAAAAAATCCCTATAGTTATTTGGTGAGGGAGTTTTCTTCTGAAGTTTGTAGCACTAGTTATTGCACTTCAGGAGTAGGGATTGTGCCAGGTTTACTGAAATGGTGCTACTAAGTGGCTAAATTATCAACTTTTCTTGTTACAGGTGTGTGGCTGCCTTAACGGAGGTCCAGCTGCCCTTAATTAAAGAAAAATATTGGCAGCAGCTGGGTTTGCGGCTGGTTAGAGTCCTGCCACACCTCTTCCTGGGAGAGAGGATAATGCTCCTTACTTTATTTTTCTCTTGTCCTTGATGCAAAACTGGCTGAGCGTGGAAGAAAATGCTTGATGGGGTGAGTTATGAGTGCAAGTTTGTCTTCTTGATACGCTAGCACTTGATTGTTTGGCAGTTCCTTCTCTCTTTGTGTGATATTCCTGAGCTTCTGTAAAACATTTTTAATAAAAAAGAGGCTAGGAAAGTGAAGGATTTTATTCTCCACGTTTCAGGAGAATAAGTATACTCAAACCGCTTGTAGATTTTAAAGTGATGTATGAAAATGGAAGTAGGGTATTTTGTAGCTGAAGACAAGTGAGTTTGAACTTTCTGGAAGAGCAGACTCCTCTGTTTTGGAAAGAGCTGGGACTGCTGCCTGGATGGACTAGTCTGGAAATTGCTTGTTGGAAAACAGTCCTGTGCTGTGCCTTTCAATGAAAGAAAGCCTCATAACAACCACTGCTGTGGCATCTTCGCACTCCTGTTGCCTCACGCTTGCACAGTCATCTGCTTTTTGACCCCCTTCCCCATTGTTATGTTGCAGTTTGGTTCCTTAAGGGAAGGAGGGTTATGGACTTTTGTTCTGTCTGCCCAGTGGCCCTCAATCAACGCAAGTTCAAGCTGCTGGGCAGTTTGAACCACAGTTAGCAAAGGATGTTAAGTTTTGTTGAAATATTGCTGAGTGGAGGAGGAAAAAAACTATGGTTGCCTACAGAGTGTGTTTGACTCTTAGTTCAATGCCTATTAGACATCAGAAAATCTGTGCTCATCTGTATGAGCTAGTCTAATACTTTAAGTATACCTTAATTTGTTTATCATAGTTGCTTTATAAAAAAAAAGAAAGTACCACATGAGAACACACAAACAAAAGCCCCACTAATCAGATTTAAAGTGTAACAGCCAATGAATTGAAAACACGTTGACATGACTTATTTTGGATATGCAAGTGTTTTAGCATGCGAATTTTTGCCCTACATATTTTCTACTGTATGGAGTCCTAATAGGTTGCAGTTCTTGGGCTTTTATTTCTGTACTGTTAGACAGTGGCAACAGGAGTTGGGACTGCTCGAATTAAGTATGCTTTTTTTCACAAGCAAGAAGCAATGAAATCCTGGGACTTGAAAAGAAAAACAATTCTCCCTTCAGTTTGATGGAACAATATCTGCACTAAACTGATACATTAATTGAGTCTGGCAGCGTCCATTTAATTGTGACTCATTGCAAACGATTGAGTTAGTCAGCTTCTCAGTTGCAGTACTGTAGTGAGAATAAAGGAAAATAGCTAGCACGTATAGTTTTACTCCCCCCCCCAAAAAAACCAACTCTGCAATTTTGAATATTTACAGATTTGTGATTTTCTTGATTTTTTTTTTTAAATTTTTTGTTTTTGGGGTCAATCCATTTCACACGTTTTTGACTGCAATAATTTTAGAATTTAACTATGAAATTCAGTTCTCACAATTTATTAGCTGTTATCACAACCATTGCAGATGTAAATGCGTATGGGAAATAATTAAGTGCAACTACTTACTTGCATAGTTATGCTACAACAATAATGCCAGTAAACTTCAGTACTAGCTAGTAAAAAGAACAATGCCTGTGACAATGAGTAGCCCCAGAACCTGGAACCAAATTTATCCCACTGTAACTCACATGATGCTGTTGTTGAGTTAGGAAAAAAAAAACCCAAGTGCTATGACTTCTTCAACAAAGTAATAAAGGTACCACTGTGGATAAACATCATGAGAAATATCCATCCTCTAAATCTTTTTAGTCTAAAGAATGGTGGTGGAAAATATTGCAGGAGATTAAATGCACCTTACTTGCATGTAGAAAGTTATGTCATTTTTATCTTCTCATTTGTATTATACTTGCTATGAAGAAAACTTAAGTTAGGCTGAAGTCTTATTTTGATGGGAGTCAAACACTTATTTTAATTGTACCTATATCGAAAAGGCTTTTAGTCCAAGCTAACTGTCTAAGTTGAGAAAAGAGAGGGTGGAAGGGAAAAGAGGGACAAATGGATAATGATGTCTGCAAGGCCTTTGTTGAACTAGAATAGATTATTGGAACCGCTGCTAAATCCATTTGGTTACTACCAATTACTTGCAGACCTAAAGAAATGTTCTGCATCCAATTTGCCAGTGTAGTCTGGTTTATAAATGCTATGATATACAATGGCTTGACTAATTCCTCCGAAAGTATTTAAGCTTTAGAAGTTTCTTCCTGACTTTAGTAAACCAGAGTCCTAATGCACCTGTGACATTATGACTGTTGTGTAGCAACCCATCTAATAACTACATAATAATACCTTGTGCTTTTAAAATGCTTTCCAAGCAGAGGAAAGAGTCAATTTATTTTTTTTTAAAGCAAAATTTGAAGATAAATAGAAAGATAGAAGAAAAAGCTTTAACTTAAAAAGGAACATGGGAGAAACTGGTGTCTCAGATATTGACTCTCAGAAATATGTATTGGTGCAATTCCAAACTCTTTAAAGTTAAGGACCTGCTAGGGCTTCTGCTATGACAGTCAGTGTTTGCATTGTTCCCAGAGCTGTCACCAGTGACCAGAATGTTTGGAATCGCTATTTTGTGTGTGTTTGTATATTAACTTTTTATAAAAATATATAAACAAAAAATAATCCAGGATGCAGAAAAAAGAACTCAATCTCAGAACAGCTTTAAAACGTTACAATAATAATTGGTATTGCTGTGCAATACTGGTTAATTAAAGGCCTACTACTCCCACATAAATAAGAGAAAAAAAAAAAAGCGTGAATTATCTTCATCTATGTAATATCTTATCTCATAAATATAGGTTAGTAGGACTGGTCCCTGATTCCTTATCTGAAATTAAAAATAATTCTTAAATTCTGACATCATATGGAAAGGCTAAAGCTTCCCTTTTTTCTGGGGTAAGATATGATTGCAATAGCTGTGCCTATGTATAAAAAGGAGCTGTGTATAATTTACATACTTCCAATGATTAATGTTGTAGTTATTTCTATTGTCCTAATGCATAATGCTTCTTGCATTTGCTTTTGTAGGACAAACCTACATCCATCAGTGGAGCATTATCTTGCCAGCTTCTCCGCTATTTTTATTTAGCTAATTCAACCATCGCATTACCTAAAAGGATCTAATTAATCATTATGTTCCTAATCTTGGCTTTTATTGAGACTACAGTTAATTAAGTTTACAAATCGACATGGCAAAGTTTGATCCAGACAAATTACCTTGGAGGAGGATTTGTATCAATAGAAGTCTCTGGACCAATATGTTGTTGGTGTATGCAGCTGGTGATGAAGATCTAGCTGGGTGGTCCTGGGTCGGGGATGGCTCGTAAACGCAGTCATGCCAGGCACGCCAACTTGCTGAAACTACCCCAGCACGTTAGAAGTTGGAGAATGTCACGAGCTCTTCTAAATGGCTTCGCAGTGAAAGGGGCTGACTTGCAAGGTGTTCAATACCCCAGCTCCTGCCTAAAAATCAATGGCTTCTCCGAGTTTAGTATGGCACAGCTGAAATCAATGGGAACAAGAAGGGGCCTTCCTCATGTTTCATCAGGAATTGTCTGGTGCCAGCTGGGACAGCCACCTTGGCACCTCGGCCGCCTTGGCCCTGGGCTGCTGAGGGGCTGAGGCTGGCGGGGCTGATGGGCTGGCACCCGAGCCTGCGCGGGGCGAGGAGCCAGCAGCTGAGGGGGAATAGAGCCTGACAGGATCTTCATGGAAACCTGGGGAGATGGTGCCTGACCCCCCATCCTGTGCAGGAAGGCGTGCGGCCATGCTTGGTACGCAGGGTCCCAAAATGGGGGAGGCTTGGGCCTTGTGAGGCAGCTGCTGAGGGGTGAAATCTCTCTGTGGAGGCCTCAGAGCCAGCTGCCCACCACCAGCAGGTCTGCAGCGAGGGGCGGCGGGGCAGAGTCCCCCCTGCGGGCGCGGGGCCTGACCTGCTCCCTGGAGGGTGTGGGTGCTTCTTGGGGGCTGTGGAGGCTTCTGAGGCTGCCACCCCTGCTGCTTATCCCTGTGAGTGTCCGCGGCGGGGCCAGGGAGGCCTGGGGCAGGGGGCCTGGGGTGTCCTCCTGATGGGATCCACCTGCAAACGGGGGGGCAAGGGCACCTTGGCTAGCTGGCTGACAGCCTGCTCAGGAGAGCTTGGAACTAGGAGCCATGGGAGGGAGGTTACAGGCCACAGTTAGGTGAGGTAATGGTGGGCAGGATTGAAAGTGAGTGGTGCAGGGTGCTGGGAGCAGGGGAAGGCTCAGGAATGGTGCCCCAGGGCAGAGAGAGGCCCATCCCAAGGGCATGTGCACAAACGCAGGCAGCATTTGGGGTAAATGAGACCTGGTGGGCCGGCTCATGTGGCTGGAGTGCTGCAGTGGAAAAACAAGGAGGAGGAGATGTGAAGGAGCAGCTCAAATGTAGATGGAGCCGAGAGGTGTGCCAGGCCGGTGGAGAGCCTGTGGGGCAGGGCCCAGTGGGTTTGGGCTTTGTTAGTGCTGTCCCCAAACAGTTCAGTACTTGTGTTTCTAGAGTCACAGGTAAAAGGAATTGTTCAGGTTTTGTGCCATGTAATTGGTAATATGACGTTAGAAACACATTAAGCTGGGCATTTGTTCCTGAAAAATAAACCTGTGTATGAATGTTTTGCTCTACTGGATCTCTTATTTTTTTTCCCCAATATGATCAATGGTGAACATATTTAGAAGCGTTTTTCGTGCAGTATCTGCAGGCTGTGCCAATTAGATACAACAATTCATTTAAAGAATCTATTGTCCTTTGCAGAGGCTAGACGAAGAGCTGCAGGTTTTTTGTGTATTTGCTATGATACTACTTGTTTCATTCCCTTTTTTGTTTTGAAGCATTTCATCATTTTCATTCTCCACCTTGCTGTGTGCTGTTTCAGTCAGAGGTCAGCAGATGACTAAATTCTCCTTTAAGGGTATTAAGAATCTTGTGCTAACTTTAAACCACGTTGTTTCTGTGCCTGCAGTATAAATGGATGTGTGATAGCTAGCTAGCTCTGTTCCTCTTCAGTGCTATGCTAAATAGTCTTGGATACTATTAGACCAAAACTGTAAAGGGCAAGACACTTGATTTGTGCTGTGCCATGACCACATCTTTCGGGCACATTTGACCATTTTAGTACAGAATGGCTGAAGTTAGGCCTACGTAGTTTGCCGAATGACAGCACACTGGTTCCAAAGCAATCAATAAGGCGGTTCCTTTGAAAGGGAGACCAAGTGGGTGAATGAAGAAGAAATTCATGCAATGGCCATGGAAATGCCATACTGTTTTGCTGATCTTTGGCAGTATTTGTGAAAGGGTGGGGGGAATAAGGAAACTGAAGTGTTTTGTTCTTTGGAGAATTTTCAGAGAAAGATTGTATGCCTTGCCGTATTGTGTTTTTGAGTGCTGTTTGAGTCAAGTTGATCCAAAATTAATTGGTTTTGTGTTTTATTGTTTTCTAGCTGTCCAGCCATTAGAATATTGCTGATTTGCCCAGCTTTTCTTTTCACCTCTGTGCCAGGAATATTTACAAATGTGAGTCTTTTTTTAAAAAATTCCTTGAGGCTTAGATACTTTTGCCCTTACTATGAAAATATTTTGGAAAAAAAAAAGTAATATCTGAATTTAGATATATTGTTACCTTGTGCTCATTCTGAAAACATTAGCAGGTGAAAATAAGCTTACTTTTATAACATTAGTTATTGTGATGGTTAAGTACAGAGAGATGTCCCTGCAGTTATATTTTTCAGAGTAATGTGCTATTACTAGAACTAAATTATTCATATAAAAAGGATGATTGATCAAACACAAGCTACTGTAATGTGAGGGGTAGAACAAGGTCAAACTTATTTTACAGGTATATGGAAACTAATAAAATCAGTAAATTGCACATGCAGACAGGTATTTCCACTCATGAATATCATTGTTTTCATTGTTACATTTTATAGCCTATTTTATACTTCTGACTTTCGCGTAGACTGCAGTGCGCTTTTATACATCCTGGCCTGTAAGCACTTTTCAAAATATTTATTAATGGTAATATTAAACTCAGGTCCTCAGTTAGTTTTACGCTCCTATATCATACAAGAATTGGTATAAACCTCTTGCAATATCTTGACATGTCAAATAAAGATTATACTGGTTCAGTGATCTCTCTCCCAAGTACAAGCAATCTGTTCTCAGAGGTACATAATTCACAAAAAATTTAGAGCCAAACAGAATAATAATCATGAGTGAATTTCCCAATCAGTTGTGGTACAAATAATTTATGTATGAATTTCAACATTGCATGCATTACCATTCCTAAGCAGTGATTACATCTTGTCAAGAGAATCTGGGGACTCCAACTGTGTAATAAAGCAAGTACAATTTAGGACAGGTCAGACAGAAGCTTTATTAACGGTGATCATCGTGAGAAAACAGACAGCATCTCCCCCCCTGCTGCCCTGTTCTCTGCCAAGTGGTTGCAGACCCAACCTATGTACTCTCTCAGAGAAAGAAGAAAGGTGAGGAAAAGCAATAATTCCAACGTTGACAAAGCCAGGTATCCATCCCTGGGGGGACAGACTCCTTAAGTAGCCTCCTAACAGTAAATAACATGAGAATATGAAGAGATGGATCTTGGTAGAGACTAGAGTGGCACACCCAGCATTACCTTAGCTGAGAAGTGGGGAGTTGGAAACAGTCCACAGACTGTTAGCTTTTAGGTAAAGGTAATCTTCCTTTGGTAAAGATAACTTCTCAGGCAGACCTCTCAATCCTAAATATTAGTAATTTTACCACCACAGTCAGATATGCAGCAGGAAAAAAAAAGAAGTGCTCCAATAAGTGAATTGAAATGATGCCATGCAACTTCCCTGATCAACCACACAGACAACACTGCTCGAGGAATTAAGATGAATATTTTAATCATTTGCACTATAATCAACAGCAGATATGAAAACGAGCGTCAATGAGTTTTGTATCCGGTTAGATGGCAATGCAGACTGCTTCCTGATGCTCTGTTTAGTAGATACACTGTTCTACGTTATGTTCTCAGATCCTGCTTTGCGAGTGCTAGAAAAATACAATTGTACGTGGGTATACAGAGAATGCATGCATTTATAGGGGATGTTTGCTATGCATTGAAGAAATCCGTGCCAATTTGTTAATCAGAGCAAGGACGTTATAGGTCCCAAATCTGGAGCAAAAACATTTTGTGATGAGCCGGGGTGAAGTAACATTATTGTCCTCTTAACTTTGTCATTGTCACAGGCAGACTCGATTACCCGAATTCTCTTAATGCTAATTATCTGTTTTTATCTGACCCCTCCCATAAATTCATCCTTGCAATGGGGCCAATACAGTGTATCATTACTCCTCATATCTCAGCTTGTTGCTGTGACCTTTGCAACAAATCTTTAATCAATTGCCTGCAATTGCAAATCAATAGCAATTTTCAGACATGTAAAAGGTCTTCCCCATACATCTGGGGCTTCTTCCTGTTTGTTGCCTAAACTCTGTGAAAAATGGGGAAAGAGTAGTCTGAGAGAGATCAAGGCAGATCAGTTGTGGGCTGTGTTCAGCAGCCACTGAGAAGTTGTCTAGAAGCAACCAAGAAGTCATTTACTTAATCTTACTGGAATAATGTTCTAAGATTTTCCCGCAACTATTTCTATGCTGAGTTCCTATCTATTGTCTTTACACTGTTGACTCTTCCTAATTATCCTTCTTTCTGGGTAATCTTCTAGAGACAGGAGATGCATTTCCTGGGTTGGGTTCAATTGGACACACAGGTTGGTTTTGGACGTGCGTTGATTTGGTAGCTAACAGCTGGACAAAAGTTTAGCAACCTGCATGCAAAGGTGAACTAATGCACTGAAGCTTCTTATTCAGTCTTATTTAAGAGGATTGAGTCTTCTATACCTGGATATTTACTCCTCCATTTTAGCCTGTTATCATACTACTGTGGCTACAGTATGGGGCTTGAGTTTTTCCTGTTGATTGCTTTTTCTTTTAATTCTCAAAAATTTAAAAAAAAAAATTATTGTGTGTTTCAAGCTGTGGCAAACTGCTCTCTAGTCAGCAGCTGCTACAGCTTAGATTTTACCAGGACTTTCTTTCAAATTGATTGTTGTAATGACTGTGTTGAAGGCTGCTTATTGTCTATTATCTGAGACACGGTTGAGAGTCTTAGTTACTTGATTTACATTTTTTGCCAATGTTTTTATCTATTTCCTATTGTTTTAGCCTCAGATCATCTGCATTATTAAGAATTTAAATTCATGTTTTAATTTTACATTTTAAGCTCTGCATTCCTCGTTTTACTTATTTTTAGATCTGTTCGTCAATGTACAGAGGCCTGCTACAATTTTTCAATCATATCATTTGGCAATAAGCATAAAAATTAAGTAAATTTGTAAAACAAATGAATTCATAACATGATTATTAAACTAAATGAAGGGTAACAAATTATGAAGATCTACAAAACTGAATTGTGTTCTCTATTATGCATTTCTGAAAAAAAAATAAGAACGCTTGAGAAATAAAATTTCAGCCTATTCAATAGTCTAGTGAAGCCTCATGGATGTGATTAGCTTATGGCAGTCTCCAGTAATGGATGTTGGAGAAAGAATTCACATCCAAAAAATTAAGGTACAATAACCAGTCTTATGCTAATTGTGAATGTTATTTTGTGCAACATGTAATAAGATCTAAATTAGCTGTAAAAAGTGAGCATAATTGTTTATATTGTCCCAGCTGTGAGTAAGTAACACCCTCCTAAATTGGCTGTATTTGGGCAGCAGTGACCTTCACAGTATCAAGTCCAAAACCACACTATTTTACCCTCCTGTTACTTGAACTAGCAGTTGGATATTGTGAACGCCTCTGTGAGAGAAGCGATGACATGAAAATTATTTTGTCTGTGCCACAGGTACTTTCTCTGAGCAATTTCTCCACACAAGTCCAAAACCCAATTTGGTCTGGTTTGTTCCGGTGGAGCTGTTATTCAATAAGGCTCCTGTAGCCATGTGCAGTATTTCATGATTTGAGCCCTAGATAAATTATACATCATCACATAGTTTCACTGCTCACATTTTTTATGTATTTAAATAGAACTGAACAGGATGTTTTAGAAGAACATACTTCATCTAGAAATGCCAATTTGTCAAAACCGGAATTGTGTGGGAAAGGGCTGATTTAATCCATTTTTTCTGTGGAAAACGCTTTAAGAAACAGATTTCAACTGCTGAGAGCATCTCATTTCAACATTTTCAACATGCAAGTGGCAGTTTTCTTGGCCTGGAAAAAATATTTAAACTATAATTAAATGCAATAGGAATAAAAGAAATGCAGAGAATTTTAAGAGAATGAAATAATTTTAGTGAACGAAAACAGACTTTAAGTACTTAAGACTTTAATTAGACTTTATGGCTCTGCATCCACACTGTTTTCAGCACTCCTGTGCTCAGATGCAGCTAGCTTATATTTCTTAATTTTGCCTGACGTACCCTTGGCCTAATGCTGGTAGTAAAATAATGCTACTTCCATTTAAACTGATAGTAAAACTGCTTTAGGGCTAGGTCAGTGCTGAGCACTTGAAGAGCCCATCTTTGCTCCTATGGCAGTATGCACGATCCAGGAGATCTGACTGACTCAAGAGCTGCGCTGCAAGGTGCTATCAATCGTTCTTTATAAGAAACACAAAAATAAAACTACTGCTTAAAAGGCAATTTCACTGAGAAGAGTTGAACGCATTACAATATAATTTTCTGTGATCTTTTGGTGATGTTTGAGAATGTGTGGATTACTGTCTGATAAATGCAGATTTTTGTGCATCATTACTTATGACAAGAGTTGGTGTAAAAAAAACCAAAACAAAACAAAACAAAAAAACCCAAAAAAACACCACAGTTACCATCCCATGTTGGAAAGTCCCTTGGAATTGCATTATGAGGGATAAACCCAACAGGATTCAGTAGGAATTACTCTGAAATCAGTAAGTTATTAGGAATTACTCTGATTTTCATTTGACAGCAAATGTTCTTTCTGCACTTTTTTTATTACCCCTTAAGATTATATTGTGCATAACATTCATATATGTACATGCACACATATACACCATGTTAGACTAGATGATGGGATTTTCTGTTTTTTGTGTGCATGTGTACAGAGAGCAAGCTCTGTCTTTAGATGGGTATAGCTAGGGGCATACACACGTATTTAGTGTCTCTGCTTTCCTAGTCACATATTTCTGGGTGTTATTTTCCAGAGGCTACAGACTGCTTTATACCTGTCAGTTATTGTCACTCTAAAACTGTGGTTTCTTTCTGGTATGTATTCAGTGGAAGATTTTCTTTTGTCTCATTTGGGCTGTCATCTGTTAGAACTTGGCTTTGAAATTTATTTGCTTTGGAGGATAGGATCATACTATTTAACTACTTGCTCAGATGGGAAGTACATTTTAGAAGTAACATCTGTGCAGCTGTTGGGAGATTCACAGGCTCTGCCAGGCCTTCTCTGCGATTACGAGCATGCGAGGATTGCATTCCCTCTGCTGGTTTCCTGTACTCAAATTTGAGAATGGAGATCTTGGATCCTCCCTTTATTAAAGATCCTTTCTTATTTGATTTGAGTTTGACTTGAGCCTTTCAGGGATTAGGAGTATTAAAAGAGTTGAGCATGTCCATGGGGGAAAGATTGTCTTCAACTGCTGTCTTTTAGTAATCCCTGTGTAATGCAAAGCAAGGATGTGCAGGTAGCAGAGAGCTGTAGTTCCCTTCTGATGAATGGAGGGGTCACAGTGATGCCAGGCTTTTGATGGGCCTTTGATGATAAAATGTTAACCAACACAGGGAGAAGGAGTGATTCCACTGCCCCAAAGCAAGCTGAGAAATGTCTGTTTTGCTCTAAACACAGGCTGTGGTTTCAGAACTTGCAATTCCGTGTGCTTTCCAAGATGTCTTGTGTTTGGTTTTATGTGGCCTGCTGTAATTTGTTGTAAAAGACATGCAAGTTTAGAAAGGCTTTCATATAGGTGTAATGTAACAAAATGCATGAAGATGAGCTTGGAACGTTTTATGGATTTCTCTCTTAATTGAGGGGAAAAAAAAAAAACAAACCCAAACCAAAAAAGCCCAACAAACTGTTTCACACAAGGCATGGTTTTTAAGATGTTTAGGATGTTTTCTCTGATCAGCTCAGGGGGAGGGAAAGTGCATAGGGACAGATAGATAAATGAAGATAAACCACGTGGCCAGACCTAGAAAAGACTGTAGGGCTTGCAGCCCCGTTGGCCTAGACCCTGTTTATGAAACTATGTGCCCAAAGGCATACAAATCACAGGATGCATCTGTACTGCAGTTGCAGGTTATTGACCTGTAGATACTCTACCATCCTTAACTTGGGAAGGGGAACATGGGGCAAAGAATTTAGAAGGGCTTATTATTAGGAGTGCAGAATGACGCCAACAATGGTATCCCATACGAGAGCCTGTGCTGGGAGGTTCATAAGGCACCACGCTGCTTAGCCTTGTTGCTTGGGTCTCTGCAATGACACTTGCACCATGGACACACCCATGGCTCAGAAAACTCATGTTTAGGTTTGAATGCAAAGAGTTAGACTTAGTCTGCAGTCTGATCACAAATAAAAAGAAAGTGCATGCTGGAAAAACAAACTCTTAATCTGGTCTTGAATAGCAATTATGATGCATTTAGCATAAAACAGTAGTTACGGGAAAAATAGGTTTTCTTTTCCATTTGCAGCAATGTGGTTCCCTGTGAGATTTAATTAATGGCTCTCATTTATTCGTATTTCTCCCTATTCTGTGAGTGCTGAGTATAAAAGAACACATTTAATTTGGCTTCTGGGCAGCAAACAAATTCATTTAATGTTGATATAGAAGCATCTATTTCGATTTTAGAGGGAAAAGAGAGGGAGGGACATGAGGGGAAATGTGATTAGTAGCATTGATATCATAAACAGTTTGAATGGCTTTAGCAATCAGAGCGAATTTTTATGAAAACCGAATTTATACTCCTGCATAACAATTCGGAGAATGGGGAATTATCTCCAGTAGCACAATAGATAAATGGAGCCTGGAAGCTATAACTCACTTAATCTGGATGTAACATTTTCTCTTTTGGGGGATGTAGGAGATGTTAGAAACACACCTATGCTTTCTTTTCTCCTTTTCAATTAAGATAATAAGCTTTCCTTTGGATAACGTTGTCTTGATGAATAAATTTCAGGTTAAGCAAATCTCCCTGTTGGATAAGACAAGCTGTAGCACACATTTCGCTATGATCTTGAAAGGGACAGAGTAGCCAATCTGCAAAGTTCCTTCTACAAGCACAGAAAGCAGGGAGTGAGGTGGGTATTGATGGATGGATTGAGTAAGTCAGCTAGAGGGCTGTGTTCCTTAATGGAAGTTTTGCTACCAACTTTCAGTTAATTGAAGATCAAGCCTTCAGGCTTTCATTTCTACCAAACTTGGTTGCAGAGCAGTCCTATAAACTTACATCTGCATCTTTTACATGAGGAGCATGTTGTTCTCAGGAGAGGCTGGAACTGAAAGCAGCAGCCTGTTGTTCCATGTAGCACTTGCCTGTGTTTGGTTCATAGGGTCTAGAAAGAAGATCAATGTGAAAAAGTTTTGCTCCTGTCCTGTGATACTCAAGCTAGCCAAAGAGAGAATGATGTGAATAAAAGAGAAATAGGAGCGTAATTTAGGGGTAAAAATTGCTCAGGACCCAATGCAAAGGGCCATTAGTAAGCAAGAGTGACTCCTGAGGATTTCATAGCACCAAAACCAGAAAGCGCAGTAACACTTCGGTCTCCTGATGACTGTACATAAGATGACATTTTGAATCCTGCTTAGTCCTGTCTAACATTACCTGCTGTCATCCCTGTAGATCAGGTAAAATGGAAGCACAGGTGTCTCTGCTTTTGATGAAATGACTAATTTATTTGCTTAAAAAAAGATTTCAAGTGAGGAATAGGGATTTATATTTTGGCTGCTGTAGTTGCATCATTCATCAACTCTTTCTTTTCCTTTGGCAATGGACATACTCTCCTCTGGCACAGTACTAATTTTAGTTCATTTAGGCTCTCTTAGTTTAATTTTTTTCATATTTGTTGCTGCTTAAAGACATGCAACTGGCAATTTATGTATGCCATAAGCTTGGGCTGTTTATGCTCTCCTCTCCCTGCTCTCTTTTAAAAAATCTTTTTATTTTTTAATAGAGTTTTGAAAACAAATGGTATTAGCAGGAGTGGCTGGCTGAGCTGAGTTGCTGAAGGCCATTTGGCTTTTGTGCAGACCTCTTTGCCCTGTAATGCCATGCAGTTTCTGCCACTGATTCTTCTCACCAAGTGTCCTCCATGGTCTGCCTTTCAGCCCTGAGGTAATGCACAATAGGAGCGTACTCAGTCACCAGATGTTGCTCTTCCTGGTCTTAAGAATAGCTTATAGTATTTGACTCCTATATCACCAGTATGTTATGTTCCCATGTCTTGGGTCTTGTGTACTCTTTTGTGCTGGTAGGGGTGGTGCTGACTATGAAAGAAATTGGAGGTTTTTTCAGGCACAATTTTTGAATGAGTTTGAAGCATGAAGCAGGAGAGGAGTTGACCTTCACCCTGTGAGGTGAAAGACAATGGCTGCTACTTTTGGCTCCTGAGTTGATATGTAGCTTCACAAATAAAATGTTTAAAGAAAGTAACATTCTGGGTCCCCTAGTGTACCAGTGTGCTCATTTCTATTACATGGTAAAAAAAGCAAGGAAAAAAAAAATTAGAATGAGAATAAACAGCTCTCTGCACACATTTATCAATTGGATTCATGAGGCACCTTGCCTTGGGAAGCAGTTTGGATAGAAGATTGCAGATGTGCTTTATGAATTGCATTTGAAGAGGATTATTTGGGATCAGAGAAGTTCTTTTTTTATTCCCTGACATAGTTCTCAGATTTATTCTTGATTGAGATATCTGACCTGGTAATTTTTTTTCTCCAGGAGAAAAAAACATGGAGTTGATGTGATTTGCATTGGCTTTCAGATTAATTTGTCTTATTACTAGGAAAGGCCTAATACAAAATCAAAGAAACAGATGCTACTTACTGAATTTCTCTACTGCTCACATACCTTCAAGCTCTTACTGTAAACTTGCTATAGGGGCTGCTGTTGGCCATCTTCCTGTTTTTAATGTCACTGTCCTTTGGCGGTACATAGATCTTAGTGAAACAAGATGTTTTTCTCTGCAAGCTGTATGCGTTTTTTTTCCACAGTCTGCTGTGCACTTTAGGCAGGCTGTGAGCTAATGATAAGATTGCTAAGGTGAATTCCCATATCACCGTGTTTTCTGCCAGAGATGAAAGGCCATGTAAATATGCCTTTCTGGATCCTTTCTCAGATGTAATTTCCCTGTTTTCTCTTTTTCCTCTGCACTCTACTGGCAATATGGAATCATGATATATCTCTGTTTACCTACTTGGCCTTCTTAACAGCATTATCAGAGTGGAATTATTAATTAATCTTTACATATTTTTCCCAGAATACCAATTTATAGTTAAAACTTTGCTCCAGTTTGCACTTGTGTTTAAGTTTTCACAGAGTACTTAAGAATGTTATAATAAAATTAGCCTCCAAAGGTGTTAAATAATGCCTCTTACAACAGACAAATATCTATTTTAGAGGGACTAAGTCAGATGTTTTGGAATGTGCTACATCCTGTACCCAGCAAGGTCATCTAAACTAACCTTAAAAGCGAAAAAGGGAAAAGTACTGAGAGCTCTGTTTTGAGCTGGGTCTTCCAAGACTGCCAAGGCTCCTGTTCTCCAACGGGAAACCTAGAAGCTTAGGACAGAAACAATTTCATGCTAAATGTCTGCAGTCTTATGCTAGAGCTGCTTTGTGGGATCTAGTGTCATCAGGAAATTTCTGATCATCTGCCCAATAAACTGCAGTGGTGTCAGGTTCATCTTTAGCAATCTTAACACTGTGGAGAATACAAATGCCTAGAAAGTAACCTATAACTTATGATTTCTATTGCCAACAAAGTGGGCTGAATTTAAGCAATTTCCTTGTTGGATGGGAATGTTTAATTGGGTTTCATGTATGCAGAAAGAAAGAAAAAGTTTGTCCATACAGTGATTTTAAGGAACAATAAAATTCTTTGACATTCAACCGCAAATGCAAGTTTATGCAAAATCTGCAATGCATCCAAAGGGAAAACTGAGGTCCGTTTGGAAATTTGAATGCAACTGAAGCTGTTCTCTAAACTTTTTTGTTGGGGTCAAGTTGTGGAAAGAACAGTTTAACCCTTCTTCATCCATATGCAGTCAATCAAGTTAATGGTGTTCCTATTATTTTCTTAAGTAGTCAGAATATGTGTGACATATATAGAACTATGGCATTCCCTCACAGTACTGTGAGGGCACTGAAAGAGCTGATGACATTTTATAAAATGCAGTTATGTAAAGCATTGCTGGAGGCAAGACTGTGAAGCTAAATCTTTACTGTTTCTAAGGCAGAAAAAAAGCTCTAATGTGTTTATCTAGCCTCAATTGTCATCAAAACTAGCCTAGGCTTATTAGCTACAGTTATCAGGACTCTTCAGTTCAGCTACAACTAAAGGTATTTCTTAATTAGTGGAACGGAGACTCAAAATTATTCTTAGTATTTAAAGTTGGTTGTACTCATTCATAGCTTATTGAACTAATTAGAATCCCCAGACAACCTCTTATTTTTATCTAAAAGAATAATGTTCCCCATCACATCACTGATTTAATATTTCTTTTAAAGTGAACTGCTGTGGAATCTAAATTTAGGAAGGAACTCTGAACAGGGACAGTTTTTTGCATAGCTTATAAAAGAATTCCTCATGAATCATTCCACAACAGATTTAGATGAGTAATGTATTTTTGTAATAAGCAGTACATACATCTTTGTCAATCTTCAGGTTTAATTGGGAATACACTCAACCCTCTCTAGTGCCATATGTAATAGTTTTGGGGTCCTGTGTGATTAAAACGGGAATTATAGATGTCAGAGACAGTACACTGATGATAACATTATGAGTTGGGAAAGTGGCATGTGTAGGCAAGGAAGGAAAGTATCTCCTTGCAATGATGCCTATCTAAAGGTGTACTAAATTTCTGCAACTTGAATCATTCCTGTTTAAATTTGGAAACGTAATTACAAGAGTTAGTTGAGCTTGATCAATATAGGGTAGAAGAAGGTTTTCTCTTCATAAGTCTTATTGGTAACTTTTAAAAAGTTTTCTTTCCTAATGCTTCTGTTGGTAACTCTGTTAGCTACGGTCAAGCAATTCTCATGAGTGTAGTAAGGTTGAAAGTGCATTTACTTGCTCAAGAATTAGGACTTGGAACATGCTGTTTGAGGATAGATTATCCGAAGCTGAACAAATAGCTTGTTTTAGAGAACCACTCTCTTCTCCATCCCGTTCCATAATACATCAAAAAACAAACCCTAATTTCATCTAGTCTCATGAAATCATGCTTCTCTCAAGTTAAATTTTGCAGTTCTGCACTCATTATCCCCCATTGGGGTTTGTTTACATAGGATTGCACGTGTTGTGGCTCAATCTGACTGTTGAAGACCTTCATTTTTTTGTTTAAGCTTGTTGACCTATAGCCTGACAGAAAAGGATAGGCCCTCCCAGAAGCGGGCACCTAGGAGGTAAATGCTGCTCTGACACTGTTTGGGAAGTAGGGGAAGGGGCTTGTTTGAAACTAGCCATGGGAAGGCCTGGAGTAGGTCTGCTAGGAAGCGCAATACCATGTCAGAGCAGTTACCATACAAATTAATATTCCCACACTTGTGGCTAGCAAGATAATCAGTTCCCAAATGGCAGAGAGTGCTGGGCCAGAGGAATAGTTAACTGTGTAATTGGTAAAAAGGCAAGGCTCCTGCAAGCTTGATACAGGTTTGTTTGGACTTAGCAGACAGAAAATTCACACAGCTACGGGAGTAATAGGTCGTTTCTGCAATACTAAAATCCCTACATTGAATAAGAAATCAGCTTAGCAGAGGGAAAGAGTTGCATGCAATGCGGAATCCTCACTTTGTATGACTGTTTGTAAACTGCTGTGTGTTTTGTGTAAATGTGTTATGGGAATGCTTTCATTATGTTGTCTGTACCTGTGCTTTAGAAAGCAGCATTTGGATTGTACCATTCTGTTCTCTCTTCTCTAGAGGATTCAGAGTTAGACAAACCTGAATGTAAACCAAAATTATGCTCTCATCTGCAGCTAAGTAACTCTTGAACAGGCTAAAGGAGGCAGTAAAGCAAAACATTGTGCAAACCACAATGGTATTCTTCCAGCGAAGTGCAGGCAGTTATCAATAGTCTCACTCATGCTTTAAAATGTGGTTTAGATTTTATTATTAGACCTGTGTCAAAAAGGCTCTGAAAACTACGTATTTGTTGAAATTTTTATTCACCAGAAGTGTCTGAAGTTAGTTCCTAATTCTGCCAAAGAATCCCTACAGCTTTGCATGTAGCCAGAAACATTCTAACACAGGAGTATTGTTGCTCACTGGTGGCAGCTGCCAGAGGAGGAAGCTGCATTTCTTCACAGCTTGAGCTAAATATCCATGGTCCCTAGGTGTCGTTGTTGGTCATGCCCATCCTCTTTGGATGGGACAAGCACTGGAGGGTGGAAAGGTATGTAATGCATATTTGACTGATGGTTCTAGCTTGCAGATACATGAGCGTGACCAGAAGTGGAGTTCATGGCTCTTAAGAGAGATAAGTACGCTAATTCGGTGGCTGAGTCTAGCATGTTTCTTGCCCTTATGGAAATTAAAAGATAAATAATGAAAAAGCACTGGTGAAGTTCGCTCTAGGAAGGAGATTCCAATAAATGCCATTGACATTCAATGGTGTGAGTTGTCCTATCTCCTTTTAATGGCTAACCTGCTGGGTTTTGTTTCCTTGTTTTTTAGGGAAAGATTTGCAGCGGCAGGCTTCAGGAAGCCTGGGATTAGGTTTTATTCCCTTGCTTTGACGTATGATAAAGTCGATTTGTATTGACCATACAGTTTGCAGTGTCTGTGTATGTCAAGGTGTGCAAATGTTCTTTGAAACCTATGGTAGATTCATGCTTGGAAATTATTATAATAGTTAATGGGTAAATAAGACAGTGGGGAAGAAAATTATGAGCCAAACACATGGATTATGACAGGCAGTCTTTGTGTAAATTACTGTATGTAACTACATAGTATTTCCTGCAAAATGTGCTCTACAAGTGGAAGATCTAATTAACAATGTACTGTAACAGGTTACCATTTGAGTTATTTTTGTTATTAGTAATCCCTGATGCCAGCTGTGATAGTTTTATTACCTTGCCTGGTTTTGGAGGTTTATTTATGGAAGTTGTGGTCACAGACCAGTGGAGTTACTTTCTTTGATGCTTCGGCCCACAGTTATGTGTAATTATTGGTTAGGCTTGCTGTAAGTGACAACTTTTCTCTTCTAGGTCAGTCTAGTACTTGGAGATTTCTAGATTTGAGATTACATTTGCACATACACGCATGTGTATGACACTTTATATCCAACAGAAGCACTCTGGAAAACCAAACTAGAAAATAGTAGCCTATGAAGTGTTACATAAGCGTAAGCACGTTTAATACGTGTACAGCAACTTTGTATTGATCTGGATGAAGAAGCTGGGTATATAGATTAATGACATGGTGCATGGGAAGCTTTCTTTGTGTATGTGTCTGCTTGCAGCCGTGAACTGGTTCATGCAACAAAAGAGTATGATTTTCTAGGGGGGAATATGCGTGTATTTGGATACATGAATGTATGTGAACATCATCTTTGTCTAATTTTAGCTTTAGGTCAAATCGATTATAGGTTTTATAAACATGAGAGCCAATGAGAGTCCCAAAGTTGTGCATTCCACCTAAGTGCTACTTACTTTTCCTGGAGCAATCAAGGACTGTAGTTCCAGGAATTCTTCATCCTAAAAATACAAATAAAGTGAATTCTTGATCACTGGAATCCATGCCCTTAAATCAAATGTAATTCCAAGACTCACGAAATGGAGCACTCTGCTGCAGTGTGAGTTTGGTGCTGGGTCTCTTAAACACAGCACAAACCATTGGGGTACGATAGCAGTACTGCAGCTGAGCATAGATTGATTCTAACAGGATTCAGTGATTTATTGCATCAGGTATAACAGCATGGTACAAGGTAGCATGCTATGATTAGATTTAAGCAACATAACTCAATGTGATGGCTGAAATGTCAAGAGGGGAAGGCATCCATTTTTCTGGTCAGCCAATATTAATTCCCCTACCTGATGTCCAGCATAATTTTTTTCAAAGAATCAGAACAGCAGGGGAAAGTTTACAAGGAGAGATATATGTAGTTTTTCTGAATAAGCAACATCATGAGCAGAATGATTTATAATACATGGATAATGATCTAAGTTTATATCTAGCTGTTTTAGCTGTAACTAGCAGTTAGATGGAATAATTCAAGACCAAATCATCCTTAATCCCAGTTCAGAGCTTCTGTTCTTACAGCCCATCTGTTGACATGACAAATTTGTCAAATTTCAGAAGACTGTTGCTCTGTAATTTTACCATACCCCAAAGTGGTGCTGCATAAATAAATCAAAGTGAAAACTGATGAACTTTAGCCTTGGGATAAAATATTTTGCACGTTATATCATCAGAACAATTTTTTTTTTATTCTCAGTTATTTCATGTTTCCTCTGATTTATTTATTCTTGTCTCTAGAAAGGAAGTCTCACTAATTTACTGATTTTTTTTTTTTTTTTTCCCTCACTAAGTCTTTGTTCCAAACCATTTGCATGAGGTTTCATCAGCCTACACCTCTAACTCTAAAAGGTGAGTGACCTTATTCAACTCTGGAAAAAAAAAATCAAGGAATTCCTCAGGTAAAGGATTATGCACTCGAAGCCAGTTAAACAGGACAGCATTGTGTTTAATTTGTTTGGTTTTATTGAAGTTTTTGACATGCCAGAGGTTTTTGTACCAGGACAAATGCCAGCAGAAGTGCAAGGATTTTTTTGATTACACGAGTGTGTGATAGGTACTGGGCTAGGCTGCTCTGTGCACCCATACCTATCTGTGCAAGACAGCATCAACATGGGTTTTGCGGCACCAGGTTGAAGTGGAAACATCATGGAACATCTTATGGAGCTCGTCTCTGCAGTGCTGCTGGTGGAAGCATTAAGATAGAGCTGTAGATGCATCTGCATCTTCCTATCATCTCTGCGTTTCTACATGGCATCCTTCTGTAGCCCTTGGCACCACATCAAAGCCACCAATGGCAAAACATTTAAACAACTTAATGCTGAAATCTCTTTGTTTCCAACCTACTGTAGTAATACTTGCAGAAGGACTACAGTAGGCTTTGGCTTTCAATGGCAGAGGTAGAATTTCCCTCCCTGCAGAAATGCATGCATATCTTGTATCCTTAAATTCTATCTGGGGTTAAAGAATGATCCAAGTTCAGCTAGCAGTCATGCTAATGAGCTTTGTCTGAGCTTCCTGGCTGTAACTTACTTCCGCATAGGAGTTCTGGGGAAACACCTCTTAGGCCTTACCACCTTCTTGAGGCACCAGAGAGCTTACACCAGGAGGAAATACTGTATTGTCCTGAAACTTGTAGAACTATCAGTACCCTAGAAGGTATTTTAGGTGTTATCAGTTTAAGCTCTTTTAGGATTTCTCCAGGAAGGGCATGTCAGTCACAATGAGGACTAGTTAGTTAAAGAAGTTCATGTGATGTAGCTGCAAATCCCTGAAGGGTTATTCTGATGGATCTCTTCAGATCCATCTCAATTTTGTTCTTTGCCATTGTGGTTGCTCTGCCATCCTGTGAGTGTGTGCGTATAGATCTTTAATGAGGAAGAAAGCCTAATCACTGTGATAACAGTCATGTTTTGTTCTCCCTTTTTAAGGCCACCAGAACTTATATGCAAGTAAGATATAATTAGTAATGGGTGGTTGGTCATTCAGAACAGGATTTTCTCAGCTAGCCACTGCAGCTTACCTGTTCTACTGAGGAAATACTTCTCCGCGGAAAGAGAACAAGGATGGAAGTGTATTCATGAGTTGTCCATCATAGCTAGTGGCACCTGCATGTATTTTCTGGGATCTGTCTTGATAAATTGAGCTTGTGAAAATTCTCTGCACCATTTCGAAAGTAAATGACTATATGTAGGATATTTGTCCATGCCACTGAAACTGTATTACCAGTAATAGATTAGTGTGTCAGGGTGCATCATACATAAATGATTTTTAGAGTGAGAAACCTTCATCTAGAGTGTGTGGAGTACCAGAGTATGTGCGGAATATCTGAATGGGTTCTTCTATGGTCATAGAAATTTCAGTGCTTGGGGACAGACCTCAGGGAAAGAAGTTCATCAGGTGTGTTACTGGGTATCTGCTATATTACGAGATGAGGATGTGCTCTCTGTTTTGAAGATCTTGCCTAGATGCGCCCCTATCACCCACCTCTAGATCTGTGGTTCAGATTTAGCACTGGTCCTTTGAAATGCACATTTCTACTCAAATACAGTTTGGCTTATTGTCTTGTGTGTTGGTTTGTAATCTGAAGTGACTTCCTGCTTTGTATGCTAAAAATACCCTTAGCCTCAAGGTGTGCAGGTGTTCCAGGTACTGTTTTCATTGTCCCTACCTGCTGGCTGGCAGGATGCTGAAACAGCAGGTGGCTTATGCTATAACCCACATATTGGGTTATAGCCCTCCTGAGGGTTGAGGAAACTCTTTAGCATTGTCAGCAAGCAGCTGGGCTTTCTTCTAGCAAAGCTTGATCTTTACATGCTAATGCAACAACATGACCTTATAACTCCTGCACCATAATGGAATTTGTAGGAAATCTTTAGTCTGTTACTCTTATGGCCGTTTCTCTCCTTCCTGCTGATAAATGCTTCCGAGCTATACGGTTTCTATTTCTATTTTCCTGCTCCCTTAAAAAAAAAAAGTTCTAATTCATATTAACAAGAAAGAAATATCCGAGAGCTATGTCTCTGACAGCTAGGGAAAAGTAGAAGCACCGTATGTTAATTGGCTATTGTTTGTTGGAAAAAAGCTCCAATTAGCTTCTAAAAGTTTGGCTCCAAGGGAGATTTGACCTTTGTGTTTTAGGATGATTACAGCAGGTAAATCTTGTGACAAGATCTCAGTAGCAGTTTAATTTCTACTATTACCATGATGTGATACAACTTCTAGAGAGGAGAATGGGGTACAGTGTTTGTCACAGATAACTTTTCTGATTCTGCACCTGAACTGTCTGATGATAAACTTTGTCATATTCATTAATCACACTGATTTGATGGCAAATGAATTTCACTTGACAGATTTGACGGGTAATATTCACTAAGCCACTCTTATTTGAGTATTTTTTGTTCAGATCATGTGACTGGTTACCTGGATCAATGGAAAATAATTACTGCTGCTTCATTTAATATTTAAATAAAGGTTTGAATAAGGCTCTACATATGCAGCAGCTTTTAGCTGGCAAAGTGATACTGTTCAGAGGTGTCATGTTGTGCCATTCTGTCAACAGAAGTCCTTAAAAAAGACACGATTACAGGGGCAGAAATGGGCTTTTGTAACTAAATTCTTCAGTTTGTGCATGGTTCACTGGTACACCAGTATGAAACTGAACTCTGGTAACACAAATACCTATCAGTATTTCATTGTTATAGGAAATAGTGGTTTTTTCCCCCCTTTTTTTTTTCCTAGAAACAGTGGCTAAATCATTTTGAATGGATTTATGACTCATTTTTCTTCTGTGAGCGTTCTTGTGGCAGCAATATGGTCTCAGCACAGTGTTAAAATGCCCTTATTGACAAAAGGAGAAATAAGAAAACCACTTGAAAAAGCAGACTCATGGGAAAGAAGTGAAGAATAATCTGGAGTTACATGGCTGAGTGGAACCAAAAAACTTCATAAATGTTTCTTTTTTTTTTTTTTTTTTTTTCCAAATAAATGCAACTCCCGCCTGTTTTCCCTTCTTCTCCTTTCCTTGTTCTTGAGCTTCTTTTTCAGGGGCAAATCCAGACCAAGGCAGAACGAAAAGGGTATTAAGAGAATAAGACGCATGCTTCTAAAATAACTGTCTTCTTGTTTTGATAATCTTCTTTTTAATTATGATTGTTTATACATTTTAGCTGAAAACTGCATCAACTAATTTGGCTTTTTCATCATGCTGGCCAATATTGGCTGTGCATGTAGTAGTTTGGAGAAGTTTATGGCAAAAGATAATCATTAACTTGTCAATGAGGAATGGCCTAGATGCATAAACTCAACACAATTTTCAGCTCCAGTTTCAAATGCTCCATTGGAATAACATCTAAAAAACTATCAAACTGTTCAGGCATGCATAAATTCTGATGTATGGATCTTCTACCAATCTGCCTGTGCCTTGCTGAAATGAATCAATTATATTTAAAAAAAAAAAAAAGGTACTATGTGCACAGATTGTTTTAGTTAGGAATTTCTTATTGATTTTGCTAAGACTTTCTGACATCTGGAAAAAACTTGGGCTCTTCATTTGACAAATATGAAGACAGTATTAAAGGGGAAAAAAACCACTCCACTAATGTGGGTATGCTTCCAGTCATCTGCCAACACTGAGAAATTGAGCCAATATTATCACAGCAGAACTTTTTTTTTTTTCCAGATGCTCTGAAGCAATTACTGTGAAAACTCTTCTTGGTAATGAGTACCATTCCTATTTCGGAGATGGAGGAAACAAAATTACCTCAAAATCTAACCATGGGCAGAAAACAAATGTTAAAAGTGGTGGTGGGGTGATTATTGGAGATTTTGGTTCTCTGACCAGAACAGTGCTTGTTCCTTGATCACACAGCTTGGACCCCCTTGAATAAAGTTAAATAAATCTTGAATGAATTCTGTAATAGTGCCAACCTCTGCTCTTACTTCAGTTGCTTAAAGATTTAAAGTGGTCTCTTACTGTAAACAGTTTGGGGACTTGTGAAAGACCTGTGTCCTCTTTACTGGTGTTAAACTAGGCCTCGATTGGAAGAATTACGCAGCATTTCATAGGGAAGAATGCACATTCCCAAGTCACAGAGTTTAGCAAAATGTGTTATTTTTAAGTGTTAAGCTGTTAGTGTCTTGATTCCCACCTTCATCTTCTGCCTTAAATACTTTAACAAGGATGTAGATGTCAGAGTTTTCAATGTAAGCATCTTGGGAGGAGTTCTCAGGGATGTGGATTCATGTTTAGACCACCCCTCATCACCAGGGTGATGTTAATTTTCAGGCAGAAGCCTGTGCAGGTATTACTTCTGCAAAGCAGAAAGAAACCAATTATGATGATAGACTGGGAATCAACATATCTCAATACATGCGATAACACTATGTTGGTTTCTCCATCTCTTGAAACTGTTGAAAGTGCTGCTTCAGCTGTGCTACCTGCAATTTTTAGGTACTACATGTTTTAGGATTTTTTTAATGTTTAAGCATATCTCAGATCTCCACACACAGAGAAGTCTGGCATTCATCTATGACACTGAATTGGAAATGCACCTAGCGTGGGCTAACTGCTCATTTTTTTTACTTCAGAAAAGTTTTTTAGTACACCTCTGCCTGTACTTCACAGAAGAGATTAGATACCCTGATATGATAGGTGCTATCCAAACACAGAACAAAAAGACAGGCTGTGCCCCCAGGAGACTGTAATCTCTGTAGAAATCGAGAGAAAACAGGTAGGGAAGGGAGAACAGGGGAGCAAAGGAGTTAACATTGTTCAGACTGACAGGGAGTGGTCTTGGCAGTAGTTGAACTGTTGTCTTTGCATGATGAGCTGCGTGATGATTATAATGAACAAATGCTTTGGAAAAGAAAGAGGGATCATTAATGCTAACTGGCCTTTGTTTTTCCTTATCTCGGTGGAAGTGTTTTCAAAAATATTTTTAATAAGCAGAAGAACCCATTGGAGCAGATTGCTGCAGATGGTTTTGCTTAACAAGCTGCATCTGTCTAAAGATTATGACTACTTCTGGGTTGCCCTTTATGCAGCTGATCTTTTGAGATGGGAGCCCACGCATGATAATATTGAGCTATGCTGATATTAGTAATTGTTATTATTAATATAAATAGTAAGAATTGTATTCATGTATTTAAAAGGAAGTGTAACAAGAGAGGCAATAATATTAGCCAAGGTCCACTGAAGTCAGTGCATTAGGTCAAATCCTGGTGCCTTGCCCTGTGATCTTTCTGTCTAAACACACAAAGCGGCCTCAGAGCAGATGTCGGTCCAGTCCTGTGGACAATTCCTGACAATGGGCAGCCGGCACTGCTTGTTGAGAAGAACGGGACATGTCCAGGGTAGCGCTTCCCCTCCTTCCAGCGAAGAGCTGCTGAGGAAACTCCTGAGCTACTTTGCACTGTGCCTGCTGCTCACTGAGTTTAACAGTGCTCTGGTCTATGGGGGTATTTAGTTCCTTTTCTGCCTCGGCTTTATTTTTGTTCTCTGCATTGCTGTGAGTTTCACAACGTAATCATGCTATATAGTTGCAATAGAGTTATTATTTCTGTCAATATAGCACAATGTTTTTATAACAGTTTTTAGTGATCAAGACAGCAGAAATCAGAATGTATAAAGGAAAAATTCTTTTTTTCCCCTCAATAAATTTCTTTCTAGAATTTAGTAAAACTCTAAGTAGGACTTTGGCATTCAAATGTAAATTGCAGAGGTTTGTCCTTAAGTCAACATCGTTGCTTTTAATGTTGCTTGCCTACTCAAGTTTGTGTTTTATACATAGTCAAATACAGGGCAAATGTTCAATGATAGCTTCTACAGGCTGAACATTATAAAAAAATCTTTTCATAATTAACAGGGAGGGAAATTCACCATTAAAATGATTCATTTAAGGATAGGAGTGGATTTTGTCATATGCTGCATGTAAAACAGGGCTATGAGGTGACGAAAAGGAAAGTTGTAAGGTTGATCTGGAAATTACTGGTTGAAGTTTTGCAGACTGTTCCTTGTAGATTCTGTTATTGTTCACTCCTGGCTTTAAAATTGGTGAATTTAAGTATGCAACAGCATAAACTTGAAAATTTAGTCTCAAAGGTGGATGCTTTTTGAAGGCTTTTGAAAATCTCTATGGCCTCTAATATTACTCCCTTGGGCAGATCTATTTTTAAAAGTTCTTTAGCCTGTTGACTTATTTTAAAAGCAGAGAGACACAGAAAAGGGTCAAGAGCAGTAGAATAAATAATCTCTTATTTTATAGGCATATTTATATAATGAAGGTGAAACTGAAAAGCATTTTGAGGTGAATTGAGCTGATAGGCAGAGTCCTGAGAGGTCTTAAATACTCGCAGGTTGCTGGTCTACTGGAAATGTCTGGTACTGACGCAGTTACTGTCACTATATGCACTAACTAAACAATCAAACTTTTATGGAGATAACCTTGAGGCCAAATATTTTTGATGTTGCAAAAACATTTTGCTGTAGGAGGAAAAAAATATGGAATGGCTCTGTGGATTTGAGTAATCTGTGTTTTTATTCCGCTCATAGACTAAGGGGTATTATCAGATGTAAAAAACAGTCGTCTTTCAGTGAATTAGTATCCTACATTAAAAGAAATGAATAGTAAATGCTAAGATCTGCTTGGTTATGGACACATGCATTAAGTAATATAATCACAGCTGTTGGTTGATATTACTGTGTGCAGTAACAGCCTGTTAAGAAAGACAAAAGACTATTTGAGCAATATATTTTCTTGAGTCATCCTCCCCTGCAGAAACGTTCAGAAGTCTCCCGAACAGAGTTGTCTGTAGGTGTTCCAGCAGAGATGGTGTATGCCTGTGTTTACCTTCCCTGCTGCTTTCTGGAAAGACCTGAAGTTTCATTTGAAGGCCAAAGGCTTGTTTAATGGTGTTCCAGAAACTTACGCAGCTGGGCAGAAGGTGCTCTTTCCATGATCCATGTTTTCACCCATTTTCCAAGAATTGTAGCTGCACTGGAACCATACAATTGGGCTTCTGCTGACCTCTGCATTTGTTTGTTCCCAGCTTTGTTAAGATTAGTGTTTTGGTGAGGGAGGAGCCACTAAAAAGTCCACCCAGTCTCTGGATGTGTTGAGTCTCTTCGTAGTATTAGACATGTCCAGTTTTCTGCCAGTGAATGATCACTCACCCTTCACAGGAAAGATGAGCAGTCCAGAATTTGGTACAGTATTCCCATATGGCAGCAGCCAGCACACAAGAAGCAGGGAGAATTGAATGGTGAGTCTGCCATTTTAGCTCTCTGTTTTTGTGGTTGGATTCTTGATTAGTTGATTATTGATCTCCCCCTCTGCAACGTACTATTCCTTCTCCATTGTAAACTGCTGTGAGATCATCATAGAAAAGAAAAACTAGAAAAGTTAAGTATTTGTTTCTGGGTTTCCCATCTCATTTTGAGCTCATATAAGAGGGAATATGTTGTCTTTGTTGAAGGGGCTTATCTGGAATTGTAGAAGATTATTTGGTGATACTGATTTGGAGAGGATTAGTTGATTCTAGTCAGTTAATTTGCATTAATTTTTCATCACCAGTCTCGGCTTTGCAAAACAGTTCTTTACATGGATATTTTCAACCAGTGAAAAAAAGGATTTTATATATTGCTATTGAGTATATATTCCCAAAAAGGATGTGTAGTTTAGCTGATGGGCTCAAAGTAGGAGAGTGCTCCGCTGCAGCCAGCAAGGTACTGTTTGATAGCACAGCAATCCTCTCTCAGAAAAGTGGTGCAGTACCTTCAGAGTCCATGAAGAGAGGGTATGACACAGAGCAGTAACAGAAATATGTGATGCTCAGCCTTGCCTGTCTTGTGGAGATAGTATTTCTAGGCTGAGCACCTTTAATTCATGGATTCTTAGGGGGTAATCCTGACCATATCAAAATGGAAGTTTTTCAAATTAAAGACTGTTTTAAAATTTTGAAACAAAGCAACAAAACCCCCCCCCAACAGTTTTCCAAATTAAATTATTCACACTTAGGGCTGCTGGTGCTGAGGGGTTTTTTTCATCGTCTTCCGATTCTGACAGATTCTTCATGCAAGGAATGTGTAACATTTTGAAAAGGGTGAGTGCCTTTGCAGATTATATCACCCTAGACATTTTTTGAGGTGCTGCATATCCTATATAATCCTTGGGTGGATTTCAGCGGAGGACGGTGCAGACATAGTTCCTTTTCATGGCATATGAACGTTGCTATTCCTTTGTATTCAGGAAACAGGTAACTGCGAGAGAGTCTTTGTCCACTGTATAATTGGTTCTAATCCTGTGTTCTCATCCTGAACATTACAACATCAATCAAATGAAAAATAAAAATCACTTTTCCCCTGAGCAGTGAACAAGTGCCATGAAGATGGATGGATAGATACAGATTTGAATGCATGACTGAGATGGAAATCTTCAGGGGGAAATGTCATGGGTCAGAGAATTGGCAATGCCAGTAGCAGCCCCAATTCAGAAATGAAGACGACCTATATTCTGCTTTTAAAAAAGGAAAAAATGCATAGTGATAATAACTGAATTGTGGAAACCTTCTCTGTTACTGCAGGGTGAACAGCGGGCTAAATTCTGCATTTGACTACATGGCAGCTACTTTATAAAGGGTCCTGTTGAGACAATGACTGCAAGAGGGGGTTGAGTAGTTGTGTTAGGCTGAGCTGGATGATTGATTAGCAATTAGAGGTTTCTGTTGGTAAGGAGACTGGAAAAAGAAATATTTTGCTTTGTTAAACTAGCAACCTGCATGTGAGATGATACCTTGATCTTGCTGTTCTGTAAGCAGAGTGCCAACAGTAGGTATTAATGTGACAAAGTAATTGGTGAGATAGGTCAGTGTAGCAGAGGCAGAGTAATTATTGCATCTCATGGTTCCCAGAATACACTTTTATGGTTTGTTGCTGTCCAGAAACATCCAAGATCAAATAATTTAGGGGATCATGTGGAACAAGAAAATGCTCAAGTGGGCAGGGAGTCAGACTGTTCACAAGCAAGAAGGGATTACGGCATTATGCTAATCAGCATGCAATACCAGGCAATGCTACCAGATTTATTCTTTTTTTTTTTGTTTCCTCCCCAGCCCCAAACTCCCTGTTCCTCTTTGTAATGGTGATGTGCAAAACCTCAAAACAGTGCTAAGAACAGTTGATGATTTTACTTTTTCTGCCTAGAGAGTATTCATTAGTTTGTGCAAGAGAAATATCTTTGGCATAAACCAGAGGTGTGTAAGAAGACCTTAAGCTAGACTTCATAATAAGCAAAGAGAAAGAGGTCACAGAATCACAGAATGGTCGGGGTTGGAAGGGACCTCTGGAGATCATCTAGTCCAACCCCACTGCCAGAGCAGGTCCTAGCTTGTATGTATTTGGGTAAGTGCAATGATTATATATTGTATACAAAAATCTTCATCTTCTAACTGACACAGTATGGAAAATGTGTAACTAAAGAGAAATCTGTCATGTCAGATACTATTTAGATATTGAAGCATGCTATGATTTGAGATTGATACTAAAAACAGCAATGTTTTTTCACTCCTAGTAAGCAAATATTTATGATGTATCCAGCACTGTGGAAATAACATATTTCTAGGAGAACATTTTCTGATTTATACTAATTCATACGTTATTTTGTAAGACTAAGAGAACAGATAAGTGCCATTGAAAGATATGTTTGTGCCTGAAGGGAACAAGAATAAATCACGTTCATGTAGATCTGGCTTGACTATTCAGTGTCTGACTCACCAGAAAAATTTGCATCGACTTTGATGCGTTTGAAACATAGAGCATATCCCTTGAATGGTCCTGAGCTTTTTCATGGCAATTTGATGTCAGTAATTATCAAGTGTATTGCCAAAAATGCACTTTTAATTTGAATATCTCTGTAATGAAAGTGGGGAAGATGTTAATGTGTTACAATAATTAATGCTTGGCAGCATTTATCTGAAGACAAGAGTGAAATAGTTTATATATGGAAATAGTTTTCATCTACCCTTTTCTAGTGTCATCGCTTATCCTTTGCTGACAGGTTCCTGTGGTTTCAGTACAGTAAATGTGCATGCTTAGAATTGCACCCAAGGCTCTTTGTCAAGGAATATGGACTGCTAGTCCATGTGGTCAAGTGCTTTCTTAGCGGTTAGAGAAAATCTTGCCACAGCAATTGGAATTGTTGATGGTAGGATTTTTGGCTCAAGAGTTTGAGTGTGAAGCAGATAGGACAATTTTCACAGGTGATGTTAGAACTTACGTTGGAGAGGTTATCTTTAAATAGGGATTGTTTTACTTGTCCTCATCAAATTTTTCTTATGATGGACTCTATAGAAGAAAAACCCAGTGTACCTTATAGAGGTTCGAGCATATAATGTTAGATTTATAATCTCAGAGCTAAAGTTTCTGAAAGACTCTCTTAAACTTAGCTTAGCTTCAGATCTGGAATCTTTTCGTATTTCATATAATTTAGGATTTTTTCCTTTAGCAGTTATGGGCACCAATAGGTCCAATCAGAAGCTGCAGATTCTATTCCAAAGCCTATTCACAACTAATCCATCTAGTAATCACAAGATTAACTAATCACAGTTTTAAAAAAATTATCTGCATAATGACCTTATAATTGGGGAAGTTATTTTCACATAAACCTAAACTTACATTGGGTCTTAGAGCAACCAGGGCACTGTCCTTTGGAGGCACCAAAGTTTCCAATTCCTACTGAATTTGGAAGGTTCCTGATCAAGATGCTGCACTAAGTCTGTACAGGGGTAGATAAGTACTGGTTCCAACTCCTGAAGTGTCCATATCCATGTACATCTAGTGAACATAATATTTCTGAATACTATTTCAATTGCATATACAAATTGAAGTGAAATGGCATCAGCTGCCCCTACTTTCAGATTCTGAAATTCTTAAACTGAATGGTTGGAAAAACACATGTAAACACATATATGTACCTAGGTCTTCGAAATTGCTTGTAAAACTAAAATAATTGAATAATCTTATATCATCTTGTGCCTTTAATGATAACTGAGTTTGTAGCAATTCTTAATCATCTCTGGAGTCCATCTGAGTTTGCATTTCTTCTGACTCTTCGCAGCTCATGGCACCTATCTGTGGGAGTCAGCTCACCTAAATGCCTTCTTTTCAAGGTGACTGATGCAAACTTTGCAGTATGGTATCTCGCTCAGCTGATCTTTGTTGTTTGCTGGTAATTTTTTCCCTTACTTTTCTCCACACTATTTTGCTTGTGATTTTTCTGCCCAGTACTTATGTTGTCATTTTTAGTACAAGCACATTTTACTTTCTGGGCATTTTTGTTTACCTTTGCATGCAACTTCTGTGTCTGTAAATTGATACATCATAAATAAATCAGGCTGTGATGCGAGTGTGAGTAAGATTTGACTTGAATATAGAGTCAATGTCACTGCAGTTGATGAAGAAAACAATCAACCTATAATTGCATTCTGAATATGGATTCTTAAAGCATTGGTAAATGTTAATAAATATACCAAAGACAGCTTCTATTATATACCTATGTTATTGATACACACACCCATATTTCTAAAATACTTATGACATAAAATGGTAAAATATATTTGCTACTCATCTTTCATCAAGATGAACCTATAAATAAAAGAAAACACATGAAGAAATGGAGAAAACACATAAAGTAACTTGGAGAAATTTTGTACCTGCTAGATAATTTGTCAGGCAGGCTGTTGTTGAGTTTTGTCCCTAGTTTGAATCATTCAAAATTTGGCTATTTAGCAGGAGGGAATTTCTCAATGTGTGCTTGATACACTCATGTTCATATATAAGAGGGTAAGAGCAGAATGGAGAGGCTTAAGAAGCTTTGTACTGTGGTGTATATGTGACTGACTTACATCACGCAGGAGCTGTAGAAAACAACCCAAAGGCAATCCTGAGTCAGTGTCATTCCTATGCCATCCCCAGGAGCTGCCTGTTCCTGGAGAGGCACTGTGTGACCAGGGGTCTGTCCCAGAACTGCGCAAGCCAGGCACGCTCCAGCATTGCCTTACTGCCCTCCTGCCCTAGGCTGGGAGGTCACAGCTGGCTTGGGAGGACTTTTTCATAAAGTCAACTTTTTTTCCCTGATGCATGTCTGGATTTTACAAACTACTTCTAAGGTATGATGCAGAGAAACCTGTTACTCATCATTCTGACTTGAACCGCATGATTTAGCATTGTGGCATTTCACTGTGGGATACCTTTTGCACTTAAAGGGTTATGATGAGCTGAGCTGAGCTCTTGCTGTACAAAACTCCGATGGTGGTAGAAAGAATGAACTAGGCTGGAAGCAGGGAGGTTGCTTGATGTTTTGTTAAGGCATGTGGGCAAGGGGAGTGTTGTAGTGAGTGGATGGGAAAAGGATGATGTTTCTGTGTGAAATGCAGTCACTGCACCACAGTTACACCACAAGGAAATGGTGGTGCAGTAGTTTGAAGACCATGTATTGCTTCCCAAGCCTTTGAAATAGGTTACGTGATGCAGACAACATGCAGCTTGACATCTTTTTCATGGCAAGCCTATAAGAAGGGAGTCTGTGTCTTACCAGACCAAAATCAAAGTTGTAAAAACAATGGCTTTGGAATGTAGCATACATATTACTGGATTGGGTTCTTTCTAATTGGCAGAAATAAATCTTGCATCAGCTCCATGCTTGCTGACCAGGAATTTATTGCTGTAAAGCAAGTGCAACAATAGAAATAGCAAGTCATTCTGGAATATAGGTGTCTTGGGTTAAATTTAATGGCGTGCCTTGAAACAAAGGACAGTCAGCCGACAAAACAAGTTGTTTGGTAACGAAGTAACTGAATTCTAGAAAATTCCAGGTTGTGCAGTGCAAACCTAGTAAATCCATGTTATCGTCACAATGTTCCTAACTAAAGCCAGCTTTGATGAAAGCTATGACAGTCTTTAGCCTAAGATCTTTCTGCTTCTTGAAGAAAGATTGTACTGAGAAACAAAAAACTAGGCTTTTCTGCTACTGGCGTTTTTTTCCTCCTCTATTCTGCAGATTGGAGGATACAGAGGGATAATACAAATGGAGGCGGACAGGACTGAGTGAGAGACTATCAACAGGCGTGAATCAGTGTCTGTAAATTAGGAAGCCAGGTGGGGTTAGTAGTGAAGGGAGAGAAATATTTTCCTAATTTTTCAGTTCATAAATTAGTTACCAGAAAGCATAACTATAAAAAAGCATAACTGGTAAAACAGCCAGTATGTTATAAATTGGAATCAAGAAGGAAGCCTTTTCCTACCCTGGATTTCTGCATTTAGAAATGACTAGGAAATGATAAAATAACTGTGGCTGGAAGGGACCTTAGGAAGTCATATTTAAGTCCATGGGTGTTGATCCACGTTTTCTCCATTGCTCAGCTTTTCCCTTTGTCTGTAATGTAAATTTAGTTCCAAGTTCTCTTTGAGATGTTGCACTCATTGAGTCTGTCAACTGAGGGGGGGGGGGGGGGGGGGGGAATTTCCCCTGAAAGATGAAGAAGGTGCACGCAGTACGTGCTACATATTCACATCCCAGAGCTCAGGGCTTCCTAGCCAAGTGAGCAAGGCAATGTGCAAAAGGCACACTCAGGCACTTTCCAGATAGAAGTTCAATCCTGAAATAAGAAGTCTGTAAGTCTGGGGAGATTCCTCTGAGCAGAAATCACCAGCTGAACCAAGTAAGTATTATCTAAGCAGATTGTCTGTGATAGGACATCACAGAGTGAAATAGCAAGCTCTGGTTTTGTGTCTCTCACTAATAAAAAGAGCTGAAATTCTTCATCTGGTCCTTGTTGGTGACCGTCTCACTGTTGGTGACTGTAGTGGAGTTTGGTTTCTAGTAATTTGTTCCTCCCCCAGAAGTCATCAAACGTAGATAGAGATTGAGATTCTAACAGCATCGACCACGGTATTGCCATGGTAATGAGACATCCTGTCTCAACTTGGGAGTTTTTGTTTATTGCGATGCATTTAATTGCTATACAGGGAACAGCAGGTGAACTTGCCTGTATAGCTAAAGAGAAAACGATGGCTGCTTTTTATATAATCCACTACAAATGCTATTTGGAATAATGTGCTTCAGAATACATTAATATGGCATTTGTAAGCAGTCTTATAAATGGCAATACATTTCAAATGCCTTTGATGTTTTACTTGGGCAGGGGAGGAAAAGCTATAGCACCATTTGCGGAAGCTGCATCTGAAATTCAGACTGCAGCCAAACTTTGCATGCCTATAACTTTCAGGAAAAATAAATAAATAAATAATTGCAGTCATCACTTTTCTGTAAAGGGCCAAATAAGGAGAACTGAAAAAGAGAAAGAAACATAATAGGATCTGATAGCAACTTAGGTAAATATCACTGCAGTGAAGGCAGCAAGGTTTGAAATCAAGAGAGGATAGAGAGGGAGTGAGAGAGAGATAGGTGGCTTTGGTGCTTCGGGGAAGTCCTCGTCTCTGCCAAGCCCTCTTAAATACAGTGATATATGCAGGAGATGACAGGTGGCTTTGGATGGGAAGAGTCAAGTTGTCTTCAAGATGGAGGCCACAAATGGGAGAGGGTGATAAAAACCATGATGAGTCAGAGAGATGAATGACAAGAACGCACCCTGTGATCACCCCAGATTCCCTTTACTGCACACATAGTGGAATCCCACCTGATAATTCATACCAAAATTGGCATCTTATCTAGAAAGATACTCAGTCTTGAGTGAAAAACTTCAAGAAATGGGCCATCTATATCAGTCAGTAAGTAGTTGACAGTATACCTCTCTGCTCAAGTCTTTTTCCCAGTTTTGATTTCCAGCCATGGAACTGTCTTTTATATTGGTTAGTTGGAATATTTTCCATGGTCAGAAATACTGATTCTCTCTCTCTGTCTTGGTACTTGTAGATCGTGGTCACATCAGCTCCTACTCCTTACCTGTTTGATTGCTGGAACTAACGATGCAAAGTGCTTTAATAGGTATGATAAGAGCAGCACAGCATTAGAGTGGTTTATTTCAAGAAACAGCAAATAATGAAGTGCAGTTTGGGTAGAACTGCCCTAAATTGAAATATTGTGTTTAGGAATCAAAATACTTCTGGACAGCAAAACTGGAAGCAAGCATTTAGTCATGAAAGAAATGTCTTTCTTTTTTTTCTTTCTTTTGTTCTTTTTTTTTTTTTTTGAAACTGTATTTTCTGTTAGAATCCTGTGTGTCTGAATCTGGTGTATTAAGTCCTAAGAGATGCACTTCCGAGACATTGTCAGCAGTGGAGTATGACCAGAAGAACTAAGCTCTGCTCTTTGGAGAATCTGCAATTTAAAGAAGGAACTAACATAAATGGTGTTAGAAGGAAGTAATGATCATCTTCATGAGGGATAATCTTTAAAAAAATATCCATGAAATTATAAAAGTCATCATTAACTCTCCAACGACAGTTGATAATAGCATTACTTTCATTGGATGGATTATGAAGATCTGAAAAAAGGAGGTTTAATATATATTATACAATTTCTAGTAGGTTAAAGGCTGCATGAAAACCTTTTCATTATTAGAAATAATCTAGGCAAGCAACACCTCCTCCTCCCCATTTCTAGCACCGCTCAAGTGCCTACACAGTCCTATTCTTTTCTAGCCATTATGGACGTATTAGGTAAAGGTACACTTCAGAAATAGGAAGCTATATTTAAGGAATCATGTCTCATTTCCTAGCTCCCTGTAGGTTTTCAAAGACAGCATTGCTTATATTTAGTAGCAGTTTTACCAAGAGAAGAGAAATACTTTAAAGAGCTGTTGCCTTTCCAAAATGTTTTTCAAAGTCATTTTCAGTCATCAAATAATTTAAAACCATGTTAAGAAGCCATAGCAGTAAGTGATCTTGCGAAGGAGTAAATGATGGCTGGAAGGGGCTGAAGGCTAAGGCAGTTCAGAGAGTTAACTTGTTATTACGTTCGCCTCTGTATTTAAAGTGGAGATGACCTGATTGAAGTGATTGCACCAACTCCTTTGCTAGTATAATTTTGCATTGTTGTGCTGAACATTAAGAGGCTATTGGAATCTGTGTACATGCTGGCAGTTTTTCTCTAGGGACACCCTCTAGGGAGGCAGCCCAAATATTATATAAGATGCCTGTGTATCTCCGACAGCGAGAAATGCAGGCAGAAGCAGGAGACGGTCTAATTACTGGGCTCTGACTTGAACCACGTGTGACACTAGCATGAACTTAACAAGAGCTTCCATCTGTTTCATGTAACTGTGAAACCCAGGCTGATGGTTGCACATGCCTTTGGGTGCAGCCCCAAGAAGGTGAAAGAAGGGTGACAGGGATGCTCAGGGATTGGAGGACTTGGATATGCAATGGGCTGAGGGCCAGAACATGAAGTGGAAAGAAAATCAAGTGAAAACGCTAAGGGCTCCGTGCAGCTGGTGGAGACACAGGCACAGGCTCATTGCTGCTTGTTTTTTGAAGTTACGTACAAAGTGATGCATAACTTCGGGCAGTTCTGCATTTAAGACAGACATAGAAATCATTTTTCTAGCCCTTGTTTGGGTTTTCATTTCATGTTGCTGAATTTATTTCTCTCCTAACCTCAGCAATCCACCAAAGGCCATTTAACAAATACTATTTTAAGAAGCTCTTTCAGAGAAGTACCTATTACAACATTTTGCTTTTAACTTGTAAAAAGCGAGGAAGGAAAGGACTTTGGGCACTTAGAACTCCTTCAGATCATCAGTAGTGGGTCTGTGGATTGTAATAGATACACACACAACTATGCACTAAATATCATGTCTGTGAATGTTAGAATTTGAAGACTATATATAAGATCTACTTAAGATTTCATTGCCTTATTATTAAGAAATAAAATACTGAAAGCCCCTGATATGTATGTATTTGTCCAGAAATTCATGTTTTCGAGCCAATATAAACTGTAGATATCCAGAGCTGGATGTTAGGTGAATTTGTCTCATTAGTCCAAGTAAGAAGCAAGTTGTTAATAAATATGCTGTGTGTATTCAGGATTGAGTGATGCAGACTTAATATAGCAGATTGATGGCACGTCAGATTCTCTATAACAAGGCTAAGACAGCCGGATGGGGCTGGGGCATATCACACAAGACTTAGGGAGACCCATGTCCCACTAGGGAAGCCAGCCGTACACCATGAGTGCTACAGTGCACTAACCACAGCTGACTCACAGCCACTATGTTTGTTGTAAAATTATCGGAAAGATCCCAGTTTCAATTCTAGCTGCTCTTATGAATTTTGATAAAAGAAACACTTGTTACTATTTTTATTAGTTGTACTGGTTTTATCAGTATTAGAGATGGCTGACTATGATGGGTTTTCTCTCCCAGGAGACTTCTTCCTTGTTGGCCAGAACTGAATTTGATGAACTATAAGAAATGGGATTTTTCCCATCCCAGTCAGATAGATGTTTTTCTGCAGGAGGGTGGTTGGAGAAAAATGTGTATTTATATCATAACTGTTGAATTTTTGTTACGTGAAGCTACTAAATGATGTCTACTTGAGTACATACTTACAGTAAATCCAGTCATGTAAATCACTGTTTGATGCTATTTGAAGTTTCTAATGGCGTGTTCAAGTCAAAAGCTTCTCTGTTAGAAGTCAAGAGACTTATGTAGGCCAAGACAAGGTCAGGAAAGACCTAGTATAAAGAACTGTATTCTAACGTAGGTAAGGATTTTATAAAAAGTGATTTGTTTTTTTTATCTTTTCATCACAGTTAAGGATGTTAGAATTGTTTTGGCTATGTTAGAGGTTTATGATATTTTTACAGTGGGAACTGGATTGATTGTTTTTTTTCCACACCAACAGTAAGAATAAAGCCTTTAAACAACTCTCTGCCTGTTATTTTTATGGGAAAAGAGTCCAGTATTAATTATGAAATAATGTTATTATATTCCAGCCATGAAAGTCGTGAAATTAACTTGCAACATCATAACTTGGGGATGTAGTTCCTTCCTGAGGCTGATCTGCTTTCTTGTTACTGCTGGAAGATAGAAACATTATCAGTTTTACTTAGAATAGTTAACACCTAATGCAGAGGGATGCACGAATCCTGAATTCTGATCATGAGACAGTGATGATACTGGTGTTCAGGAATCTTCTCTGGAGTGGGTTTTTGTTACAGGCTGATTTTAATGTTACAGTATTAAATAATTTATAATATGTGATTTCTTACACCATTGTGTTTTTTTTTTTTAAGCTATGAAAGATAATTGTATCCCAAAGAAGGGACTTATCTCTCTTTATCTTTACTCTTCAGCAAAATTATAATGTGGATTTCTGATGGCTGGTTTCAGGCAATAGATTATTTTAAATACTAAATAGAGAAAGAGACTTTCAGTTCATTGCAAGAGCAGTCAGGATAAATTAGTTGGGAGGGGAAAACCTCAATAAATGAATTTTTTATTTTTTTTTCCCCAAGCATCATTATCTCTGAGAATATCCAAGATAAGCAAAGAATTATTGAGTGAGTAGACTGGTACTGCTTTGGGGATTTCTTTTGGGTTCGTTTTGTATAAAAATATTTCTAGCATTAGATGTCTGTGAACATCTTTAAGACAGACACCCAGTCCTGTTGACACAGAGTGGTAACTTCATCTGTCTTTCACTCTGCCCTAAAATTGCCCCTAAAGTAGCTGCTGCTTTCATGGGACTAAATCCCAAGCAACCTGCTTCATGATCCCTAGCTGTGTAAGCTGACAGCTAACAGCCATCATTAACAGGTCAACTTCTCAGAGCTCATACTGCTCAGAAGGGCAAACCTCACAAGGTGTCGAAAAGGTCCTGTCAGAGGCTTTGTACCTTGCAACTCCTCATCGCTCCACAAAATCTCAATGTAACAGAAGAGGATCAGAGAATTCCTAAAATAACAGCATGGATGATTGTCTAGGTATGATAGAAACTACCACTGCAAGGAAAAGCTTCCCCTTCCTTGGCTTTGCCATTCAAATACTGAGAATGCAGATGTTTTGTAAAGAAAAAAAAAAGTGTGTGTTATTTTCACGTCATATGACTGTCCTCTTGCTGCAGCTTTACTTGTCTTCCTATGTGGGATCAGCTCAGAGCAATTAACTCTAATGTCCAAAACTTGTCTCCCTTTTATGATGCTATGTGATGAAATTTGATATTAGAACTTTTCATGGTGTGTTCCTTCCTGTTGTTGGTCTTCAGGTAGTTTCGGCCTTCATGGCTTTTCTAGTAATGTGAGGCAACGCAAGCTGTCTTGTTGGCAGCCTGTGATGGCCATGAGCTCTGTACCTTCCTCTTCTCTGCTGACTTGCTGTGGTTTTTGCGTTAGATAGCAGGTGTGAGAAAGTCTCAGAGGATGGGATGCCAACCCTTGGTTGCTGTCACAGACAGTGCCTTTAATAGAAGCATCTCGCTCTGTATGTGATGGGATGACTAGCAAAGCCCCTCAACAGCCTGGTAGATAGATCACTTAGCAAAAATCTGTTAATAGGGGTGCAGGGAAAAATGCCATCCAGACAGATGGGAATGACTCTAGGCTGTTGAAATGCTGTTTGTGTGCAGTGTGTTTATTAAGGGAAGGATTCCCAGGCCAGACAGCTGTCTGCAGCGTGCTTCCACACCTACGCTGAGAGGGACATGTTAGAGAGAATCCAGGGCACATTTCAACATGACAAATAGCTTCCCAGAAAGGAGCCATGGGGTTTTGCTTCAGGTCAGCAAACTCATGATTGGGTGGGGAAATCTGTTAGATGAGCCTTTAATTTGCCAATAGAAAGAATTCCCATATAAATACAGTCTTGTTATATTTTGCATTGCCTGTTGCCTGATAGGCTATTTGAATTAGCCTAGACAGTGTTGGATGAGGGGTCACCCAGGAATGCTTTTTGAGCTGCAGTTGGTAGCTTTCTAGCTAAAATCCTTCAGCAGTAGAGTCATTATGCATATTGCTATATCAGGATGGTGGGGGGGGATGGACTGATCAACTCATAGAACATCTCAGATCTTGTTCTTTCAACGGCCTGTTGTAATTTTCACAACGTGCAGAATTTTTTTTTAACCCAATATCCTGAGCTAATTTTGAAATGAAAGTTCTGCTTTTCTAGATTTCCTCCCACATCTCATTTAGATAAGTTATTCTTCACCTTTTGTTCCAGGCTGCCGTGCTCTGTTAAATGCTACTTCAGAAATGACTGCCTTTTACTGATGGGTGAAATAATCTCTGTGCAAAGTCTGGAAATTCTTTTCAGTCAGGGAGGTATTTTAAGCTTCTTTGAAGTGAGAAGTGCAGGATAAGGGGGATAGGCAGTGCGTGGGACTGTGAAGTAGGTATTATGCGTTCTTTATTGGCTTCTGATATTTGGTTCTTTATGGGGTTTTAAGTACATAACTTAATTTCTTATTATTGACTTTTTTTTCAGAAAAGATGTCACATTATTTTGCCACAACACCTGGAAGAGGCTGAATGGAAAAAATATGGTCATGGAATCACAAAACTTTTTTTTTTTTTTTATTATCTCAGTGGGACAGGCATGGGTGGCTCTCTGTGTGATCTTCCTTTGAACACAAGTCTTCTCAGACAAATCTAGCAGGTTAAATTGGAGTAACGGGCATGCTATATTAACATGCCTCTCAGACACCCAAGATGTCTTGCTGTTGCTCTGAATGTTGCTTTTTTGCTTTGAGTCCCTCACCAGACAGGCAGGTATATGTGAAAAGCATGCTGCTGTTCATGATGCTCAGACAGATACATGTCTTTGAAAAGGACCTACTGATGTAAACATCTAATTCGCCAATTATGAGTATATGTGCTTCTCTTTCCATATTAATCGTCTGGCTTCTGCACCTTACTTTAATGAATGATTAATTTTTATTTTCTCACTTGTGTGTATCTCCTGTGGCGATGAAGGGATGTAGGTGCCTATGCCCAGGAGAGTGTTTGCTGCCCCACAGGTCAGAGTGGATGTTCTGACATCTGCATCTCTGTTCAGGCTGGGAAAGAAGGCTGCCATCTGTTTTTCTCTGCCATTTAGGGGACCATGTAGTTTCAGGAATTACATTAAGAGTGACAGAAACACTGATTTCCTAGCACTGCTCATTTCTACTATGTCTGTTTTGTGAAAATCCTGCCTTGAGGAGTGCTCACAGGGGAAGGAGGAACAGGAGGGTCACAGTCTGTGTGAAATCACTTGGATCTCAGTGGGTCTTACACAGTAATGGCACAGATCTGTATGTCACTGTGCTCAGTAACTGCTAGCTGAGGTACCGTGGCTGTATCAGACTGGCCGTGGATTTCAGAGATGGCAATCATAACCCAGGGATTTATGCATCTATGCTCATGAAAAGTAATTTTGCAGCGTGTTTCATTCGCAGCCCTTGTATTCTTAACTCTAATGCTGAGTGAGACACAATGGCTTTAGAACAATACAATTCACGTGTCCCTGCAAAACCCACACTGTATTTGCTCTGATTATGTTGTTTGTCATCTTATCTGCTAATAGCTGCTTATATGCTTAAAAAAATGCCAAAAATTGGTCTCCTTGATAAAGCTGGTGTTCAGTGTCTTAATAAAATTAAAATGTAATCTCACTATCTCCTTAATGCTCCTGTAACCTGTATGCCTTCAATCATCTGTACTGTTTACTGCCAGCTCAGTTATCAAGCATAATAAGTGAGCTTCATGCTTTAATGTTTGTTCACTGGCCTACTTTCAAAATCCCTTATAGATGCAAGTTGTATATAATTTAAATAAGAAATGCTGCATGTAGTCATCGCCACTGTTATCTGGAGGAAGGGAATGCCATTTCCTTTATTTAACCTAGCAGCCTGTATCCCCCGAGTACATTTTTTAGAGTTAAAACCAATAGCGTTCCACTTTGTAGGTTGCTGTTTCTTATTAGCTTTGCAAATATATCATACTTGCGCACTCTCCAGTCTTGCTTAAAGTGCTCTTACTACTAGTGTCAGTGTTAGCTGGAATGTTAAGTTTGGAGATTTGACTCGTGCGTCAGTGGCACTTCTGCAGTAAAATGGACCAGAAGAAAAGCCAGGCCTTTCTTTTTTTGGTTCCTTTGAGTATTGTTACATATTTGTCTTGAAACAGATGCTCCTTCTAATACAGTGCAACTTCTTCATTTGATCCTGCTGCAAATACCTTGCATCTTCTCTTACTCTCCACTCCTATCATCTCTGTGTCTGTTTTGTTTTGGGGCCTTGATTCTGTGTTTTAAGGCCTGACAACTTATAATCACACAGCTTGTTATAATAGCCTGTAGAAAGAGCCTTCTCGATTCATGTGTATCAAAGCACATGACTAAATCCTCACTGTATATTTTGTTGGTGTCTGGTATTAAACTTCTTTATGCTTTAGTCACACATTTAAAAGTGATGCACTTATTTTCATAACTGAATTCAGTGTCCTAGCACTACACTTTGTAGAAGGAAAGATAACAGAGGAAAGCAAACATTTCTACTGACTTGCTGTGGTGTGTGATCTGCCAGTCAAAGGAATTTAAGAGTTTTTTGTTTAGAAGAATAATGTTTAGAGGGAGAGAAAGAGGACTGCTAAAAGCAAAACATGCAGCTACTTGCTACTCATTTCAAATCTTCGTCCAGCCTGGTATGTAGCTTAAAGATCTCTTTCTGTCTGTGTATTAAGTTGACTTCACATGCAGATACGTTATATTCTTATGCTAGTTGCAAGCCTCTTAATGGAATTTTAGGGCTTTGTAGTTTATTTTGGCAGAACTTTTGGATAGGTACCTATTTCCCTGGTTTTTATTATTTCTTGGCTTTTATAATTTTAATTTCCTACTGTATCCCCAAACTTTCAGTTTAGATTCTAGTAGTGAAAAATAACAGTTAAAACTTTTCCAGCTTTTTTTATCTTGATCCAAGGCTCTTGGAAATATCCTTTAGAAGTGCTGAGCACAGCACTTTTTCTGATTTGAACTGAGTGATTCGACATTAGTAGCTGGCATGTTGATTAATATCCACTTGTAAAACTTCCAAATACAATTTTGGGTACAATGTGCAATTTGCCTGAAAGGGGCTCCGGGAAGTTCTGAATCAGCATGCAGAGCGGAAGGGATGGGACAGTGCCCTTTGCTCGATTTACCAGATTTTTCCAGATACTTTCTAGTGCTTCCTCACAGCATTTGAAAGCTTTTTAGCCTTGATGTGTTTGTTTTGCCGAGCTGCTAGCTAGTGTTTAATCAGTCCTGAATACCAGTAGAAGTTGTGTGGAAGAGAGGACCCTGCGTGACAGTTGAACTTGATCCTTTGACAGAGGTACACGGGAGTGTGATGGGCAGACGTACTGTGTTTGGTGCAGCTTCGAAGTTTAGTTTGCATGTCCCTGTGCAATGGGGTATGGAAAAGGGCAAACAGGAAGGACACAGGGAAAACCAGCGTTGTCGCTACCTTGGTGAAGCAGCTGGGTTGGCTGAGTTGGAATTTGGTTGCCTTTTCCTGCTGGCAATATTTTTGTCTTTTGATCTTTTTGCTGTGCTTGCTCAGACCTTATCCCTTCCTTTCCCAGAGAGTGGCATTATCCTTCCTAGTTTAACAGCTCCTTCCTGTTTGAACTCATGTAACAGGCTTAGGCAGTGTCTTCAGCTGCTGTGCGCTCGCTGTGGAATAGCAAGCAGCATGCTGCTTCCGCAGTATAACCTTCTGTCTGCGCCCTTGGAGCAGATGGAAAACTGGACAGTCTTGACTATTATTGTTCCCATGCCATGATTCATAGTTCAGTCTACTCACTGGTACTTGACAGACCCCAGCAAGAAAGCATGTCCCAAGAGCAGGCTCAGAAGGGGTGATAGATCACAAGCCTCCAACTTTTAGCAAAACCTCCTCAGACTCTTCTGTGAGAGAAGAGTTCTGGCTTTTGAAGCACAAATGGTAACTTGTGAGCATCACAACTTCGGGATCAGATGGAATCGTTTCTGCAGCAGCAGGTACTAGTGATGGATGCACAAAGAAAATGCCAGCATGGAAACTAGGAACATGTGAATTACCATGGAGATGAATACAAACTTGGTAAGGGCATTTTCAGCAGAACTGTCTCCTTGGCAAATTCATCAAAACGAAAACTTTTTGTGGAAACATATCAGTTGACAGGAGGAAGATCTTAGAACAGACGCTAGCTTAGAGCCCAGGGTATTCAAACTGAACTGTGAGGGAACCAGATTCAGATCCCTGCCCTGAATATCATCTCCAGATCCTGCTGTTTTTTTCTCTGGCTTCCTTGCCTTTTAAGTAAAAAAAATGTTGAAACCTTTTGAAATCTTGGCATTTTGGATGGAGTTCATGTTTCCTGATCCAGCTCATCTTCTTGGGAATATTGATAGAAAAACCTAATTTTTTCAGTCATTAGCCCTGCTGTTAAATCAAGGGTCGTATCCCTTTATGTAAACGCATAGTGGTCAGGAGGGGGAAAGGAAGATTCTGCTAAACCACACATATGGGAAATAGAATATAAACCTTTTTAGTTTAACCTGGATCATGCCCGATCATCCTTCTTTTTAAAAAGTATAATGGTGATCTTTAGCATGGCAAAGTCTATCCTGTCCCGTGCAGTGCCCAGTTCCTCTGAGACCAGCGAAGTGAATGAGGCAGGAACCCAGGTGGATATCAGCTCCTTTCTATTTAAGCTATTTTCTCCTAGTTCCCCTTCTTGTTCTCACCCGAACACGTGTACTGTTTGTGGCTGGATCTGACATCCCACAGTGGCAAGACTAAAGCTTAAATCACAGGTTGTCTCATACCTTGACTCTCTTATAAAAAGGGACTTAACAGGCATCATTCCCGATTAAAGACATAGCAGGACATGCTGAGCGCCACGAACTTCTGGCAGAGTGACAAGATATTTTCTTTACCAGCTCTTTTAGGGCTCTGCGTTGAATGTCAGCTAAGATAAATTGATAATTTAATTAGGCCTCCAACTATTTAAATTGTAAGAAGATAATAATTTTTCATAATAGATTTAAGGCGTTAGTAATATATGCTTATCCTGAATTCTTTGCATAGAAAAATCTCAATCATCATTCAGCCATTTTGCCCTTCAGAGAGCTTTTTCTTAGGTAAAGAAAGCAAGCAACGTTTTGCCATGTAACATTAGCTTTACTAGCACACCGGTAATGTGTGCTGTGAGCATCTGAGAGGATCCAGTTCAGAGGGAACTCTGCTGATTAGGAAAATTAAAAAAAAAAAGCCATCTCTTCAACTCATGTAATCCCTGCTCTGATCAGCGCCATCTGTAGAGAAGATTAGAAATCTTGTATGTCTCATGTTAGCAGCACAAAATGCCTCACCTCCTGATGGGGGGTTAAATGCAACTAAAACACTACTTACTCCCTTGTGGGTTAGTAGGTGGGTAACCGCATTGCTCTTCTGGCCATGTATCTGCTGGCACCAGTCTTTCCCAGCAGGTAAACAATTTAATTCAGCTTCTTTGATTTGCATTATTGCTACTGTTAAATGTTTTGGTCAGGCTTTTGTGGGGGTGGCTGAAAAATCAAATCCTGCCTGTTTTGAGGTTTTGCTGGTATTGCTTCCCTCCAAGGCAAAGCACATGAAGTTGTGTTAAGCACAAACATCAGAGTACCTGGGGTCCTTCTGGAAATGAATATGAAACACAGGAACAGAGGAAGCTGTAGGTTTGTCTCTGCTGTAGAACTCAGATAAAAGAAAACAGATGAGGTAGAAGGGGAAAGAGTTACTTAGTGGAGGACAAAGAAGTCTCAAAGACTGAGGAGAAAGAGGTAATACCTGCAGTTTGGGATAATCCTCAAAAAGTTTGCAATCTTTTGGGCAATTAGTTGAAATGAACTGATTTTTCAGAGGCTTTTCAGATTCAACCCAAGCTATTGAAATGTCAGAGGAAGACAAGGGAATCTGCTTTCACCCGGGAGGAAAACTTTGAAAAGTAGTAGAAAGCTCTTGCATTCACCCATCCCCAGACAGCAACAAACGGAGCAATACTGACAGGAAAGAACATCATAAGGAGCTGCGTTGGAAATCTGAGGATAAAAACATTTACAGCTTTGTGGAACTGAAGAAGCCTCCAACCATAAAGGGCTCTGAGCATGACGATGTCAAGTCCTTTTACAGCTCCTGGGAGTGAAGGGCTGCAGAAGGAGTCCTCTCCTCTCGCCATGCTCTAGGAAGACACAGGCTGTGAAGGAAAAAAAAAAAACAAACCACAAACATCTGTGGCAGCTGATAACTTGCATTTAATCTAGGATCTAATAGTAGTGAGAGAACAGTGCCAGATACCAGATACAGGCCCCTCTGGGATGACAAATGGCTTTTCTGTGTCCTTTCTGAAAAGTGATGCCTTCATGACAGAAGCAGGCAGACGTACTGCCAAGGGAGCAAGTGAAGTGAAGCTTAAGGCAAAGGCAAAAGAAGCTAAACACAGCCATTATATTCTTTGGCATCGACTGCTTATTGAGTATACGTTGGGTAGAGAGAAGAGATATTAACTGAAAATTGAATCTCCTAAGAAAATTTGTTCAATTTGTTCAGCTACATTACTGTATTGTTGGCTTTTCTGTAGACTGATAAAGAAAAGAGATGGTTTTGTTCCACGTTAAGTTGGATAAAACTTTTATTTTTAAGAAAGAGAAAATTTAGCAGTTTTTACAGCTTTGTACTGAATGCTGTTAATTCACCTTCCCTCCTGCACAAATGTCAATTAAATGTTTAATTTCAAGAAAGCTGAAATCTTCCCTTAGGAAGAAAGTATTTATTTTCATGCTTTTTAAACTCAGTTTTTGACTGTCACTTTTGAAATGTCATCTTTCAGTAAAATATGGATAAATAATGAAAAAAAAATTGTGAACTTTTAGTCCCATTCTTCTTCACAACACAAACACACACAACCAAACCCACTTCATTCTGAAGTCAAACAAACAATTTTAGTTTAGACCCAAATAATGTTTTTCTTTTTTAAAACTGAAAAATATGGAAAACACTGATTTCTTTTCAACCTTTCCCATATTTTGTTTTCTTTCCTCTGCTTTCTCTTTTTTTTTTAAGATGAACTGCCCTGTAAAATAAATCACAGCTGTCAGCTCTTATCCCAAGTTTTAAGGTTAGCTGGGAGACATTTTATTGTCAAGTAAGTCTATGTTCACTAAGGTTGAAGTTTTTTGGAAACGGGCATTGAAGTTCTCATTGGGCTCTGTTATTTCAGATAGGGAGTACTGTTTGAAAGAAATAGTCCCACATAAGTGAAACACTCTTGAAATATAAGGTGGGTGGGGGGGGGAGGAAGAGGTACAAGATAAAGCAAGGCAGAGTCTTCAGATTTCATTTGAGGTTTGATTTTTATTTCCTATCTTTGTGGAAGAAACGTTGATCTCTGCTGGTTGCACTGTGTTTCTTAGCAGCAAAAGCCAAACCCTGGTTTCTTATGAGTTTGCTTTGGAGGTGGAGTTTGTGCGTGGGTCCTCTAATGTCTAAGTAAGGCTGATGCTCTGCTACAGCATGTAGTGTAATAGGGGCTCTCTCTTCTACCTAGCCATGTGCTCTGGTAATATTTGTAGAAATTAGCTGCTTTGAGACCTCTGACAGATTTGGTGACAAGAACAACTGGTTTTGTATCAAGGGGTGCACACAGCTTTCTTAGGAAACGAGGCAGCTACTTCCAAATTGAGGAATATTGATTTTGGAAAGTTGTGAGTAAGTGAATGTTGAACGATGTGGGAGGTGAAACTTTTGCAGTTAAAAGGAAAAGACCTCTGAGGCCGCACCACCTGCAGGTAGGAATCTGTTGGCATATCACTTCTAATCATTCTTTGGGGAACACTCTTTCTTCCTCTCTGCAAGAAGCCCAGAAAGGCTAGTTTCCTAGATTTAACACTTATTCTTAGGTGCATTAAGTTAAGAAGTGTAAATCCCCCCCCCCCCGCCCCTCGAAAATTTACCATTTGTCTAACTTTGTGCAGAAGGTGGAATTTCACTGGGCAGAATTGCTGACAACTTTTCTTCTAGGAACATCTAAAAATGTGCATCTCTTCTGTCACCAGTTTTCCTATTATCCCCTTGATGAGGCATATGTCTCAATAGATGGCCTGTTGGTGTGGTAATTGTTGATTTAGACAGTTTTCTGGTTTTTGGGTTTTTTTTATACATACCTGTCCTCTTTTGAAAAGCCACAGAATTTTTGGACTAAAGGTTGTGCTCTACTTCCCTGGCATCCCCATCTAGGAGGAGACGAGCCTTTCTGGGAGGTGAGCATTGCAAAAGATACGAAGTAAGCACTGTCAGGACTGCAGTGAATTTCTTTGACTGTTCTTTGCTTAGATGAACCCACAGCAGTGTCTCTGTATTTGTGTCCATACGCATATGTGTTTGAGTGAGCAGTAAGAAAAAAAACAAAACCAAAAGACCCTTCAGATTCTTTCCTCTGTAGAGGGATGATGGCAGATGTTAGTTATTTGTCCTAGTGGAAGGGATGAACTAACTGTGGATACAGAATCTTCTAATTTCCATGGTAATGACCGTGTTCTAGAAAATTTGCTTTATATCATACCTCTTATTTTACATTTCCTGGAAAAGGTTTTATTAAGCAGATTATTTTGACGTTTGCTTTTGTTGCTGTCTAGCTTACCATATCAAAGAACCACTCACCACACTGCACAAGAAAACAGCAGTATCGTATATGGTCATACAGAGTTTATATTAATTGTTTGCAATGACTATTGTTCTAAATTAATTTCAGGGCCATTTTCTCTTTGGATAACATGTTTTTGAAGAAGTGCTGAGTAATTTACAAGATTAAGATCTAATTAATGTGAGAAAACACCAGGAATCTAAACCCATGGTACTAGCTATTTTTTTTTGTGTTGCATATTAGTCTGACAACCACTTACAGAGTTTCCTCTGCAAACCTCGCTGCTGTTTGATGTTAAAAAAAATTCTAAGCAACATTGCTCAACTTCAAGTGTATTTTTCCATTAAAAAAGACTTTGGTTCATATCATGAAATGTGCGAGCTAACATTAACTGTAGATCATGTTTTTGAAAATTGTTTAATTTGGGTGTTTGGTTTGTTGTTTTTTTTTTCACAGCTCAGATTATGAATGATATTGCTGGTTGCATTAGTGTCAGCTTGGAAATATCTCCAGCTATACAGTTAACGTTTGTATAAAGCAGTTTTAGGGACTGATGCTAGCTCTGAGAGTATATGAAGTAATTCCTTTTTATCCATTCCCAATGCTTGCCCAAGGTGTGAGAATGGCCTTTTGGCATCAGATTGAGATCAAAAGTCACTTCTTTCTTCTGACAGAGTTGCCTTTATGTGACCTTGGATGAATCTTTTAATCTTAGTGGGTTAGCTCCCTATTTGCAGATAACACTGTATGATTTATCTCTTATGTTTTTTCAGTGAAAAAGTGTAAAATAATGACTGTTTCATACATATTTTTAAAAAGCTAAACCCCATGGAAATGCAGACATAGCCTTTCTTTTGTCACTATCATTTACATCAAAGTTCCTCTTCTTTCACATGTGTATGTGAAATACTGCTGAAATGTAAAATGTCCTGAAAGATGTACCTGAAATATGGGTATGTTGGGTTCATTGGATCAGGCTTTGATGCAAGTCATCTTGGTGACAGTGGAAGGGCTCTTCCCTTGCTCCCTTCTCATTGCACATCCAGAGATGCTAATTTGCTGTCCTAATTGCTGTCTCGTAATCTAAGCATTAATGCTTATACACTGGTTCAAAGGCACTGATCTGACTTAAAAGCAACCAGGAAATAACCAACAAATAAATAATTTTTTTGGAAACAGTTTAAAAAAAAATAGACCATGAAATTTTGTGTGTTAAAAAAAATCCATTTGTAGTGAAAACGAATTTCAAAATAATGTAATTTTCTGCACTTTGATGCAAATTAAAATGACACACGGCACTGTTATTGGTGTCATTCACAGAGTACTGAAGAGAACTCAAAAATAATATTGGTGCTGTATAAATACTGTTGTAATTGTCAGACGAGTTGTCCTTTCATAGAGTAGTTGTTCAAGGAGCGATGTCTCCTCACCAAGAGAAACAGAATTACTCCGTGTCTCCGAATGTGGAGTTTTGAAGTACTATTGAAGTCATTGATGGCACAAAGATACTTCATAGTAGGTGATAAAGAATTACTCTAGTGTTGTTCAGTTTACAGAGACAGTAATGTCTCTGAGATGTCGCCACAGAGGAATAACAGTAAAAATCTCTGCAACTCTGCTGTGATCTCCGTGCACATCACCTGTCTCAAATTCCATTGAAGAGGCACAGTGATCAATGGGACAGTACAAGATATATTGCCTTTCCACAGCTGTACTCCCAAGGATGCCTTGGCTAAGTAACTTTCCCTTTGAATACTACCTTTAAGGGCCCAAAAACATAATCAGCATTAATGATATATCATTTAGAGCTGAAAAATGTAATAATAGTAGTGGTAGTAGTTATGGGTTTAACTGTGCTCTGTTGAATTTCAGAATCCTCTGTTGCCCTTGACTCCAGAGTGCTCTTGAAATTCTGAGTTTTAAACTGTGCTGCATCCATGCCATAAAACAACTAAAGCCAGACAATGCAAACAAAATGTTATGTGAAAAAGTGAGTGCTGAATTTCCTGAGATAAACAGGTAGCAGAAAACCAAGCTGTAGGAATACAAACAAATGGCAGCTTTAATATTGAAATTACCCAAATTTTGCCAATTTCAAGTGCAGCTGTGCTATTTAAGTTCAATTAGATTAAAAGAAAAGAATTTCCTTTAACACATAGTTCTGCACACATTAGAATGCTGTAATAAATAAATAAATAAACAAGCTCAGCCAGGGAGCACAGATGCCGCTTAATGTGGTAGTGTATTAAAGTTTACAGTTACTTCTTTTAGACTCTTCCCTGGGGTGCCATGTGTCAGCTTCCTGGAGAAGAAACTGCAAAGTCTGATTTACTGATGTATTAGACGACATCTGTGCTCACTGGCTTGGATTAGAGATGCTGAATCAAAAAGAGTTTGATCTGCCTTACCCAGGACTAAGCTGACACGAGGTTATACAGCTTTAGCTTGTTGGCTTTTTTCTCTCTTTGTGTTGGATGTTATGAGTCAGCACTGGTTGGCTTTTTTGTTTTGGATTGCCGTTTTCCTGGGCAGGTTATGCAGTGTGAAATGCGTTTGGACATTCTATAACCTGCAGAGGAAGAGCTCTGCATTTCATATGTTCAGCTCAAGGAGAAGTACAGGGATAACTCATAGGTGCAAAAAGGCATCAGCTTGTCAGGGCACCAGCTGCTTCATATGAGGTTAGGTTGGGTAAAACAGCAAGAAAGCTAATTCTTAAGAGATCCTGCTAATGTAAGTCCCTCTGGGTCATTTTCTTTTCTAGCTGAAGCTATATATTAAGCAGGAGCCACTGTGTCAGTCCAGCTTGCTGCCAGCCAGTCATCGGGTGGTGTAGCCGTGGCATAGGAGCTGCCTGTGAGCTGCTCATGGACAGAAGCAGTTCAAAAGGCACGGGCTGGTGTCCTCTGACGCAGAGAAAATGCGGGGTTTTTTTGTAGTAATTAATATTGCAAAAATACTGGGGAGATGTGCTTGTTTTGGGTTAGTGCCATACTACTTCTTCTTACTCCATTCTTGTACATAACTAAACCTCACTTTATGTGTATGTTTATTTTAAGCATTCTATGAAACATGCACTGAGCTTCCTAAATACGTGGATGCATTGGATGCATATTCCTGGATCCCTGGTGGATTTGGCCTCTGCTTGAACTTTCAGACAGGAACAGGAGTACTTGGGGAAAAATTTAAATTATTTCAGTTCTTCCATTTGAATTTATTTTAGTGTAAATAACCACAGGATTTCTCAGGCTAGGAAAGATACTGAAGAGGAGGAGTGTTATTTTTTGCTATTTTTAAAAATTAGCATCCAACTGACATTGCCGCCTTCTCCTAAATCACTTCACATCTCACCCAGAAAGAGTAAATAAAATTTCGAACCACTGTAAATAATGAAAGGATATCCACTTTAATAGAGCACTTTGTTTTTCTTTATTTTTATCCTTAATTTTATTTTATTTTTCTGGATACCTCAATATAATACTTTCTATAATCAAGCCATTAGGAACTGCAAGACAGTAGCCTTAACTCTGGAGAATACCATACACACTGAGACTTAACGAAAGGAAAATGCAAATGTAAACCAAAGGAAGCCATTTGGCTTTTTATTATTTTTTTTTTTTATTGATCACCTTCAAAATTATTGGCTCATTGTAACTCTTTGGTATATGGTTATAATAAGGAGCAGGAGGCTGCCATTACCATGGTGACAAATTACAGGGAGAGTCACTGTTCTTCCATCACCAGAGGACTTTAATGGGGAAATCAGCATCATCTCAAGGCTTCAGTGTGTGACGTGTTTTGCTTTGCTCCAGATCTTCTGTCTGGAAATTTCCAAGCCTTTGTGATAGCTAATCCTCTGTGAAAAGTTTTAAGAGCCAATTATAACAAAAAGCTGTGTTTCCTTCTGCATAATTTTGCTACTGGGAAATTTGACAGTAATCGTAGCCCATTCACATGTGCTTCTGGAATCCATTTACTGGATCAGTGTCTTAAGTTAAATACATTAGATTAAGGAAATACCTGAAGTTAACCCGCTTGGATGTGGGATGCACAGAAACAGCCAACCCAAGAGACCCTCATCAGATAAAACAGTCCTAATTGTGTCTGGTCATTCTGGTCTAATGGGTCTCTCTCTGCACCTGCTTTACAGTCCAGAAAAACTTAGTTTGATGATTACCCAAAACCTGCTATTTCTGCTTTCAAAATGTGTTATCAAAGTTTGAGATTTATGGGTAAATGCTAACTGATGATTTTGTAAACTGGACACGGGAGAAACAAGCTGCCAAAGACCCATATTTTTGGCTGAGAGTATTCCACTGACGCGGTAGCTATCGAAATACAATCTGGTGCCCATCTTGACAGATACATAGCATTTGTGTGACATAGGCAAATGTCAGCTTGCGGTTCACAGCCAGAACACGTTTAGCTCACAAGAGCAGAAAGCCTAGTAGTCTAACCCTTTGTTCTTCAACTAGAAATACACTTTCAAAACTGGGCTGAATGTAGAATGAATTACAGGGAAAGACAAATACACATATATTAGTGCTCAAGCTATCACTGGAAACAGTATAGCAATGTGCGTCCTGTACTTTGCAGAGCCCCTCCAAAGGGCTGTGGGTACATCAGGTAAAGGAAATGGAGAATCGGCTCCTGGTGATTTTGAGAGACAGCCTACAATATTGTAGGCTTAGTGTTCAACTCTGATGAAAATGAAAACTGATTATGTGAAAAGAGAATTTTGCTGTAGCCTGAGTGTTGGTGGGGACGGGGGTGATGTGTTTGCTGACAGAAGACAAGCCAGAAAAAGCAGAATGTGCCTCGTGTTTATTTACATAAGAATATAAACCAAGGGATTTAAGGGACTTTCAGTTCATTCATGTAAGTCCTCTCCATTGCATTCTTCCAGGCTTGTGGATTTTGTTTTCTCCCTTTGAAGAATAGGAAGCATAAGGAAAAGCAGAAGCCTCCAATTTTGAAATTTTGGGATACCAGCACCTGTCCTTGGAACAGAGTTCTGCCCTGTATGCACTGGAAGCTGAGTGTGTGAAAAAAGGGTTCTAATCCATTAAAAAGTCTATGCTAGTATGGGCAGGTGTAGCTACAGCTATATTTTTATATTGTTTTTAAAAAAGAAATTAAAATGACACCACTGCCTCTTATTAAATAGATTATTATTTTAGAAGAATGATAGCGCTTCATTTCTTTGACAAACAAATCTGATGCCAACAACAGTAAATGGGTATTTAACTCCACGACAGCAACAACAAATCAAGCATGATACATCTCAGTGCAGTTTTCTCCTGCATGTAACTGCATCTGGTTTTCTGCCTACAGAAGCTGAAAAGCAGAAAAGCAAAAGCAGTGTGAGGCTTCCCTAAAGGAAAAGTTCGGAGAAGGAAGGGAAATGCAGTAATGCACCAGTCTGCTCTCCCCCAGTTACTGCCTGCTTCCCATCTTCAGAATTGCTTGTTACGGAGTGCTCCGGTTTGTTTCAACTGATTCTAGAACTCTACGCTCACCTGAAAGTGGAAATCCTTACAAATTGAGCAAAAGCAGCATCTCCTCTGGCAAGGAGCAGTAAGACACATATTAGCTATATCAGGTATTTCTTGACACATTTTTGAGGTTCCTAAATTAAAAACAATTGAAATCTCAAACAGTGAATCTAGAACTAATACAAATATCTCTTTAAACTGCTTAAACAGGATATTTTAGGGCTTTGTATTTTTTCAATCTTTTCATACTTGGCATCATGGACAGAAACGTTTGTTCCTGTTAGCAACAGAGCCTGCGACTAAAAGCCCTGCATTTCCCTTCACAGCCAAGGCCTGTCTCATTTCCTCTTTGCTTCTCGGGAAGCTCTTGTTCAAAACATCTATAGCAGCTGGTGTCTCTTACCACAGAGGACTTGCTTACTTGACTGTAGATGACAGAGGCATAAGCAGCTTTTTGTTTTCCTAATTTTTTTTCTGCAGAAAACAAAAGCCTAATTTAGGGAACTTTACACTGCACTGGGAAATGTAGACTCTTGTAGTATGCCATATGTCCTAAAAAAACCACAACAAAAAAGTTTTTTTTTTTTTTTGGTTTACTGTGATAATTCCCTGTGGTGCCAGAAGCTGTGATGGGAGGTTTGTTTGGTGGTTCTGTTTCTACCTTTGATTCAGTCCCATAACTGACAACACGTGTGTTTGAGAGAGGTCTCCGCTGACCTGGAAACACAGCAGCTCTTTATTATAGCCCACAGTGAGCTTTATGAGTCCTGCAAGATTAAGGAACACAAGAGAGCATTTTGGAGAGCTGTGTGTTGGTCTCTTAGCATGTAATTTACTGCTACACAAAAATATATAAAAATATAGGTAATATATCTTGCATCTGTTAGAGCATTTCTGTCTTAGCAGTCAGCTGGTGTTCTTGAAATTCAAAACCTTGAAATTTTAAGACTTTAATCTTAAACTTGAAATATGAGTCAATCATATTGAAGTCATCAAGGTTACTAATAGACTGTACTCAGTGTGAACAGTAACAGTAGAGTGTCACCCAGTCAGGAAATTTGTCTTAAGAATAATGGGCCCAAATTCTCACTGACTCACATCAATATAAATCAGGAGTGACTTCAATTAAGTAAGGAGAATTACATCTGTGAAAATTGCCATGAGAGGAGAACGAGATCTGCTTTATTTACTTTTGGAACAATTAAATGTTTGAAATGGGTATTTTTGGCTATATATTCTCTAATAGGATTTTAAATTGTCAGAATGAGTTAAAATCACCACTTTTACTATGCATAGGATGTTTTTAATAGTACACTTAAGAAAATAAGTGCCGTATGTTCCTCCTTATAGAAAAACAAAACAAAATGTTAAGATCATCAAACCAGTTACTATACAATATGGCTGCTCCTTATATTTGTTCGTATATAAAAAATACATTGTGCAAGCTAGATGAGAATAACAAACACTGGTAATAAGCCTAATATGAAAGTGATTGTTAATATATTATGAAAATTAGTGTCCCTTGAAATGGAAAGACAAATATTGTGAAATCTCTAGGGAACAAAGACAAATCACTGAAAAATTCAAACTGAGCTTTACCAGGTCCACTGTTCTTACTGATAAAGGTGTTGTTTCTTCCCTACTCAGTCCTTTTCTGCTTCACATCTCTTAGGCATCCTGCATCTGTGGGAGGTGAAGGGAGGGATTCTTTTGTCAGAACCAACTTACTGTTTCTCAAACGATGTCACTGACACCCTGGGCTGCATTTCAGGTACATGGTGGAAGGATGTAGTTCCCAGAGGACTTAAGTCCATATTCCCTGTATTTTTCCAGATGAGGAAATCAAGTTGCTCAGATCAAAGAACAAGAGGTCTTTGTGAAGGAGGTGTTAGAAAGAAGGGGTAATTTGGGCTGAATTATACCACGGTTCTGTTAGAAACATTAATCTACACTACCTCAGCAGTGGGAATAAATTGCTGCTCAAGCTGTGGCCAGTCTGTTGGTATGAATTCTCCCTGCCTGTGTTTGAATTTTTCTATAATTTGTACTCGTGAACTGGAATACCCTGAAGGGGCTGGATGTTTCAGCAGAGTGGCCGTTTGAGAACCTGTGGGACCCTGGCACCCCAAACCCAGGGAGGGTTGGTACTGCCATGGCCCCACTGCCCCTCCATAGGGCACACAGGGGTGCACAGCCTCATGAGCAAGACCAGCCATGTGAGGCACCTGGAAGATGCTTTCCAGAGCAGTGTTCAGGTGGACAGTAAGGAAAAAGTAGGGCTGTACTCACTGAGAGTCTCTACTCTCTTTCTGGCAGATCCCAATGAAGTCAGCAAAAGTTATAAAGTGCCTGTTCAGGACACTGCCAAATCAGTCATTGCTGCTTTTTGTAGTCCACAGCTACTGAATCGATTTTACCCAGATCCAGTCAGCTTTTTTATCAAGGTGCGTTCAGGAAAAAGTAGGGCATTAGCTTTGGCTGTGCTAGACCAAGTGGTACTTTAGATATTGGGACACTAGTAAGAAATATAAATCTCCCTGGGAATAAAGAATATATTACCTCTCTGAAACTGTGATAAATTTTTGACAAGATTCATATAAGATCTGTTTCTGAACTCTGCCCATGTTTTTAGTGACCCTGATCTATTGTGTGCCATCATGTGTCGTGTCTGTGGAAGTGGATGTGCTGTCACAGGCATAGAGAACTGAGGAATTTGCTGTGGAGACATTAATTTTTGTCACATCTTAATCAACAATATGGCGCTCTCAGTATCCCTACGTCCTGTCCTAAATTTTTCAGAACTACAGGAGGTGCCTAATAGGGATATAGCCCAGGATTGATACAGAATGTACTTTTTCCCCCCCTTCCTCCCCGTTAATAATAATAACAACCTTGTCAGTAAAAGGCATTTCAGAATTTCTGTTTTATTTCCTTTATTTCCTTCCAAGTTTGTGGTTTCATCTTTGAAGCCATTTTTTTTCAACTACAAATTACTCAAATTTATTTGATTAGCAGTATCTATGATGGAAAGTAAAAAGAAAGACTGAAGATGAAGGGATAAATATCCATTTCCTCAGTGATTCTAGCTCATCCTTTAAAATTGTGCTGTAGCACCTGGATGATGATATAATGGATCTAAGGTGCTTAATGATAATTAAATATAAAAATCTGTATGGCCAGATGGTGTTCACAGCGGATCCATGAACAAAGACTGTTTTCATACATCTGTAGTTGTAAAAAAGCCCCAAACAAAAACAAACCCAAAAAAATGCAGTCCAAAGGGCAGACTGGCTCTCTGCCCATCACTTTGCTTGGTTGTTCCACTATTGTTTCTCATACTTCACCAAAGATTGGCTCTTGTCTCAGTAATGATTGATTTGGCTTCTGATGGTCTATGCCATTAGTTATTTAATACAGTGTTTTGAGCAGGGGGAAGAGAAGCCCAACAATCCATATATATATTTATATACATACACACGCACAGATTTGACATCTGTCTTTCAGCTCTTTCGGATCTTGAATTAGCTGCCTTTATTCACAAGTTGTGAACTATTTTGTTTTGTTAGGTCAACATAATTTTCCTTCTTCTGTTTGCTGTGAAGTGGATTCTTCTAACAACCACTTCATGCCAACTTGGGAAAAGAAATGACTTCCTGGAAGGCAGGGTGTTCAGAGACCTGTATGATGCTGCTGAAACAGGACTGCAAACTGTACACTGCAGACTCATTTCAAAAGAGGTGCATGCAAGGAAGTGATATTTGCACTAGTACGGATTTTTCATTATTAAGCACTTCCTTAGCTTTCTCAGTGCTGCAAACAGAAAGCAAAAACAATAACAAAAAAGAGCGATTTTTATAGTTATGTCAAGTGAACCCAAAGGTGCCGATTTGGTGGGAAAAGAATAAATTGGTTTTGTTTCCAACAGTTTAAAGTCCAGAGCTGCACAGGTGACAACACATTTTTCTTACTTCATTTGGTTGGTTTCCTACAATATTACTTTTAAAATTAATATTGACATTTAATGGCTGTGGAAACAGCTATCAGTGTGCAGAATATTAAAACAATAGAAAGAGTACACAGTAAATAAGTATAGCAAGATGAAACCAATAGAGTAACTACAGTGTCCCAGTAAATAAAACTTAGAGCAGTATTTTCGCTGTGGGCTAGTTCCTCAGCACTCCGACCTTGATACTGCATAGAGCAGGTGGAGGTTAGCCTATATATTATCCATCATTCCCATGTGCACTTAGGAAAACTCGTCTCAGAAAAGAGAACCTTTTAATTTTTTTATTTTTATTTTTCTCCTGTGGCTTACGTTATCCAGTGTTATACTGACAGTTATAACAGGTATACAGATCCTGGTATACAGGACCCTGGCTCATGAGGGTACGGCAAATAAAATTGAGTGACTGGGCAATAAAATGGCGGATGAAATTCAGTGTGAGCAAAAGTGGAAATGGGAAGAGTTTTCACGTGGGAAACAAGCATTACCTTTGATTTATCTGTGTGTTAACTGAAAGCCTTCTGCTTCTCAGTCTCCTTTCCATACAGACCCAGGCTCGCTCGAGCTATAGGAGTGTTCAAACCTTGCAGATTGCTGTCTTCAAACCCTGCAGCCATCGTCTTCCTCATTGCTTGGAAAGGGTCGGATCTAGCATTGCTGTAAATCGTCGGCTGTCTTTCTCTTGCCTTCAGGATGTGTCTGCTGAGGCCTGTACTGTCTGATCCAAAATTGACTGACCCTGGTGGGAATACTTGCTATCAGTGAAAAGGGATTTGCATATTTGTAAAAAAAAATAGAAGTACAGGCTTCTAGGCTGATTTTGAAGAATAATTCCAATGGGTGGAATAAAAAATGCCTTATTGGGTAGCTGAGGAGACACAAGCAGTATTTTTATATTTGCTAAGTCTGCTATCTACAGGTATGGCACATAAAGCTGAACTTTGAAAAGGAAATTACACTAGTTCTTAAATAGCTTGGTACAAGAATTTTCAAACTTATTGCATGTGTGGATAAAAATCCTGGATGCTGGGGAGAAAGCTATTGGTGTTAGGTAGGCTTAAATTTATACTCCACTAAATCTTCATGAAACCTGCTGCAACACTAACTTTGTTTTCTCCTTCGGGCACCTTAGTGGCAGCTTTCAGTTTCACCATCAGATGAGAGGATAATATCTTTAACAATATCAGTCTTGGCTCTGAAATGAAGTGCATGTATATGTATGTATATATTTATATATATATTTTTTTTATATATATATGGATCTTTAGCATCTGAAGTGTGAACAGAGGGAGAACTGAACAAAGAAAACTGTAGAAAACCTGTTCCGAGGAGAATGTCTTTTCAGACTTTCGAAGAACAGAAACTTGAGTCTTAGAATTTCTTAAATGTCCGTGTTCAGTGCTGGATTTTTTTTACTTAATTTTTGTACTCACTACATCAAAATGGCAGGTGTAAAATGTAAGTTCTGAATTACTGTGTTGAATAAATGAACATTTCACACCTTCCCATGAGTCCTCAACTGAGCATCTGTGTGATGAGGGTTCAGCCTGCCTGCAGCATCTTGCAGAGACCCAGCGCAGCTTTGCCAGCTCTGAGGTGAAGTCCGTCAGGACGCAGTCATGTGCCAGCGCCGCATTCAGACAAGCTCACAAAGCTGCCCTAAAGCACGATCTCTTTGAATGAAGCCTGACAGGTGTCCAGATAACTTGAGTGCAGGTAGGATAAACACAGAGCTGTGAAAAAAATTGCACAGACATGTTTTAAAGTTAGATTCATGTTCAAGTCCAGGTGGATTTTATTTCACTTGCTTAAAAATATTTTATCTGGGGGATAGAG